>NC_137029.1:27466965-27739465 GCF_032717465.1 Coenobita brevimanus | reverse complement strand
TCTTCATCTCACTCTGGTCTTGTTGAAACGATTATGGGCTCTGTTACCTAAACGGCTTAACAACTTACGGTACTTACGTATCTCTCATAAACCTACCTACCTTCCAACCTTGTATCTATCCGTCTGTCTATTTCTCCATCCTCCAGCCTGGCAGCTTCATCTGGTCTGGGTCTTGGTGGCGCCATCAAGGGCTCTGTTATCTAAACGACTTTTATGGCCGGTCATGATGCGTTTCCTACTTTCATGACGCCAAGCACCTCGCCAAAGAGACTGGGCCAGCCAACTCACTAACCCCTTAAGCTCGTCTTGTTTCATTCTTGCTGCAGTCAGACGATTTTTTTTAAACTTGGGGGGCGGGTGTCTAGGGAAATTAAGGAATAAGGGTAATTTGTAATATACCCTAAATGACCAAGACGTTTTTTGTACACTGTTCGTGCTACTGTTTTTTATTTTATTCAGGTTAGGAGAAGTTTCTGATAGTAGGCTACTGCAGGTATTGATCTGTAGTGGCTGGCTTGTACATGCCTGATACGGACAGGCAGCTTCGTTATCCACATTTATGCCGTCTCTTACAGGTTCTAACAAAAGCTGATCCGTCGGGTTCAGCAATGTCACTTCTTGTCCCTGGGGAAGTGACCCGCACCCACCTGTACTTTAAGCAAGGGTATTGATGTGCAAGGCTACTAAAGCATTGGGTGAGAAGGTGCTGGTGTAATTTGCTGATGGACTGGTTGTGTTTGAGAGTCTGTATTATGCACGAATATGGGTGTGGAAGACTACTAAAACATGGCGTCAGAAAATGCATGGCTAATTTGCTGTTGTACTGGTAGAGAGTCTGTTTACGTTATCAAAGGATGTGAACGAGTGAGAGCGCATGCATGGACATACTGTTATTATTATTATTATTATTAGTAGTAGTAGTAGTAGTAGTAGTAGTAGTAGTAGTGTGTCCAGCTCAAGGTACGAGACTAGACACTTCGTTCCCTGAGGTCCAGTAGCACTACATGCTACACACCTTCTCATGTCCCCACTTAGGCGCTAATACCCACCGTTCATATGCAAACACATGCTAGCGATGTCACAGTCAGGACTGGTGTTATGGCACCAGTGGAGGTGATTTATGACGCGTCGGTAAGTCTTGTGGAAAATCAGTAAAGTCTATTTTAACGAAATTCAAAACTGTTCCTGTCCCAACCAGGGATCCATCTCGCGTCCTCTTAGGCAACATAATTTTTCTAACCACTTGACCACCAGGCTGCCCTGTGGGGCGAGAAGAGGAAGAGAGAGACAGAGTAAAAGAAGAGGAAGAGAGGGAGGGAGGAAAACATGAAAAAAGAGCAAGTGAAGGGGAGTTCCACGCTTCCTCCTCCTCTCTCTCCCTCTTTCGCTGTCTGTCTGTCTGTCTTTTAATGCTTCTCTCTGTTCTCTGTCTATCCTCTGTCGTTGTCAGTCCTCCCTCCTCCTCCCCTCTCTCAATCACAGCTTCCGCCTCCGCCTCTCTTTCCTTTTCTTTCTCTCTCTCTGTACCCCTGCTTTCGCCTCTGTCCCTCCTCGTCCTCCCTCCAGCCTCTCTATGCACACAGGGTCAGGGGGACATCCGCTCTAGTTAAGTAACCCTGGGTTCTCATATTCTTTACCATTTTCTTTTTGCCGCGGCCACATTCATCAGTCACGTACCACATTTTTCTCAGCTTCACTGTAAAAGATTTTTCTTTTTTCCCTTGCTTGATGAGAATTTTGTTGCGCTGGTTTTGGTTAATTTCTTAAACCTGGTGACGCCTTTGTGTTTCAGCTTATTACTACTGTTCAACTGCAATTTTATTTAGTTTGTAAAAAGCTACTCATACTGGAGGGGCGTATTTGGACGATGTTTTAACCCGCGGAAGAAAATCGACAGAATACAAGAATAAAATTACAGTACAAAGACACTGCCGGGTTCATTCCCCATATCGTCCTCCATCTCCTTCCCCTTTCCTCCCTCTTTCCTTCTCTTTCCCCACATTCCTCCTCCCTTACACTCCCCCTACCTCTCCATTCTTTCCCCCTCTCCTTCCACTTTCTCACCATTCCTCTCTTCTCCTCCTCCTTCCTTCTTCCCCACCCTTCCTTCCTCCCCAATCCTCCCTCTTCCTCCTCTTCTCTCTGCTCTCCTCCCAATCCCCCTTCCTCACCCTCCATCTCCCCTCACATTTTCTCTCCCACGTATGTTTCCATTATCTTCTCTTTTTAATTAGTCTTTCCTCCTTTTATATTTAGCCAGTTCTCGTATTAGATAATTTCCAGTGCTCCGCAATTGTATCAGAATTATGACTTTCCGTGCAATTATTTTCTCCTGGTGCTGCTGAAGGGTTGAGAGAGCACGATATATTAAAGACATTCCCGGCAAAGATATGGCCACGTGGGCGTAGGCAAATAACTCCAGCCTTGTTTACAGACGACCCAGTAAATTCTGTTCCTTCATTCACATAACTCAGATACTTAGAAGGGAATTTTTATGTATTCTTTTAAAGCTTTAACATTCAAGCATGCCGAGCAGAATGCAAGAATAATTAAGAATCTAGTGGTTATTTCAATGCTATCAGTATGGACGGTGGGTATTAGCACTGAAACGGTGGAAGGTGCGCGACATGTAATCAGTACGGACGGTGGGTATTATTGTCAGAGTGGTGACTACTGAAGGTGTGTGACGTGTGGGAAGGTGTGGGAGGACTGCTAGGTTTAGAGAACCGTCTGTGTACTGTATGTCGAGTAGAGAGAATTGATAATAAAAATGAAACATACATATTATCATATGCAGGACCTCCATTTGGCAGGTGATGCTGTGCAGGTGGGGTCAGGTAGGGCCGTAAGTAAGGCAGGGGGTCGGTGTCACAATACGAGTAGTCACTGATACAAGACTGAGGCACACACCGTAAAGCAATATATTCCCACAAACCCAGCCTGGTTTATGATTTATGTTTATACTTCCTGTGTGATTTATAATTTGTGTCCACCCCATGTATTTATGGGGAATTAGAGACTGCATGCCGAATGTGACGATGATGATGATGGCGGTGATGATACTTATAACTATGACAATGACTGAATGTGACTGACGGTGATCACGACGAAGATAACGACGGCGACGATGACGATGACAACTACAACGACGACGACAAAAGTGATGACTATGACGGTGATGACGACTATGACTACGACAGGAAGTATGAGATCGATGATAATAAATAATAATGATAATGATAATGATACTGCTGATTATGATGGCGATGACGACGACTACAATGATGAATATGAAATGATTTTTTAACTTCCCTTCCTCCCTTCCTGCTGGGTCTATGATTTGCTGTTTGGTTAGTGATTTATTTCCTGTCGTAAACATGCCCGCTTCGCAGCACAGGAAAAAGAAACAATGACCAGGGCACAATCAAATTAAAAAAAAAAAAAAAAAAAACTATGATTAATTTCTCGTCGTAAATGAGATACACATTTTTGTAGAGAACTAAAAAAAAAAAAATTAATGCCGTGTTGATAATTAAGTTACACCAAAAACGAAAAAACACTTCTCGACAACAATTATAATATATGTATTTATTAGTTGGTACACACACATTCTTTCTGACCAATTATTTCATGTTGCACCCAATGATCTAGTTTTCATCACTTAATTACGTAGATGTCTTTTTCACAGTTACTTCCTGATGCCACCACACGATTACATTCAGCTTGGCAGTGAAGGGGTTAATGAAGGCTTTATCTAACCCTTCCAGCTCGACAGGCCTTTCATAAGCTGAACACAGTCGTCAGGAGACAGCAAGAATAAAATTAATATCACGCTCCAGAGCTCAAGGGGATAATGAACACTGACGATCAACTTTAGCCCTTTCAGCAAGAGGACGCCATCTTACCTCACTCGTGCTACAACCAGACGATTTTACTCAGCTAAAGAGAACATCCTAGTAGTGAAGGAGTTAATGAAAGCCATATCTAACCTTCCAGTTCATTAATTCTGTCATCAATTGCCTATAATCGTCCAAAGTCTGAATGATTAAAATATATATTGTGAAAGGGATTAATATACCTGTGTACCCGCTGATTAGTTTGAATTTTGCGTGTGACTTTACTGCATGTGCGACTCGTCTGCTGGCTTTTTTTTTTTTTTTTTTTTTTTTCACTCGCCGCGTGACTCCGCCCCAGTAATCACACACACTGATTAAATTCGAGATCAGTAGTCATGTGTCAACCCCCGCCATGTATATAATCTCTCCCACTCTGTCTTCTGGCTCAACCCTGATGGACAGTGACGTATATTGAACCTGGGAATACAGCAGTTACCAGACTCACTCTCTCTCTCTCTATATCTATCTATCTATATATATACATGGATATCCATTCTATTCTGATGCAGCAAGTCTTAAGAAACAGACTACCCGGAAGTTGATGTGCTATAGAGTACAAGACACCAGTAACAGCAAAGAGGGTGGTGGTGTTCTCAGGGATTCATCTCTCGAGACAATAAAGGGATCCAGAAGTCTCTTCTAAGGTAAGGAAGGAGCCGGTGGTACATCCAGCTCGTAATTGTAAGAACACAAGTTCGATTCTCGTGGCAGTCAGGTTTGTTCCCCTTTGCCCCTGTTCACTCAGCAGTCGTCTGTAACTGGGGACCTGGATGTACAAAGCCTGCTGCGGGTGGTGTTGCAGGGGAAGTTAAGGAGGCAGAAGAAAGGCAGAGGTAAGGAGAGGGCAAGAGAAAGGCCAACCCCAACATGAGACCACAACAAGGGTAAAGAACAGAGCACAGTGGAACACGCTAGTAGATCATCCGTCATGTCTTTACTGCACGACATCCACCACACCACACCACACCACACCAGCCACACATCCCCGCACCACACCATGATACACCACACCAAACCTCACTACACCATACTACACAGCACAACAAGCCTTAACTCTCTCCTCCATTCGTACCTCTCTCTCTCTCTCTCTCTTTTCGGTCCCCTAGAAGTCGCCGTCAAGCCGTGTTGTGTTGATGTAATGAGGGCAGAATCAGGGAAAACAGTTTGTCTACTAATCCAGTCCTTCTAACTTTACATTTAAGTTCATCAGTTTCCTCCCTAATAAGTTCACAGTTTCCTCCCTGACGCATCATATCAGGAAGAATCAACTACAGGCAAGAAAAAACTTACCAAGCCTCTTTCAGCTTATGAATATTTGCCTGCATCAGAAAAATACGAGCAGCAGAGATGAAATATTTGGCGAATTTTTGCCTCCGACTGAACCAGCGCTGTCCCTACCACATGTTTGAGGAACGGACGGGGGAGGGGAAATAAATGAATTCCCGAGATCACCCTGATAAGGCATACCTCCACCACCATGGAAGGGAGAAAAGGTGACAGGGGGAAGGAAACACAATCAGGTGTGAATAAAACGGTATGTCGGCGGCAGGAATAATAAGCATCTCTTCACTTCCTCGTTGCGATGAGGTAAGTCAGGAATGAGATGACAAGGGAAGGGGAAGAAACCAAGACAGCGATGGACAAATTCGTGTGGCGGCAGCAACTACATGATATCGTAAAATCACATCAAAATATTTAAGCCAATGGTGTCTCTCATAAGTTATATGGAATCGTCTGACAGCAACAAATGTAAAATAAAAAACGACGAATTATTTCATTCTGCTAATGGGAGACCACTGGTTGCAAGAAGCTGACGTACTATTTCCATTAGTTTCTTAGGTATTGTTGTCTTTTTTGAATCTTGCAACTGGCAGACATTTTTATCAGACATGGGAAAAATTTCTTGTCGTGATGGACTTAACTGAGGCTATATCTAACCACAAGTCCGAACAATTTCTCCTATACCGAATAACATTACTTGGAAACTTCAGGAGACAAAAAAAAAAAAAAAGTGTCATCATAGTGACGGAACTAATCCGACCAGTACGATACGTCCTTCAAAATTATATTACGACCAACCAAGATTTTATACACCGAAGAGGTGGAACTGAAAAAAAAAAAAAAAATTACACGAATCAAAGAAAACAACGCGCTGAATATTTTACTAGAAAAAGTGCTGGCAGCTTTCGATATTTTCTTTATTTGTCCTCCGGGAGTGAAATTCTTTGTTGACACAAAATAAACAGAGCGCAAGGCTTGCAGCAAACAAAACTATCGAAATAAAAGGACACTGGAGAACAAACTAGGCTGACATACAAACACAACGGGAATTAACTTTTCCTTGGTGTTCTTCATAGTCACTATCATATCCACAGCCATCAACATGAAATCACAACCATCGTCATTATCCTCCTCCTCATCAACATCATCGTCATCATCGTCATCATAATCAATGTAATATTTATAGGCACTGTAACCGTAACCTTCATTGTTGTTATGTGACGACGACGACGACGACAACGACAACGATGCAATGATGATGATGATGATGATCGTAATGATGATGAAGATGACGATAGAAGTCTTCTCTTGCAAATAACATGAACATAGAAAAACTCAAACTCACCATGATGATGTTACTGGAAACGAAAAGTTGAAAGTTCAGTTCTGACCAAGGAGTACTATGAAACGAAAAGTTGAAAGTTCAGTTCTGACCAAGGAGTACTATGAATATCCAATTAAATTCTCTCTCTCTCTCTCTCTCTCTCTCTCTCACACACACACACACACACACACACACACACACACACACACACACACAACGTTCCCCAAATATTAATAATCTAAGAAGCAGTAGTATATGTTTAGGTACTACCCAGCTCCCGAAAATGTATTAATTTAAATGAGACATATTCTACGAAACGTAGGAGCAGATTAAATCGTGTAATCCTGTGTCTGGCAAGATTACGAGTCCGATCTAATTATTTCCACGCGGTTTACCTGGCTAGAGAGAGAGAGAGAGAGAGAGAGAGAGAGAGAGAGAGAGAGAGAGAGAGAGAGAGAGAGAGAGAGAGAGAGTTTAACCGCTTCAGCAATGTGTACGTTTCCTTTTATTCTTGTAATCTCCCAGTGATTTTCCTCAGCCTCTTCACTGTGTTTTTATCAAGAACACAAGTCTGGTAATATTACTTCTAACTGATGTAGGCTGCCAGGCTGAAGGAGATACAGCAGTTTTGCACATTCAGTATTTTCTATTTGTAATTACGGTATCTTCTGTTTCTTCATGACAACCGCAGTTTCTTTCAATCATTCTCACCACTTTCAACATAAGGATATTTCATCACCTCATTGTAATTTTTTATCATTTATCGTATTATTTCATCACTTCATCGAATTATTTCCCAGTTTCTTTCCATTATTCCATCATCAATATCCATCTTTAGTCTTGGTTTCTCATTGTTTCATCTTCGATAAAACTCTCAGCACAATATGATGACTATATTCGCCTTCGTTCTTAGGATTTTATTCGTGTGTGTGTGTGTGTGTGTGTGTGTGTGTGTGTGTGTGTGTTCTTGTATGCACCTTTCTACATACTTTTTCTCCCATTACTTGTGTGTATGTGTAATGTGTCAATATATGTACATAAATACACGCGTGTATGTGTGTATATATACATGTGTGTGTGCGTGTGCGTTTCCCCGCCAGCATATTGTGCCGTGTAAACATGGGCAGGTGTGTGCTGGGTAGAAGTGAGGTGTGGCCCCGATGACATGACACACACTCACACAGGCTCTACACTTCACTCAGGTCTTTCGTTTGGATTCCATGTGTTTGCTTATGTGTTTGTGTGCATGTGTGCAAAATTGTGTGCTTTTTGTTGTTTATTTTTCTTTCTTCCTCTGGTGTGTGTGTGTGTGTGTGTGTGTGTGTGTGTGTGTGTGTGTGTGTGTGTGTGTGTGTGTGTGTGTGTGTGTGTGTGTGTGTGTGTGTGTGTGTGTGTGTGTGTGCTTTTAGTCACATTCGCCAACAATCAGCATCTCCCATAATATTAGGCCTTCATTATACAGAAAACGGTTAGGGATACAGTTTCCAAATATTATGTTCTCCAAAGGAAAAAAAAAAAAGCCAGTAATCAGAAGGGCCGTCGTCGTAGCAAACAAATTTAAGTACAGGGATTTTTATAAGCTTTACAATGTTCAACACTTTCAGGTCCACATTAGTTATCGTACTTTTTTCACCCGCCGGCAAACAATACCTCTTTACCTCCCTCCTAACACCAAGGAGACACTGAACATCGTGGGGAGTAAGTCATATAAACTCGAATACAGGTAGCAAAATTATTTAATAAAGACCATCACTGCAGTGGAGGGAGTTGTAGTTGTGGACCGTAACAAATGCGACATTCCACAGCCATATCAAAATCTCACGCAGTTTGAATCTTCAGTAATTTAAATCTTCAACAGAGTAGTAAAAATATTACAAGCACAGTTTCAGTGTTACACTGCCCATTATTTATAACCTCCAACAATAGGAATGCACGACGTTCAGGAAGGCAGTCAGATGCACAAGCGCACATGGCTTGCAACATGCGTTACATTCTGCAATATTTCAGGCAAAGTAGGTTAATCTTAGTCTCGGTGTTCATGGTGCGTCAAGCAATAGGTCTTCATCTTGCTCCCAGCACCAACTTGAGGCTCCCCGGCGCCATCCATCACACGGGCTGGCCGCCAACCAAGCACGAATCCCATCACATTCTAAAGTGGCTGGAGGGAAGCGAGAACCAATTTCTGGTTCATTAGGCTATTTCCCTGTACGATGCCAAGAGGAACTCTTAGACCCAAACGGACGGGTTTTCGTGGTATTTCCCGGCTCTTCTGAACCTTCCTCTAGCGATTTATTTCGAACTGTACACTTCGGTACTAAAATTAGTGCTGACATCAATATTATGAATAGTTAAATATAGGAATAATTCTGCTTAAATCATAGCATCATCAACACTGACAGTACTTCCCAATACTATGCGAGGAACACATGATTCAGAAATAGGAAGAGGAGGGCATAAAATTAAGGAGAATCACGGGAGTGCATTAACAATATTTTTCCATATTTTGAATAAATTAGCTCTTGCCTGCTGTGGCAGGGTGAAGTGCAAAAGCAGGAGAAACAAACGTCATTCACTTACATTTACAGTCTAGTGGGTCGTTTGCGATAGTATACATCAACAAGTACTTGAAACGTACACAACTAAGTCTCACTATTCAGTCTGTAGCTTACTCCGATCACGTCACCTCTTACCTGTTACACATCACTGACATCGTCTTCATATCACTTCATTCGATATTTGCTCAGTTCCATACACGTCTCACCCTCGTAGATGTTCAAACCTCAGAACTTCACTTCCAGCACGTGCACCGTTTTCCCAGCCGTAGCATTCAGGACCCATACCTTGAATCCTTAAGTGATGCTGGCACAGACGTCTTCATTTACACCAGGCTTCACCTGAACAGACAGTAATCTCTCCTTCCACACTCTCCTCAACGGTCTTCACACTTCTGGTAAGTTTTCACCACAGTGGCATACTTCAGGTTAGTGATTTCACTTCCTCCAAACCTTACCCATTACGGCTTACTCTCTCACACACGAAAATATAAACGTTCACTACGCCGATATCCACCGGTATGGATGAGATGTCGCGGAGCCTCCTAGGTCCATAAGAACACGGCCAAGCAAGGGTTCCGCACCTGGCAACCCCGTCCTGATATCACGTACTTGAGGCTACACAAAGAAAAGACGAGTCAGATTTCCAGCAGGATATTTGCGAGACTTGATGGCGCTAAATCCGGGCTGCAAATGACTTCCTCTCCGCTTCCTTCCTTTCTCTCGCTTGGTTTGCTGAGTTATTGTGTCTCGGCTTCTGGTCTCGTCTGAGCTGAGTGAAATCGTCCGGCAGCAGCAAGAATTACAAAAAAAAAAAAAAAAAAAAAAAATTGCAATGAATGAGAGCTAGTAAATCTTGTTTCAAAATTAACTTTCCCTCCACCTCCTTCCTCCCTCTGACCTGTTTTGTTCTCTCCTCAACTGCATAAAATTACCCGGCAGTGGTGGGGCAGTAATCGTATTTGCAAGGCTTGGTTACGCTTCGTCCATTCCTGTACTAAACACGACGGGCCGGCGGCGGCAACAAAGGGATACTCCAGTCAGGATCTCACTCAGCTGAGCAAAATCGTCGGGAGTCAGACCGAATACACAAGAAGTGTCTATAACAGCAAATGTGCTCGTTTCATACGAAATGATTGTCTGAGGAAAACCTTACCAAAACTACATTATACTTGTACCTAGTTAAATCCTTAAGAGGGACGGGGGTTAATGAAGTGTTTCACCTTTCATATTATAGAATTTCCCTCATCTAAACATATAAAAATAATAATGATGATGATGATAATAATAATAATAATAATAATAATAATAATAATAATATAACAATAATTATAATAATAATCATCAAAACCTCGGCTTGTTTTTCAACCTTAATACCAACGTGAATTTAAAAAAAAAAAAGGTAAATATATAGCAGCCAAAAAGAAAATGAAAAATCCACGTAGAACAAATAAACACTGCCAATACAAAGGGTCAGCCCAGCCCCCATCGCCAGTGTCTTGTATGGCAGCACCAAACATCACCTTTAAGCGTTGGCGCCACTAGTGTTAGGTCATCATAAAGCTACACCAGTTGGGCCAGTACATGACCTGGCGGGGGTTGCTGTTGGCTGGCTGGTTGGTTTGTGTACCCATTAAACTGCTGTGCTATATGACTGATTCTCTCTCTCTCTCTGTGGCTTGTTCCTTGTTTGTTTTTGTCGATGATGGTGGTGATGATGGTGGTGATGATGACGATGATTATATACACGAAAAAAAAAAAAAGACCTGCATTCTATAGCTTTAATTCGATCAGCCCATCCACATAATCCATCCCAGCCTACAAAACCGCTTACACATCAGCATCCCGTGAATCCACACCTTCAACACCCTCCTACAACTGCACATAAAGCCACCCTTTCCACAATTACCACACCTTCTTCAACAACACACACTAATAATGGGAGAGTAACTTATCCAATCAACTCTGTTTTCCTTGAAGGTGCGTTGCTGTATTGGTAAAGTGTGAACTGTGGGTGAGAGAGAGAGAGAGAGAGAGAGAGAGAGAGAGAGAGAGAGAGAGAGAGAGAGAGAGAGAGAGAGAGAGAGAGAACGTATGCTGCCCTGTGATAAACAAGGGGAGGGCAAACTGTGTTAAACCACTCAGCCAACACATTGTCCTGGAACCAATCGGATGGAATTTGTTTAACGGTGGAGGAGAGTGGAGGGAGGGGGTGGAGAAGAGGAGAGGGGGTGGAGAAGAGGGGGGGAGGGGAGGAGTGGAAGGTTGGGGAACAGGGGAGGGGTGGAGAGGTGGGGAAGAGGGGATGGGGAAGAGGGGATGGGGAAGAGGGGAGGGGTGGAGGGATGGGGAAGAGGGGAAGGAAATGGAGTGAGTGGGTGAGAAAGGAGAGGGGAGAGGGTGGGGAGGAGAGGATGGTGAGATGGAGGAGAGGATGGAAGAAGAGGAGATGGGAGTGGTAAAAGGGGAAGAGAGTTGGGTATGGGAAAAAGACTGATAAACAGAGAAAAGGGAAGAAGGGCGAGGGAAAAAGGAAGAAATGGAGAGAAGGGAAGATGGGGAAGAAGGGGGTGGGTTCGTGGAGAAAAGGTTGGAATAGGAAGGGAAGATGAGAAAGAGGTGGGGAAGAAATTTGGAGGCAAAACTCTCTCTCTCTCTCTCTTTCTCAAACATTTCCCCCACACCCAAACAGGATTCAGCTCAAAGTCCACAAAATATTCTCCTCGCTACGCCCCTTGAGAACTTCTACTGAATTAGTCTCCCTTTTTAAAACTCTTTTTTTACTCCAGCCATTTTTCCCCTAATTCCCTTTTTCCCTCTGTTCCGGTAAAGTATAAAGCCCTGGATTAGCTAAGGTATTATTCTGCTCCCTTGGCTGAAATGGCGGTGTAGGCTGGAACGTGTGTAGACAGGGAGACAGATAGATAGACGTAGACTGATAGACAGATAGATGGGTAGACAGACGGACAGAAAGATTCGTAGACTGATACAATATACTTGTATCACAGACAGACTGACAGACAAACAGATGGATAAATAAGAAGAGGGTTTTATATATATATATATATATATATATATATATATATACAGGGTGTAACGCGACGTATGACAAAAACTTACACCAATGATCTATCATGAAATTTTGAGTATATTTTGTTATATAACATATACTCTCTGCGACCCCAGTTCAGTACCCAGCATTCAGCTTTTAAAGTGTTAAAGTTTGGTGGGTAGCATGCGCCATTGGGTGGGAGCTTCGCAGGGCGACGGGAGCCTGCAAATTTTCCCGTTCAAATGACACTGGACGCAGGGCTGCCAAGTCCTGATCATCAGTCTCGCTAGTTTAGTCATGAAAACTTGCTAGAATGTCGCTAGATAGTAAGCACTGCAAAACATCGCTAGAAAATACGATTAAATCTCTAGAATATCACCTAAAAATAGCAAAAAATATCCAAAATGTAGCTAAATACCATGTTGTCAGATGTTAAGTAGTGACGCTAGGTAGAAGCAAAAAATAGGTCTAGCTGCATAGTCGTTACATTGGCAATCCTGTGTCACTTTTCTCATGTCAACATCATATGAAATCATTGGTGCCACGTTTACATGCGGCAGAAAAATTGTAATGAATAATAATATTACTCCTGACTTAGTGTGATGCTAGTCACTACCTGCATTAATGCCTTTCCACTGAATGAGCTGTGGGTGTTATGATAATGCTGCTAGCAATATCCAACAAACCACACATTACATAACTGGCAACAACACACCAGCCTCTCTCCTCCCTCCCTTCTCCCTCACAAGCCATAAAATTTGAATTTCATCCTTAATTTACAGTTGATTTGTGCAAAAGAATTGCAGAAATGCATGACGATGTTAAAGAATCAATAGACTACGTAAAGTTTCTTCTTAAAACTCGTTTGTACTGACAGGAAATGGTATTTTTTTGTACTGTACAGTATGAGCTAATATTACTCGTCTCCCGTCGCCCTGCGAAGCTCCCACCCAATGGCGCACCCACCAAACTTTAACACTTAAAAGCCGAATGCTGGGTACTGAACTGGGGTCGCAGAGAGTATATGTTATAGAACAAAATATACTCAAAATTGCATGATAGATCATTGGTGTAAGTTTTTGTCATACGTCGCGTTACACCCTGTATATATATATATATATATATATATATATATATATATATATATATATATATATATATATATATAATCTGGAGAAGCGTATAGCGTAGTAAACAAAACTGAATCTAGATGATGATGATGATGGTGACATAAAAAAAAAAAACGGCCTTAAACGCTCAACTTCCCCATTGATAAGGTACAGTAGGGCAGCGTCGGTGCGGCTGGCAGTAAACCAGCTTGAGAGTTATATAAGGGTGTGGTGGAGGCGGCGTTGGGGGGGAGGGGGGTCTAAGACAGGTGTGGCATTAGTGGCAGGTGCTTCGGTAATTACACTGCCACGCTGAACACAATTATACCAACTCCTGCCGTCTGATATCTTAGGATGCTGGGTATTACGATGTTAAGTTGGTGTGTGTGTGTGTGTGTGTGTGTGTGTGTGTGTGTGTGTGTGTGTGTGAGAGAGAGAGAGAGAGAGAGAGAGAGAGAGAGAGACGTAATTGTTTTTAAAAATCAATTAGTTGAAAAAAAAAAAAAAAGGAGACTAACGATCAAAGAGCCTGAATTATTTGATGATGAATGACACACTGAGACAACATCCCACGCTGAACAAGACCAGCTGTGAATTCAGGAACAAACTGTCAGTTACAATATCTTACCGACATCGACAATGACAACAGTTTCTGCGCTTACCTGATAAAACACTTAGAAAATTTAATGCTCTGGGGCCATCAAGTACGAAGGAAAAAAGAGAAATGTGAAAGGTTTAGATAAGGGATTAGTGGATTTCTGGAAAAGGAACATGTGATGATATTTAACTCCTTCACTACGATGACGTAATTCTAAATACTTTGCTATATCCAGACGGTTTTATCAAGCTTGGATGAGTCCTTTCGCATGCAAGCTATATCTAAAAACCCACACTAATTCTTTCAATACGAGAGGATACTCGTAAGTTAAATCAAGTGGTCCGGTATGAGAAAATAAAACAGAAAATGCGTCATTACAGTGAAAGGGTTATATACAGTATTTCGAGGGTAGGAGAAAATCATAAACATTTTCTAACAATGAAAGAGTTTCAAAGACAAAACACCTAGCACACAAAACATCTCACAGACACAGCATCTCACAGGCAGAACACCCACACACAACACACCTCACAGAGCCCACAAAACATACACCTCACAGACAGCAGCCTAACACTTCCATACAGACCACCCCAAAGCCTGAACACCTCACAGACACAACACCTCACTCAGTACTCCGTGGGTGCCGTGGCAATGGTTCACGGGTACAAGGGTCCCCACAGCATGTATAGATGAGCAGCACATTTTTAGCCCCAAAGTTATCGGCAGAGTCTGACCTTTTGGGATGGCAACTCGTGTCAACAATTCATACACAAGGTAGTAGTAAACGCTGTGGCTGTCAGGTGCATGACAGAAGTATGAGGAGGCTAATACTGTAATCATTATTTTTAAAGCTGAATAACATCGACTGATGGTGGCAACGATAAAGCAGAAAGACGTCAGTACGGTGAATGATGCGTGTAGATTATTCTAATTACAGCGTCCGGTATTTGAGGCTGACAGACAGATAAACAGATAAAGGCAAACAGACAGCTATATACAGGGAAAAGTTCTCTCTCTCTCTCTCTCTCCTAATTCAATGAAAAACGAGAAAGTTAATGGCGTGGCCTCGTGTAGCTGGGGGAGTTAATGTGTGTGTGTGTGTGTGTGTGTGTGTGTGTGTGTGTGTGTGTGTGTGTGTGTGTGTGTGTGTGTGAATAATGTGCACCACATTTATAGACGATTGGACGATGTGTATACTGGTTTTATAGATTTGACGCTTAAATGAGGGAAGTTGTCTATAGTCTTAACGTTCGCGGCTATGAGCCGATAAGCGAAGAGCAATACGCCAAGTGCTTTCCCCGCAATCCTACATACAACCCTCGGCAGTAATGGGTTGATGTACCAAGTACAGAAAAACTGTATATTGGTAAGGAAGATGCCCATGAAAGCCTCCTAAGGCCACGAGAATACAACTCTCTATCTATCTATCTATCTATAGCTCGACGCCCTAATCCCGTAAAGGGTGGCCGCAGACAAAACGCCTCCAAGTCACTCTGTCACCCACCAGTTGACTCCCCTCCCCCCAACTCACCCCCCCCTCCCTCATATACCTCTCAACTCCATCCCTCCACCTCATCCTCGGTCTACCCCTCCCTCTCCCTCCCTCCACCTCACCTACATACACCCTCTTAGTCAGTCTTTCATCCTCCATTCTCTCCACATGTCCAAACCACCTCAGTGTATTTCTCCTAATCTTTTCAACCACATCCACATCTACCCCACAACGTTCCTTCACTTCTTCATTCGTCAACCTGTCCCTCCACGTCACTCCACATGCTCCTCTCAAGTAACTCTCAATTTGCAATATATCTCTTGGCTATTTCTCCTTTCCAAACACCCCACACCTCCTCCAGTCAGCTCAAAGTGTCAGCCAATGGAGCTCTGAGGCACATGTGATGGTTATGGTGGCAGTGCATCTGGTCTGGGCTCGGTACAGGCTGCATCCCACTGGGTCTGGGTTCGTATCCAGTGTTCATGCCTCACTGAGGAACTCGTCCTCTTCCTGGTTCTGCTAAGATGATGGCAAAGAACTGTTGCTAGAATGCCTCGTTAACAAGTTCAGTTCGATATCGTATTTGTTATCTTGTTCTTGCTGTTGAGTATCGCATGTGAGAGGACGCGAATGAGTAAGGAGAGATAAGGACGTGAAGAAGGGTTGAGTACAGGGTGATATAAAGGAAAACATGGAGTGAACAAAGGGGAGAATAATGTTAATGGGATGAAAAGGCGGTGATGAGGGATGAGTAATGACTGTGAAGGGAAGAAGGTAATGGTGGATGTGATGGGTGACATTTATGGAGGGACAGAGGGAAGGTTAGTAAGGATGATAAGGGGACGAATAAGGTGGTGATGAAGGATGAGAAACGGGCAAGTGAAAACGCAGATGACCGCCAGGAAAAAAAAGTCAGCTTAAAAACTGTTACGAGAATAATAGCCTGTAATCTCTGATGCTTTGGCCACAGTTTTCGATTGATGCGAGTTTTTTGTTTGGGGGTATGAGGGAGAGGGGAACAATTCTATTCATAAATTCTTACCGAGAATCTAGATAGAGATAGATAGACAGAATCTATTGAACGTGGATAATGAATCGTGTATAATCAGCGCCCTTAACACTGCAAACCTGATAACGCTGGCTTCCCCTGCCAGTGTGTAACACCGGTATATGTAACTAAACAAGAGGTGCCGGAAAGTCTCCTAAGCCGGACAGACGAGAATAAGGCCCCAGGAGACAAAGCCTGGAGAGGACATAACATGGATTAAGTCAGGATGTAGGTCGGTTCAGGGAGGAGTGGTAATGGCGCAGTGGGAGATGGTGACGGTGCCGGGGGAAGAGGCGAGAATGTGGGGGGAGAGGTGAGAATGTGGGGGTGATGGTGATGGTGGTAGTGAGTTTAGTGGCTGCGTGGGTGTCGTGGAAATGAAGATGACAACAATATAAGGGACAAACGGGTGACGATATGTGATGATGCAGGTTACTGATGGAGTGTAGGTGATAATGTTGGCTTGTGGTGGTGATGCTATGGTGATCGTTTGTGGTGATAATGCTGCAGTACAGTATGCGGATGGTGCAAGTGAGGTGAACCATTATGCTGATTGTGGACGTGGATAAATCGTGATGATGATGACGATGATGTGAGAGTGATGATGGTGTGGTAGGTTGGTGATGGTGTAACTGGATGATGAGTAGTGATGGGTAAAAATGAAGGGCGCAAAATAAAAGAGCAGCTGAGAATATTGTCCTAGAATTCATCCCTCCGCACAAAGTGACTTGTTTATTATACTGTATAATGGCTAACCCCAAGCAGTTCTTTCTCAGGAAAGACTTTTCAAACAGGAACAGTTAATTATAGCTGCAAGTTAATGTAAACAAAAGTAACGTTATGGTGTTTGAGAAGAATGGAGTCACAGAGTGTGCAGTGAGGTTGGATGGTGAGGATATGGAGAATGTGAGTGCATTCAAGTACCTGGGTAGTGTGATGAGTAAGGATGGAACTTTGGGGGATGAAGTACATGAAAGGGTACAGCAGGGAAGGAAGGTTGTTGGTACACTGGAAGCAGTGATGAGAAATAGGGAGGTGAGTATGGAAGTTAAGAAGTCACTGCATGATGGTATTGTGATCCCTACCCTGACGTATGGAAGCGAGGCGTGGACCCTGCAAGAGGGGAGCAAGTCAAGAGTGAGAGCAGTGGAAATGAGTTACTTGAGAGGAGCATGTGGAGTGACTTGGAGGGACAGGTTGACGAATGAAGAAGTGAAGGAACGTTGTGGGGTAGATGTGGATGTGGTTGAGAAGATTAGGAGAAATACACGGAGGTGGTTTGGACATATGGAGAGAATGGAGAATGAAAGACTGACTAAGAGGGTGTATGTAGGTGAGGTGGAGGGAGGGAGAGGGAGGGGTAGACCGAGGATGAGGTGGAGGGATGGAGTTGAGAAGTATATGAGGGAGGGGGTGGGTGAGCTGGGGGGAGGGTAATCAAATGGTGGGTGACAGAGTGACTTGGAGGCGTTTTGTCTGCGGCCACCCTTTGCGGGATTAGGGCGTCGGGCTATAGATAGATAGATTAACACCTTCTCTACTATGGGCTCTCCCACGCTGAATAAAATCGACTGGCTGCAGCAGTAATCATTTTAAGCACTGGATTAAAGAAGTTAAATCCAGTAAGTTCCCTGCCGTCTTTTTTGTTATTCTGTTGTAACCCCAAACGATGTCATTCGGCTTAGGGAAGGCCTCCTGTAATGAATGGGTTAATGAAGCCGGTGTGTGGAGACTGAGGCAGCGAATGGGTGTCGAAGTGCATAAAGGAGGTGATAGAGAGGTGAATGGATGTCATGGTGCATTAGGTGAGAGAGAGAGAGAGAGAGAGAGAGGGGGGGGGACAGGGATACACAAAATGAGACTGGCAGGGAGATGACGACACGTACAGTAAGACGGAGACAGAAACAGTAGGAGGAGGGTAGAGGAGCATAGGTGTGTTCAGGTATATGTGGAAGGTAATGGAATATGATGGTGGTAATGGAGCATGGAGATGGTAAGTGACTGAGTATAAAGGCACAGCAGACAGAGACAAAAACAGACAGCTAGAAAGGGACAGGGGTGGGAAATGGGACATGAAGAGAGACAGAGACAAGACATGGACAAACAAGAAAGTAAGGGAAGAAGTGAATACTGTATGTGTGTGAAAGAGCACATGGCTGCTGGTGAAGTGTGTAGGTGGTGATGGTGCAGCAGGTGTGGATGGCAGGAGGAGGTCGTAGGGAGAAGGTTATGGGGTCGGTTATTGCCAGTGAGAGGGATATGGGTGCTGTGACGAGGACGAGACGAGGACCGAGAGTAGAGAGGAATGAAGAAGAGAAGCAGCGAGACAAGGAGTGAATGAATGATTAAGGGATGTGAAGAATAAGTTAGGGAGGTAGGGAGATGAATAAAGGAGGGAGATGGGTAAGAGAGGGAGGGAGATAAATCATGTGGGAAGGAGGGAAATAAGAATTCAGTGAGGAGGAAGTTGTGAAATAAGCGAGGGACCAAGTGTGAAGAGAAGGGCAGAGAGAAGAGAACGAAAACCCAGAGGAGATGTGAGGAGGGGAGGGAGTGAACGAGAGGTTTTAAGGAAACGAATAGAGATGAGATGAACAAGTTTGACAAAGGGTAGAAAATGGGTATATAAGGCGAAAATGTGGTGGAGAAAACGACCGAGGAAGGAGGGAGGTTGGGAGATGAACCGAGAGGAAGCGAAGGGGAGGGAGGGAAATGATGGGGGAGAAGGGAGACCGAAAGGGAGGGAGGGAGAAAGAAAGGTTAAAAGGCGGGGGATGGGGAGAGAGAGTGAGATCAAAAGGAAGTAAGGGTGGGAGGGAAGTAAGAAATGAAGAGAGGAGAGAGGGAAACAAGGAGGAAGAAGGGAGGGAGATCACAGATGTGGAAGGAAGGGAGGGCGGGAGGGAGATGACAGAAGTGGAAGGGAGACGCTAGGAGAGGATGGACGGGAGAGTGGGAGCTAGGGAGAAGACAGGAGAGGAAGGAGGGGAGGGAGAGAGGGAGGAAGAGAGAAAGGAAGAGAGGAGGGAGGAGGGGAGGGAGGAAGGGGAGGTGAAGGAGATGATGGTAGAAGACAGGGACAACTAATATATTGACTTACAGTGAGAGCCAGGAAGAATATGGGCAAATGAGTAAAATATAAGTGAGTAATATAGAAGTATAATAATTGGCCGAGGAAATAGGTAGAATGGGGAAAGGAGAGACTATGAAAATGTACCATACCATCTAACTCTGTGAGATTACAAATGACACTCATTGTCATATATACAGTATGAGTGTGTGTGTATAATATATAATAAATATATATATATATATATATATATATATACCTCATGCTTTTCCCACTACAGGCACCTTTTCTAAATCTGCTGGTTCACGAATGACAGCCGTTGCTTTAAACACACAACTACCACAAACTATCATTATGAATGCAGCCACCCTCGGTATAGCCTATTCGTATGGACATAATGGCGCCAGTTATAATATTAGTTAACTATCACATACCACCAAAATAATGAGCTTCCACCTAAAACTATCCTTCCTGGCCTTCCAAGATCACAACATTGTCACCCATTTATTATCTCCTTAAATCCAAGGACGCCAATATTACTTTACTTTTTCAGTTTCCAGATTATTTTATTCAGCTCAGGGAACACTTTTTGAACTGGAGGTATTACATGTGGCCTTATTCAACTTCCTCGGCAAAAGCGTTGAGTTACATCGTGAAAAAAAAATAAAATAAAATAAATATATCTATCTATATCTATCTATCTATCTATATAATGTCTCTTGGTGCTGTGATGAAAATGGAAAGACGTCATCAGAGTGAAGGTGTTAAAGGACCAGCTATCACAACCTGTCAGTATTATTCTCTTACTGTCTACAACCAACCATTTTCTGTCTTCCTATGCTCGAAAGGATACTCATTCCACTATATAAAATCAACAATTACAAAACCATCAGCAAAATGAACCACCACCCATGTAACCTCGTTGGAGCACAAATGACATTCATTAATTAAAAGGTCAACGATCATAACCAATCAACATAATTGTCTCTCGATGCAGTCATCCTATCAGTAACAGCACAAATGACATTTCTTATCACAGTCAACAATCACAGGATATGAACATAAAGCAGTTATTCTTTCTATTCTCATGGGGCAACAAATAGTTCTTGCAATCAAATCAAGCAACAATCATAATGGGCCTCCCTCTAAAACCATTCTTTATACATTGGTAGGCTCACAGGTTTAGGCCATGTCACTCGTTAAATAAAGGTCAACAATCACAGGCTATCACCATAAATGAAGCCATCCTTTAAAAATTCAAAGGCTCGTTGCAAATATAAACAACAAACACAAATAATCAACATAATGCGCTTCCCTCTACAACTATCCCGCACACCAAACCTGACCAATTAGTTCACTTGCTCTCTGGCACTCTCTGGCGCTCCAACGCCCTCTGACACTCAATAACTCCTTCGCACGCAAGCGCCCTCTGGCACTCTAACGCTCTCCGGCACTCTTGCACTCTGGTATTCTTGCACTCTTTGGCACTCGAGAGCTCTGATGGACTAGCAGTATCTGGCACTCAAGTGCCCTCTGCCACTATAGCACTTTGACGTTTTATCAATCTCTGGCACTCGAGCTAGCACTTTAGCACTCCCCAGCACTCGGGCACTGTGACACTGTAGCGCTGTTCGGCACCCAAACCCCTGCACAAAATATATGGCCGTGTATGGCACATTAACACGGCACACCACCACGACCCAGGCCATGTTTCACAACGCTGGTAATTACTATGGCTCATCCCGCAACAGCGCGTCACCAGAATCACTTATGCCGGCCAATGTAAGCTATTAGTTTTATTACCCCAATACCCACACCCTGCACAGGCCTAGGGTGATGCACGACGAACGCTTTGCCACCGTGTGTGTGTGTGTGTGTGTGTGTGTGTGTGTGTGTGTGTGTGTGTGTGTGTGTGTGTGTGTGTGTGTGTGTGTGTGTGTGTGTGTGTGTGTGTGTGTGTGTGTGTGTGTGTGTGTGTGTGTGTGTGTGTGTGTGTGTGTGTGTGTGTGCTGCACAATACGAACTATAGAGCTGGAGGAACACAGAGAGGTGTGTGGGCTGGTAGGTAAGTACACGTAGATAAATAAGCAGACAGATGGTTGGATTATATTTTTATAAGAAGGCTATATATAAAGTACTGCGACCGTAATTACGCACCGCCATAGTGTAGTGGGTTAAACCGTACAGTATGGTGAGGGTCAAAAGTTCCATCCCACTCAAGAGTCTGTGGTTGACATCGGGAGGGTCATCTGGTTGCAAACTGCAACACGCTCCAACAATAGTGCTGGAAACAGCGGCAACAACACAGCCCCTCATAAAAAGATGTGTGGCTACCTGGCGTAAAAACGGCATCATCAACCCTGATTATGTAGAGCATGAGAGGATAGTTCAGGGCAGGGAAAGGCCTTGAACGTATGCAGGACAGCGGCAAGGCAAAAGAATGTTTAAACTCTATCCATTACTGACCACATTTCCTCCTCTCCACCCTACCCTTCTGTTCCTCGCTCTCCTCAATCCTTCCCTCCCTACTTCCCACCCTTTCTTGTTTCCCTCCCTTCTACCTACCGTTCCTTCCCTCTCTTCTCCTACCTACCCTTCCTTCCATTCCTTCTCCTACCTATCCTTCCTCCCCTCCCTTTGCCTACCCACCCTTCCTTCCCCTCCCTTCTACCTACCTTTTCCCCTCCCCCTCTCATCATTCTCCTCTACACCGCTGTCACGCACACGCCAGAAAAAAGGACTAAGACGGTGACTCTTAGGGATACCTCTCAGGCAAGCCATTAGCTCCGTGTCAGGCAGAGGCCGTCATTTATATATTATTCCTGTTACCACTGGATGATTATATTTAAATTTGGAAGGAGTCGTAGTGCTGAACTGGATAATGATGGCTATATTTAACCCCTCCAGTACGAAAAATCCTCCCTCCCCCAGCTGAACAAAATCGTCTGGAGATGGCAGGGAAAAAACGTCCTTGGACTGAAGGGATTAGCTCCGTGTCTGCCATAGTGGTGTTGACTCTGTGCTGGCCAGAGTACAAACTGGGGTTATATTGCGGTGCCGCTTTGGTTATGTAGTTGTACAAGAGCTTCCTGCTTATTAGAGGGAAGGCTTGGGTTACTCGCTATATGCTTTACGCTACCGTTGAGCTATTTTATATACTGTAGGTACTCTTTTTTACTGTTCCTGTTTATTATTATTATTACCATTATTATCATTATTACATGAATCGCTCCATACTTGACTTTAATCCTGGAATACTTTAGGTACTTTTATCATCACCGATGTGACATGACGGTGTAAAGTATACAACACGCAATCTTCATCAGCGCCTTCTTCACAGCACAAAACGTTCCCCATCAAGTTGCATAAAACCGTTAGGAGACGGCGATGGTAAGCAAAAAAGGACGTCTTTGTACGAAATTAACCACTTCACAACGATGGCGTCTATTTTGCTTATATCTGCTACAAACAGAGGATTTTACTCAGCCCAGGAGAGATTTATGCACTGGAGGGGTTAAAGCTGGCCTTCACTAAGCCCTTCAAAACAACAGGCCTCTCCTTAGCTGCACTAAATCGTCTGGGGCAGCAAGAATATTCTCAACCAATACCTCATCGTAGTGAAGGGGTTAACTCCTTCACAGCACGGGAGTCTTCGCACTGTTTACTAAAGATATCTGGAGATGACAGGTGCAAAAGAAAAAGGACGTCACCGTAGAAAGATTATAACAGAAAAAAAATTACCTTCCTCTCCCTAGAACGACGCCCCTCCTCTTTTTCTTCCTCCTCCTCCTCCACTTACTTTTAGTTTCCTCCTTTCAACACACCTTCCTCTTCGCCTCTCCCTCAGCGACGCATCCTTTCTTCCTCTCCACTTACTTTTTTATTCCCTCCTTTACCTCCGCTCGGAAACTCTTCAGGTCCATTTTAGGCCAAACTTGTGCACTTACACCTCGAGGCATTATTAAAGGGGGCAGCTGGGAATGGCTGGCCACTTAATAATACTTCCCGATGGGAGATTTCTGGAGCAAGTTACGGAAATCGTTTGATGGAGAATTGACGTTATTGCACACACACACACACACACACACACACGGCTTCATACTGATAACTTATTCCCTCCACTACGAGGGATCTCTCCTATGCTCAATAAAACCACAGAAAAGAGGCTAATGGATATCTGTGTTTAATTCCATCATAATGTGGGGATTTTGAGATGGATGAAATCGTCTGGATGTAGCATTCCCTCATCCCCCTTCTTACTTCATTCCCCTACTCGTTACCGTCACATCTTTCTCTCCGTTCCTTCTTTTCTCCCTCATTTCCTCGCATCTCCATCTTTCCTCTTTCCTTCTCCTCTCCCTCTACCCTCTGCCCCTCTGTATTTCCACTCCTTCCTCCGCCATCTCCTACCTCTTTCTCTTCCCTTCCTTCTTCCCATCTTCATTTCTCCGGCTCAGAGGCCCCACAAGACATACGTTCACTGTCACATTTACATGCACACCCGCCTTGCCCCTATTACCCCCCCCCCCTTCAACCCCCAAACTGTTCTCCCTCACTGTTTCCCGTCCTCCCCCACACTACCTCCCAACACTGTCCTCCGTCCATCCCCCCACACTACCACCTTACACTGCCATCCCCAATGCATTCACACTGTCTCCCACTCCCCCACTCACTTCCCTCAAATTGCCCCAACCCATTCACTCCCACTTTCTTCATGCCCCCCACTGCTCCCCACCCATTCACTCCCACTTCATCCCTGACCCCCATTGCTCTCTACCCATTCACTCCCACTTCCTCCCTGCCCCGCACTGCCCCCTATCCATTCACTCCCACTTCCTCCCTGCCCCGCACTGCCCCCTATCCATTCACTCCCACTTCCTCCCTGCCCCCCACTGCTCCCCACCCATGCACTCCCACTTCCTCCCTGCCCCGCACTGTCCCCACCCATCCGTTTAGCCTTTTGTAGCCGCTGATGCATTGGGTCGTGCAAGGGAGAGATATTACAGCCAAAAATGCAGTATCGCCGTCCTGGGCCATCTCCAAGCCCATCTTTTTTAGGAGACTCGCGAGAGGGAACAGTAAGGTTAAGAGCCAGGAACCTAAGTCATCGCAAAATCTTTCTAGTGGACTCGAAGGGATAGAGAAGTGGAAAGACGTGGAATGAAAGTCATCTTCTATAATATTCTTAACAAAGTCGTCGTCCTGGGCCATTTCCAAGCCCAGCTTATAAGTGACTCGTGAGAAGGATGGAAGGCAGAGGTAAAGATATGTAAGTCATTTCCTAATATTTCTAGTAAAGTCAAGGGAAGGCTAAGTGGAATGTGGAGGAGCGTTAGGTAGCTTTCGTAATATTCTCAGCAGATTCGTGATATGATCTTGGGTTAGTCTCTTGGGGTAGGCAATTCAATATTTTTTTTTTTCTTGAGGTCATTACACTCTATCCCCTTTAAACTCATCCAATGCTGCCATTACTCCGTCTTGAATGCTGATCTGTAAGATGAGGAAGTCAGCAGCAGGTTATGATGCTAATCACAGAGAAAGTTTCTCGAAAAGGTTACAGAATCGCAGTACTGTTTTATTCTGTCAATGAGGTACAGAAAATAGAAAAGGACGGCAATCTCAGCCAAGTTAAGGTGAACGAGCTCTAGTCACATCTCAGTTTTTGAAACATCCGTTTGTAAGGTTACGTTTGAGAGGGCCGATAAGAAAAAAGAAAACAGCGAGAAACCTATCGCCGTATCAGTTCTTTCTAGTGGATTGGCAGGATTTAAGTCACAGTCTGGGGAATATAAGTTATCTCCTAATCTCCTTAGCAGCCTCCTGGGGTAGCTAAGTCAATGGCGATGACTGTGAATGCGGCACACAAATCATCCCACACGACTGGAGCCTTTCTGATACGCCTGAGATGCCAAGTCAAAGGGAAATACTTGCAAACTGCAGATATGCGTCATGTCACACGTCTTACATTTCGGATGCGCCAGGAAATGCAATGTCAGAAAACGAGGAACATACGTCATTCCCCAGTCTCTTTACTATACGCCTGAGATGCTATGTCACAGGGAAAGTGCTTGTACACTGCGGCATATACGTCACCTCACACGACTTGTACGCTTGTCGAATGTGCACTGCGACTGGCGGTGATGCTGCATCGTGTCTGGTCCAAAAAAAAAAAAAAGCCGTCTTACATTCAGGTCATGAATGGAGTGGGAGTTTTATCACCTGCCTGAACCTCACTGAGCCCTTAACCACGGAAATTTTGAACCCTCTCAAGGTTTCTGATGTCACATTTTTATTCTCGCTCTCTACACAAGGTTTATTTAGCTTAGGGAAACCTCCTGTAATGTTACAGAGAAGAGAAACAATCGCTGGTGTTAGAAACAGTTCAACTAATGTATTCATCACTATTACATTTCGAACATCATTCTTCTTATTGCTAAAGCAGTTTACCAGCTCAGAAGTCCCCAGCGCGTAGTGACGGGGCCAAGGATGAAGTGAAAGAGTTTTATCGTGTGTCTGAAGTGAATGGAGCTGTTGTGAATCATGTCACCGTCTGGTAATGGTCACACACGCCAGGATATTTGTAGCTTTTACGGGAAACATTATCGGAAATTTTAGCGCCCTTTGAACGATGCCGTCTTTACGATTATATTATTCTCCAGTGAATATATTCTGCTGAGGGAAACCTTTCGCGATGAAGGTGTTTAGTGCCAACTATTGCCATTAACCAACATAGTATAACATCAATCTTCTAAGTTTCTTCTTGCATTTGCTCGAAAAATTTATTCAGCTTAGGAGAGACCCCTTCACGACTGAGAGTTTTATCGTCTGTCCAATGTACATGCTACTGTCCTGAACCATGTCATCGTTTGGTAATGGCCACACACGCTGCGAAATGTGTCGCTTTTACGGTGATAACCAAAAGAAAATTTTATTCTTCAACATCGTGGCATCTGTATAATTCAGTTCTTACTGATATAATCCAATCAATATGGGGGAACCTCTCATAGTGAAGGTGTCTGAAATATTCGCCATGTAACCCCTTTAATACCATGACATCATCTGCATTCCTTTCTTATTATCGTTAAACCCTTTACTAAGGTTGAGACGTCCCTTGTTATGTAGGGACTATGGATTTACTGAAAGGCAAATTTTTATTAGCCATCTGAAGTGAAATGAACTATCCTGAATCACGTCTGGTAACGGGCACACACGTCAGGATATGTGTCGCTTCTGTGGGGAACGACATGCGATATTTTTAAACTCTGCATAAAAATGTTAAGTTATGAAAGTTTTTTGTTGCAACCAGATGAATTAATTATTCAGGTTAGGGGAAACTAGCGCAGTGAAGGTATTAAAGTCATCGGAATCCCTCTTCAGTACCACGGCGTCACTCTAAGAAAGTTCCTGCAACCACAAGACTGTTTTGTTTCAGTTTGAGAGAGAATTATTTGCTGTCTGATGTACCAAAAATACGTAGAAGTTACACTGTGTCACACACACACACACACACACACACACTGTCACGAATCAATTCGCGACATTTCCTTTTTGTGAGAAGCCACGAACTATTAGTGGAAAACTCACTGTGTATCGCTCAGTTAACCGTTTCTCTCTCCATTTCGGGGTATACTTTTCAAATAATTCGTCACTTTCAAAAGTGACCGATTTAATGCACGTCACTAAGTGCGCTACTGAGCGATACAATTGTTTCTTTATCGTTCGCCTCTACTTGCATAAACCGTTAGCCACGCCTTCTTCCGGTGGCTCGTGCTTCCTGCCCATACATTATTTGAATTCAGTCTAGTGGCGGCTTTGACGGAGAGAGGTACTGTGCTCAGAAGTGAAGAGAGGTCAGCTAGCATCCCAAGCTCCACAGAGTATCAGTTTCTTCAAACTCCCACCCCCTGGGTGATACAAAGTATTCATCGACTGGTATTTCCTTTGTGTATTTCCTAGTTTTAAGAGCTTAGTTAAGGTGTTTTTCCTAGGCGTAAGTATTTAGCTTTTGTGCGAGTGAGCGAGTGCGTCTCATTTAATTTGATTTGAAATGTAATGTTAAATTTATTTTTGTGATTAATAAATTTAACAGTTCTATTTCTTGAGCTTAATGTAGAGTAAAAATCTTGTTTCATTTCTCCATAATTAAGCTTATTTTCCATACAGCTCCTAGCTTGCATAAACGTTTGCTTTCATAACTGGTACTTAGACCAGTCTTGTTGTATTAACTTAAAATCCGTTGTGCCAGGAGTTAATGCATCAGCAAGAACCTGATGTTATTATTATTAGTATTAGTTATTTATTGTCAGGGGTGATGTAACTTTCTCCAGAGGCTAACAGTACAGTAATTCAGCAATTGTGAGTAATTAGTCTCTGCTGTGTACTGTTGAGGAAGTTTATAAATTCTCGTTCTCAGAGAATCGTGCTAAGCCAACGTAAAGTAATCGTTGCTTGATGTAGCAAGACAACCATTGTCTCTGCTCTTCAATATTATTGAATATTATTATCAATTTAAATAATATTTAAACCATTTATATCAAAATTACAGATCTATTTTAAAAACCCCGTGACAATTGGCGACCTCATTCCAGGATATTAACTCCTAGCTCTAAAGCTATTCACGAGATAGTGCTCACTCATTCATATTTAGGTATTTATCATTAAAGTTTATAGGCACAAGCTTACTGGTGTTTACCCTTAATTTAGCAAGTGAATTTTGCTTTATTAATCAATAGAATACTTAACTCTAGTTTATTCTTGGTAACGCCAGACGATTTTATTCGCTCCTGGGAAGTCGGCGTACCCATTGTGTTTATTATTGAGTCTTCCCAGTCATTTACATTTTTGATTTATTCTTTGCCAGTTAACTGGATAAGACTGGTCACCACTAGCTTGTGTCTGTACTCTTTACTTTTGTTTATTAGTATTCGTCGCTAAGCAGTCAGTACTCAATTTCGGTTTGCTTAATAAATTAGCGCCATGGCTACCGCTGTATTTGTACAGGAAGCCAAAGATATGGGTCTCACAGACCCAGAGAAAATACAGAGTTACGTTCTCTCACGGTTCAATTACGAGCAAGAACGTGAGAAAGATGCTCGCGAAGAGCGTAGGATTCAGCGCGAATACGAGCGAGAACAGCGTGAGGAACGTGAAAGAGAGCGTGCTTATGAACAAGAGCAGCGTGAGAAAGAGCGCAAATACGAGCGAGAACAGCGCGAACACGAGCAGAAACAACGCGAGCTCGAGTTAGAAAAAGAGCGAGAACAGCGCGAATACGAGCGTGAACAACGCGAGCGAGAACGAGAACATGAACGTGCCGAACGTGAGGCACGAGAAAAACATGAACTTGAAATGATGAAGCTCAAGCGAGATTCCTTGGCTTCAGACACGTCTGGTGCAGTTGGTCAAAGCTCCACGAGCGTTCCCCCTGCACATGTCCTGGCGACCCCACGCATCAAGCTTCCTTCATACAAGGAAAGCGAGCGAATCGAGCCGTACATAGCTCGTTTTGAGGACATGGCAGACTTATATCAACTGGATGAGGCAGCTAAGCGGCTTCAGTTTCTTAGCCTATTTGAGGGCCCTGCCCTCGATATTCTCCACAGAATTCGTGGAGACAATCTCACATATGAGATGATGAAAGCTGCACTCATTAAGGCGTATGGTCTCACAGTAGACGACGCCAAAGTTCAGTTCATGCGAGCTTGTCTCCAAGACAAGGAGACAGCTGTTCAGTTCCTTGATCGTCTCACAGCTTACTTAAATGAGTGGATGGAGAAAGATGAAACTCCTTCCACGCGTGAGGGGATAATTGACCTTATGCTGCGTACACAGCTAGAGAGGTCGTGGCCTGCTGAGCTCATAGCACAGCTTAAGATCTGCCAGGTGAAAGATGCCAGCCAAATGGCAGAGAAGGCTGACGCATTCTTTACTGCATACGGGTATCAAGCTCGTAAGCAAAACACCTGGAGCAGAAAAGATACTGCTAAGTCTGGGAAGCCGTCTCAGACTGAATCCCAGCACCAAGGCCGTTCTCAGAGTAATGGTCAAGGTCCAAGCAAACCACAGAAGGACCAGGGGCAAAACACTCAGAAATCTGAGTGGAAGCGGTACAACAAGTACCCTAACCAGCAGCAGTATCAGCCACGCAACCGACCGACGGGACAAAGTTTTTCACCACCAACTCAAAAGAGGCAGGAAGCGAATGCAGCTTTCATTCCTCAGCAGCAATCTGGTGGTCACGTCCCTACCAGTGTGGGTACTTCCCCACAGTTCACTAGTCCCACAGTGACAGTGAACCCCCCTCCACAGATGGCCAATGTTCCATCTTCCCAATATAACCCTCAAGGCACAATGTTTGCCACATCAATTCAGCAGCCTCATGAGTGGCTAGCTGCTTCCTCCACAGGCCCTCCCACAGGTGACAGTACCTTCCTTGTTCAGCCAGGGTTTGTGGGAGGCATTCCTGTGAAGGTCCTGAGAGACAATGGTTCCTCAGGTTGCTCTGTTAAGCAGAGTCTAGTTCGGCCTGAGCAGTATACAGGTCAACAGATCCATGTAAGCCTTATTGATGGATCAGTGAGATTGTTCCCTGAGGCATGTATCCAGGTGGCATCTCCATTTTATACTGGTACGACACTTGCAGTTGTCATGCCAGAGCCTCTATTTGACTTAATAGTAGGCAATATTAATGGAGTCAAGGATAGTTGCTCCGATGGCGCTACTCAGACTTCGGCTGCTGCGGTGACACGAGCCATGACTGAGGCTCCAGACTGTGTCACCCCAGTGATCATTGAATCGCCGCAAGATCTGATGTGCAGTCAACTTGTTGTACAAGAACAACATTCTGACCCGACACTTGCTGCCGTGCGGAATAAACAAAAGGGTCGAGTGATTAAGTATTCACGGGGAGGTCGAGCCAAGTTCCTTCGCAAACAAGGACGGCTCTACCGTGAGTCACGAACACCCGAGGGCGAGGTTCGACTGCAGTTTGTCGTTCCCACCAAGTACCGCCTAGCGGTGTTACAATGGGGTCATTGTTCAGTCTCAGGGGGTCACATGGGCAAAAGGAAGACCCAGGGCCGTATCCGAGCTGACTTTTTCTGGCCAGGGATGGGACGGGACATAGATAGTTTTGTCCGTTCTTGCAGTGTGTGCCAAAGTATCGCCACTACTCAGGGACATGCCCTTCCTGTGCCATTTATAACCACACCTGTAATCTCTGAGTCAGTTGAGAGACAGGGTAGTGGTGAAGTGGATGCAGACCTGACGTCTCGCCCATTGGCCCCACAGGACACATTATGTCCAGGGCCTGTACATACATATTGTACTGTAGGTTAAGGGGGAAGTTCGAGAGAGAACTCCGCAGAGGCGACTTGAGGCTATGGAAGACCCAAGTTTGCACAAGGATTCTCAGCTTCCCGATACTAATATAAGTATTGTAGGTTAAGGGGGAAGTTCGAGAGAGAACTCCGCAGAGGCGACTTGAGGCTATGGAAGACCCAAGTTTGCACAAGGATTCTCAGCTTCCCGATACTAATATAAGTATTGTAGGTTAAGGGGGAAGTGAGAGCTCCGCAGAGGTGACTTGAGGCTATGGAAGACCCAAGTTTGCACGAGGATTCTCAGCTTTCCGGTACTAATATAAGTACTGTAGGTTAAGGGGGAAGTTCGAGAGAGAACTCCGCAGAGGCGACTTGAGGCTATGGAAGACCCAAGTTTGCACAAGGATTCTCAGCTTTCCAATACTAATATAAGTATCGTAGGTTACGGGGGAAGTTCGAGAGAGAACTCCGCAGAGGCGACTTGAGGCTATGGAAGACCCAAGTTTGCACAAGGATTCTCAGCTTCCCAATACTAATATAAGTATTGTAGGTTAAGGGGGAAGTTCGAAAGAGAACTCCGCAGAGGCGACTTGAGGCTATGGAAGACCCAAGTTTGCACAAGGATTCTCAGCTTTCCGGTACTAATATAAGTATTGTATTGTAGGTTAAGGGGGAGAGAGAACTCCGCAGAGGCGACTTGAGGCTATGGAAGACCCAAGTTTGCACAAGGATTCTCAGCTTCCCGATATTAATATAAGTACTGTAGGTTAAGGCACAGGTTGAGGACCCGTGTGCGGTTCGAGGCTATGGAAGACCCGAGTTTGCACAGGGATTCTCAACTTGCCGACATAATCGTGTGCATAATTAATGGCGACCTCGAATGTACGTCGTAGCACTGACTGCTAGGCAGAGAGAGTAATTGTAACATAATAGTTTTGTCTCATTGACACTTTTGATGCTCCACCTCAATTGGTTTTGCAGGTTCAGCAATGGGTGTAGCAGTTTTGCTGTGCGGGCCAGCTGATCGTCTGCCGCACGCTGCCGCCTCTTCTCCTCTGCCTCCGTCGTCGCCATAATATTTACTATGTCATTTTACACGTAGGTACAGTTACACTACAACTGTCACACCTACACCGTGTATTACATACACCACGCTACACAACAATTAGTTGTCAGTGTAAATGTAGCGAATTTTCGCTCAGTTTGACCTGAGTACAGGATTTTCACCGTCGTCACGGAGTTTTTCCCTCAAGCTTGCTTCTATTAACGTAAATACGAGGTTTTTTCGCTCACTGACGACTGCGACTTTCTCCTGTAGCAGGATAGCATACACACCACAGTGTGAATCTTGTGTGACTGAGTTAGGATTTATATGTATGTATATTGAAATCTTTCTTCTGAAGGAAGAAAGATTTAATTTTCATGGGGCGTAATGTCACGAATCAATTCGCGACATTTCCTTTTTGTGAGAAGCCACGAACTATTAGTGGAAAACTCACTGTGTATCGCTCAGTTAACCGTTTCTCTCTCCATTTCGGGGTATACTTTTCAAATAATTCGTCACTTTCAAAAGTGACCGATTTAATGCACGTCACTAAGTGCGCTACTGAGCGATACAATTGTTTCTTTATCGTTCGCCTCTACTTGCATAAACCGTTAGCCACGCCTTCTTCCGGTGGCTCGTGCTTCCTGCCCATACATTATTTGAATTCAGTCTAGTGGCGGCTTTGACGGAGAGAGGTACTGTGCTCAGAAGTGAAGAGAGGTCAGCTAGCATCCCAAGCTCCACAGAGTATCAGTTTCTTCAAACTCCCACCCCCTGGGTGATACAAAGTATTCATCGACTGGTATTTCCTTTGTGTATTTCCTAGTTTTAAGAGCTTAGTTAAGGTGTTTTTCCTAGGCGTAAGTATTTAGCTTTTGTGCGAGTGAGCGAGTGCGTCTCATTTAATTTGATTTGAAATGTAATGTTAAATTTATTTTTGTGATTAATAAATTTAACAGTTCTATTTCTTGAGCTTAATGTAGAGTAAAAATCTTGTTTCATTTCTCCATAATTAAGCTTATTTTCCATACAGCTCCTAGCTTGCATAAACGTTTGCTTTCATAACTGGTACTTAGACCAGTCTTGTTGTATTAACTTAAAATCCGTTGTGCCAGGAGTTAATGCATCAGCAAGAACCTGATGTTATTATTATTAGTATTAGTTATTTATTGTCAGGGGTGATGTAACTTTCTCCAGAGGCTAACAGTACAGTAATTCAGCAATTGTGAGTAATTAGTCTCTGCTGTGTACTGTTGAGGAAGTTTATAAATTCTCGTTCTCAGAGAATCGTGCTAAGCCAACGTAAAGTAATCGTTGCTTGATGTAGCAAGACAACCATTGTCTCTGCTCTTCAATATTATTGAATATTATTATCAATTTAAATAATATTTAAACCATTTATTCCAAAATTACCGTGATATTATAAAAACCCCGTGACACACACACACACACACACACACACACACACACACACACGACTCTAATAAAATGAAGTCAATTAATCCCGATGAGTAAAATATGGAGATGTTTTTAATCGACAAGTAAAAGCGGGCCGTGAAAACACCGTTGCAAAATTCTGCACAGCGAGCACAAAAAAGTCCAGCTAATCATCAATATGCTAAACAGAACCGGGGGATATTGTACATTTGCATATTCATATCATTCACTAGATCCGCGGTGGGGTGGGGGGAGTGGCAAGCTTTGAAAGGCGGCAGTCAGGTAGGGCATTCATTGCTTTATTTTTCATTGGACCAGGATGAAAAATGAATGGCTAATTGGACTGCGAGTGAGGCGGGTATATTCACTTTTCGCTGCTTACGTCAACGAGAAACTTCCATTAACTCCACCAGTTCGACTATGTATATCGTATTTCATTCTTGCTAGTTTCATATTCGTAAACCTTTATGCAGTTTGAGAGAGACTTCCAACTGGAGAATTTAGCTATGGTCTTCACTAACCCCTTCACGATTAGAAGGCTCTCCGAGGCTGAATAAAATCGAATGGGTGCAGTAGGAATTAAAATGTCAACTCACCAAGCAGGTTAAACATTACTTGCATGATACTGTAATAAACATATAAGTTACCTTGTCTGCTTAGTTCATGCAGATCCTGGACATTAAGTGTGACATACTAGCCAGAGTGAGGGAGTGATGAAGAAGCCTGCACTCTATACGCAAGCAGTGGTGGTGTAGCGTGGGAGGGTGGAGTGGTGGTGGTGGTGGTGTGTAGGAGGGTGGAGTGGTGGTGGTGGTGGTGGTGGTGGTGGTGGTGGTATGTAGGAGGGTGGAGTGGTGGTGGTGGTGGTGTGTGGGTGGAGTGGTTGTGGTGGTGGTGGTGGTGGTGTGTGGAAGGGTGGAGTGGTGGTGGTGGTGGTGGTAAGGCAGAGTGGCAGTCTTGTCTTCATCACTCACATGTAGTCGATACCTCCTTTCTCCTCCATCCCCCATTACCTGCCTCTCTCCACACCCGCCTCACTCCAGTCTTGCCCAATTCACACCTGTCTCATTATACACCTGTCTCACCCCACACCTGCCTTACTCCACATCTGCCTTACTCCACACCTACCTTCCTAGACACCTGCCTTACTGGACACCTGCTTTACTAGACACCTGCTTTACTAGACACCTGCTTTACTAGACACCTGCTTTACTAGACACCTGCTTTACTAGACACCTTCCTCATGATGGTATATGGTTAACGGCGATTACATCCCAACATATTCCCTACGAAAAGTTCCTGCTTGATAAACAAATCGTCCAGTGGCAGCAAGAAACACTGGAGGTCATCGTGGTAAAAGGTAAACATTTTGGACAGAGGTGCCGGTAAAAGCCACACATATCACAGCGTGTCCCACCATTACCACACGGTGACATGACTCAGGGGAGTTCAGTGTCATCCAGACAGGTAATACACTCCATTCGCAACTCCTTCACTATGAGGGGGTGAGGGTTCTAAGATGAATATAATCGTCTGGTGGCAGTAAATAGCAGCATATAAAACACGTCGTGGGACGGAAGCAGATACTATTTCTAAAGCCCTTCACTAAGAAAGGCTTCCAGGCTATCACTAAACTCTTTCCTGCGAGGAATCTCTTTCAATGCTGAATAAACTCTGGTGCTCTCTTGAATATGAAAAGTAATTCCTAAACTATAATCGTTCTAATGTTGCAAGAACAAAATGTTAAACCGAACTCATGAAACTCGTACCTGAGTAAATCGTCCAGCAAATCGTCCCGTGTAAATATTTCCCTGAAAATCGTCCCTTCTATAACAGTCCCCCGCCAATTTACCATGTGCAATTCATTCACCTGTAAATCATTTGTGTGTAAATTTATTCCCAGTAAATCGTCCTGTAAATCTTCACCGGTAAAAAGTGCCGCTATATTATTCCCAGTAAATCGTGGGTCGCTCGTATTTAGCCTACGAAGCAGAGACTGAGCGTGGGTCCTCCTATGCAATTATCGTCCATCAGGCAGGCAACACGCACCCCCTGATGCAGGGGGGGGGGGAGAGGGAAGGGGTTTGTGTCGAATGGGTGTTTGGGGAAGCTGGGGAGGGGCTGTGGTGTTGGGGGCTGAGGAGCAAAGAGCGATAGGACATATTAATAAAGAAAGAATATAAGCTATAGGACTGCTGAGGAGAAAGGAATGTTCTGTGGGGCAATGTTATTGACTAGAAAGGCATTCAGTAGAGCACATACCTCCACCACGTTCAGAAATTCCCACAAGGTGTTCACCCTGTTCCCGAGATGGGGTTGGTGGAGTGGGGGGGGAGGGGAATAGCTTTAGTCTAATGTCTACCAGGTTCACGTTCAGATGAGCCTGGGGTTACAACTACTACTACTATCACTGATCCTTTGCGGGTGTGGGTTAAGTGGAAAGTCATACTGAGGAAAAGAGGAGACAGAGTACCATGGAAATAGTCAAGGGGTACGAGCACTGAAGGAACGCAGGGTGAGTAGGGAGCTGAATACTGGAGAGGAAAAGTCAAGAACATGGTACAAGTGTAGACCAGGAGACGAAAAATGTGGAGTGAGAGAATAGGACCTATTGCGCCAGAAGGATGTTACTTTCCTAACATCCCTGCCATCTCCGGACGATTATATTCTGCTTTAGGAAATAATGTTAGAGTTAGGAGGGTTAGAATTTCTTGCTAAACTCCTTCAATACGAGAGGCCATTACTTAGTTTATGAAATGGTGTGACAGCAGCAGGAATAAACTAAAAAAAACAACGCCACCCGCAGCCATGAGGCAAGCAAGGACGATTAGAGAGTGGGGGACAGGAAGTTTTATTTATGTGTTTAACTCTGAACATAGACTTAATAACCCGTTCCTTAATGTGCAACAATCCTCCTACATACCACACACTTAATAACCCGTTTCTTAAGGTGTAACAATCCTCCTACATGCCACACTTCTTCACACATCGCCACTTCGACGCTAAAACCCTCTGTCCATAATGAATGCATGCTTGAGGTGTCTCACTGAGGACTGGTGTGATGGTATTTGGAGAGGTATCTTTAGGAAAGGTCTGGGTCTTGTGGACGATCAGTAAAGTCTGGTTTAACGCACTTCAAATCATCCTATACGGCGCGTCCTGGTGAAAGTGTGCCAAACTTTATGGGATTATTTTTCGACTTGGGAACTTTTTTTTCTTTATGGAACTCAAAGCTTACATACAGCCTTCATTAACCCTTTCACTACACGACATTTATCTTACTCTGAATAAAATCATCTGGAGGAAGCAAGAATAATCCTAAGCAAGACGTCCTCGGGTAGAAGGGGTAAATACTCACAGGAACTCCTATACAATTATTCATCGCAGTTCTGTTTTTCTATAATCCGACGGAAACAGACAAACATTAATAACTGATACACAGATACAGAGAATTAAATACAAAGAGACTAATATACTCAGACACAGACAATGGCAGACAGACAGCGACATACAAAGGACATACATACAAACATACATAAATACATACGTACATAAAGGCAGAAAAAATGACAGACAGACACAGACAAACAGGGCTGATAACATAATCACCCAAATGTTCGGTAGCGGAGATTAAATGTAGAATAAGAGGGACGATTACAAGAGCAAATTAACGTAAAGGGGGAAATTAAAACAAACAGGAAGAAACGAGGAAAGAGGAGAAAGTAAAGAGAAAATGATAAAAGGAGAAAGTGGAAAGAAAAAAGGAGAAAGAAAAAGAAAGGGAGACAGAAAAAAGGAGAAAGAACACAGAAAAGAAGAGAGTGAGAAAAAAAAGAGTAGAATGGGATATGACAGTGAAAAGGATAAGAAGAAAAGGGAAAGAAAAAATGGGAAAGAAAAGAGAAAAATGATATGAGAAAAGGACAGTAAAAGTAATGAAAGAGCAGGATGGGAGGGAAAATGGAGAAAGGAGGAGGAATACAAAAATGAAGACGATTAAGGTGTGCAACCAAAGAAAGTAAAAAGAAAATTAGGGATAAAATACAGGTTGAGGAATAGAGGAATAAAAAAAAAAAAAAGAGAAAATGAAGAGGGAATTAGAAGACATAAGACTGCAATCATGGAAAGTAGAAAGAAATCGCACGATAGATGAGAAAAAAGGGAAAGACAGAATGAAAGGGCATGAGAGAAAGAATATTAGAGAAAGGGGATCAGGAAGTAAAGAGATGATTAAGAAAAAAATGGAGAAGAATAAGGGCCGATTACAAAAATAAAGATTAGTAAAGAGGGCAATCAGGGGAAGCAGGAAGAAAGGAGGGATAGGAGGGAAAAGGAAGAGAACAAACAACATCGTGGAAATGGTTAGACAAAAGGAGTGGTGAGATAAAAAGAAAACAAATGGCAGATAAAAAAAGTACACGCAAAACTTGAAGAAAGAGTAAATATAAAAATATAACAAGAACTGCGGCAAGAATACAGGACAGTACGACAACACCGCAAAGGACAGATAAAGAGGTAAAACGCAATTAAACTCTGGTACAGAACCAAGGACACGGGTTTAAGGCCGTATTATTAGAACTGAGTGAAAAAATGTGGAAAAGCTCCTAATATTTTAATTAAATTTTCTGAAGCCTCTAATAAAACACGTCTAACTCTTTTTAAGTCGTTGCTGACTAACGTCTGTAACGTGAGATGTTGCCTGATCAGATGGAACAATTACCGGTGGCGAGTCTTGCCTGTATCTACATCTATCCTCACTCAGTTTATTAATTTAGCCTTAAGTCCCACCCCAAACCCTCCCCACCTACGGCATCATTCCCTTCCAAGTATGTCTCAATACACCTTCACCTCCTCTCACCACACCAATACGTAGAGTTTTCTTTGTCCAAACCAACTAACCCCCCCTCCCCTCTCTTTCTCTCTAATCCCTCAATACCCACTGACACCATCCTTTCCATGAATGTCTCAATATAGTTACAATTCACTCCTGCTTCCCCTCACCCTTCACCTCCCCTCACCACATTCATTCATACATTGATACATACACTGTTTCTCTTGTCCAATCAGGCAAACTCTATCCTGTCTGTTTCTCTCCCTTCCTACTCGCTAATCCCTTCCTACCAACAAATTCCTTCTCTCCGAATTTCATTACTCTTCCATTCTTCCTCTAATCACAAACATAAATACATCCATCCATACATACATATTTGATATCTTTGGTTTAGTCAGATCAACTTTACTAACAAAACACTTTCTACCTTCCATCCCTAACTTCAAAAAATGCCCTAGTACCGTAATCATTCGTCCATGCTTCCCAGCACCTACCACCTCCCCCTTTTCCCTCCTCCGCTCTTCCCTCCAATCACCTTCGTCCCCTTCTCTTCCTTACCCTGCACCTCACCCTCACCACTTCCAAAGGTATATATATATATATATATATATATATATATATATATATATATATATATATATATATATATCCTCTCTCTCTCTCTCTCTCTCTCTCTCTCTCTCTCAACTACCCTATCCTTCACTACCAGCGGATTCCATTCCACTGAGGTATTTTCCAATTTCTCTACAACTCTTCCCTTCTTCACTTTCCCCCTCACCACATCCATTCACACATAAATTTTGTTCGTTCGGATTATCCCTGCTCTCTCTCTCTCTCTCTCTCTCTCTCTCTCTCTCTCTCAAAACGTAACCCCATTAACCAAAACGCGCAGCCTCCTAACTAATAAATAAACAATATATAAAATAAAAATACCGAAAGAAAAACTCCAGCAAAGATCATGAACACTTAACACAAAGAGGTAAGGCACAAACAGCTCGCGGAACTCCTTAAATAACACGGGCATTTTTCCACACATTAATCATCATCACACGACTCCCACCCGTCATTACCCTTCCCAAACATATTTATCTTATTGGTATCCACGGAGGTTACTTTTATATATCTGTCTATCTAGTACTATTATTTTTTGGTTGTATTAATGACTCACGACTTTCACTTTCTTCATGTAACTGGTGTCTTCGGTGTCTTTTAATAAGCTGTTTAGTACGATGATGCCGTGTGCTGGATTTATAATTATCGAGAGAGAGAGAGAGAGAGAGAGAGAGAGAGAGAGAGAGAGAGAGAGAGAGAGAGAGAGAGAGAGAGAGCAAAGCATCGATATAATAGACAGGTAAACAGGTAAACACAGATGGGCTGACGGAGATACTGATAGACAGAACATAAAATGACAAAAAAAAAAAAAAAAAAGATTAAAGGGAACAGAAAGAGAAACTGACAGACATATTCTTTCCTTCTTTTCTTGTTGTTTTTCTCTTCCCTGGCGCAACAGGAATAAACCATCGGTCCTGGAGTCCCGTCCGCCTTGGCGTTGTTTACCATCCTTGACTTTTTCTGGGCACTGATTTAGTTACACTCCCGCTGCCGTAGGTGGTGGTGCTCAGGTGAACAGAGGTGGCCTGTTGTTCTAAACGACCCAAGTTCGATACCAGGCTGGGGCAGGGAACAGTTTGATGATGATGATGATGATTCGTTACACCAGACATTTACTGATCTATCACAAGACCCACCGACATGCCATGAAGGCATCCCAGCTAATACCATCACATTAGTCCTGAATGAGACACTGCTATCATGCATTCAATATGGACGGTAGGTATTAACGCCTAAATGGTGGCATGTGAAGGTACAGCATGTGGGGCGTATAAGAAGTGCTGGGCATTAGGAACGGCCAGTAAAGTTATGTCCACGGTGTGAAGATAAATAAATAGACGAATGAAAAAATAGGTAAATAAATAAATGGCTTTCTTTTTCACCAATGATTGGGCGGGATTCTCGATGCCGTGGGAGGCTTCGTTGGACCTGTTCCTTGGCGATTCATCCAGGTATTTATAGCTATAGCTATTCACCGTCTGATCACTATACCTAAGCACACACTGTTTCACCTTCTGTAATACCATCGTCTGTCGTTAGGTGGGATGAACTACGAGGTAAGACGTGACTATAATTGGCTTAATGGCGGCCAGAAATGCATGAGACGATTTGGTATGTCACTTAGTCCAGAGCCACTTCGAGGTAGTCTTACATCGAGTGAGTGGATGATGGTATTTTGTCCTCAACCCCCTTTATAATCCCCTTCTTTCCACTAATGCAGGAGTAAGCCATTAGAGCTCCCCTCTGGAAGAGCTTCCCCTGAAATACCAACAAGGTATCGAGGAGGAGGAAGAGGAGGAGAAGAAAGAAGGAGGGGAGAGGGAGGCATCAGTATCCCATCTGAATATTCATGGTCACTCGCTACCTGTAATTAAGGCCCCAGGGTGAGCTAAGACTGAGATGCAGGGGTGAGGGAGTGACTTATTGAGCAAAACTGATGTGAGGCTCATGAGGGCAACATGAGCAGATGGATGAGGGAAAAAAGGGGGGGTGCATGGATGGAGGAACGAAGGGAGGGGGAAATATGGATATGCTGGAGAGAAGATGAAGAATGAATGAAAGGGTGCATGAAGGGAAAATAGGAGAAGGGAATATGGTAATACTGGAAAGAGGGTGAGAAAAGGAGAAGAATTGAAAATGAAAAGAATTGATGAAGGGACTGGTGTATGGTGGGCAAACAGTGTTACCCAACGTCGCTCCGGTTATTCAGGTTACGAACGACTGGTTTACCCACAATACCGTGGATACCGTTTCAAGACTTACCCTGGTCAACTGGTAGTGGCTAAGGCTGCACTGTCCCCCCCCCCCACCAACCTCAAACCTCATATAGTATTTGTTGCTGTGGTGCTCATAACCTACCATACAAATATAAAAATTTATTTCCTTATCTTGAAAATTAGTGGCTATCATCTCAAGGATTGGAGGAGGAGGAGAGGTGCACCCACTTCACGACGCCCCAAGTGCAGTTCCTGTGGTGACTACAACCTACATAAACCTGTGAACATACCCATACAAATATACATTCCCTGACAGTGAATACCCAATCTCTATACCAGAACAAATACTCAACACCAGTCTGAAAACTTTGGTCATGCATAGCGAACTGACAGAGATTGTGAATTATTATACAGATGAAAGTACTAGAGAAATGGATCGACGAATGAATGATGAAATAAGTGTTGGAGAGAAGTGATGAGAGGAAACATAAATGAAAGGATGAATGGATGGAAGAAAGGAAGTCTGATAAGTAGAAAGGAAGAAAGAAGGAAAGAATGAAGGCGGAAGGACAAACGACAGAAAGGACAGAAGGAAAGAAGAAAGGAAGGCAGGAAGGAGGAGGGGAGAGAAGGAGGGAAGAGAGGAGATACCTGGGAGGAGGAGGGCTCATAATGAGGAAAATGTTAGGTTATTTGCGAAATGGATGGGGAGGTGGGGATGGGAAGGAGGTAAGAGAAAACTTTAGGTAAGGAAGGAAGGGAGGGAGGAAGGACGGGAGGAGGAAAGGAAGGAAGGAAGGAGCAAAAGAAACTTAAGAATAAAGAAGAAAAATATGAAGGTAGGCCTAGCAAGAGTGAAGGAGAAAAGAAGGAAGGACTATAAAAAAAAGTAGGCGGAAAGAATGAAGAATGGATGAGAGAGGAACGTCAAGGAGGTGAAGGGAAAGACTGGAAAAAAAAAAATGAAAAAAGGAGAAATGAAGAAACGAAAGACGGAAAAAATGAACACAGGAATAGGTTATACAGAACAAGATGAACCCAGGAATATTACCGAGAAAGATGGTAGAAAATTGAGATCTTGGAAGTTATAATTAAAGACAAATAAGGGACCAAGGCATTAATGATGCGAGGAAAAATGAAAGAGAAAAAGTAGTTTAATTAAGGAAATGAGAATAAGAGATGACAGAAAGAAGTAAGAAAGTGATGAAAATTAGCATGAGGCAAGGAAAAAAGTGAAATTAGGGAAGAAAATAAAATAACGGGGATGAAAAAGAAAAGCATAGTGACTATGTATGGAATATAATAAGATAGATAGTTAAAAAGAATGACGAAGGGGGTGTAAAATATTGCAACAGACAATGACTGAGGGATGTAGGTCAGAGAAACATGCGTTAAAAAAAAAAAAAAAAAAAAAAAAAAAAAAACTGACCAAAAACGCAAACATGAAGAAAGAAGACAAAGAACCCATAAACAAAGAAAAAAGGGCAACTTGAAAGAAACACGGTGAAGAATCTGAGAGAAAAAATGTCACACTAAAACATTTAAGTGTGATCAATCACCATCACATATGAGATCCTTAGAACAGCAATGATCTATTAACCAGTCACCTGTTATTCCACAGCTACCACATTTTTATTGTACATCACATTAACTATTCTTTCTTTCTTTCTGTCTTTTTTTTGACTTGCTGCACCGAAGTCCTGTGGATACTTCTAAGAAAATTAATAACGATCCCAATATTTTAACGCCTGATTATATAGAAACAATATCAGGACTAATTTCACTGATGTTTTGCCTTCCACATATGGCTTTCAGCGGGAGAATGGTATTAGCAGAGTTACTTAGTTTTCAATACACACCAGGGATAAATATTCTCTCTAAGACCACTAACGATGACTTCAAAGCATCTCCATTTTAATCAACACGAGTGATTTTATTCTCTTCCTGAACACCGGCGCATGCCGTCACAGACTTCACACGAAAAATAATTATGACGTGAAGAATTTCCTCAGAGTTATTTATGTCACGTCAGAGATTGTGTGTGGCGTCAGAGATTCTCTCAAAGATTTAAAAATTCTATACGATGCCGCAGTTTATGAAACAAAAAGCTTTTGTACACTGTCAAAGATGAGGTCAAAGATTCCATTAATATGAAAGGTTCTACGTGACGACAATGATCCTACGTCATGTCACAGATGCTATTTGATGTCAAAGATTCTAAATGGTGCCAATGATTCTATATGACGTCAGAGTTGATATTACGCCAAAATTCAGCATGTCAAAGATTTTCCACGACGTCAAAGATTCTGTAAGGCACCAAGGATTCTCCTTGACGTCAAATATCCTGCATGGTGTCGAAGGTTCTGTCCAAGATTCTGTTGATGCCAAAGGTTCTGCACGACGTCAAAGATCGTGTCAAGTGTCCTGTTCCCATCCGACACGTGAATCATCCAGATATATGACACAGCGGCGGATCTTCCAAGATGTTTACATACACACGCACGACTTCCGGCACTGATCTGATACTCTGCCTAATACCTACCCTACCACTTACACCTACTCTACCTAATACCTACCCTACCACAACACCTACTTTACCTAATACCTACCCTACCACAACACCTACTTTACCTAATACCTACCCTACCACAACACCTACTCTACCTAATACCTACCCTACCACTAACACCTACTCTACCTAATACCTACCCTACCACAACACCTACTTTACCTAATACCTACCCTACCACAACACCTACTCTACCTAATACCTACCCTACCACAACACCTACTCTACCTAATACCTACCCTACCACAACACCTACTCTACCTAATACCTACCCTACCACAACACCTACTCTACCTAATACCTACCCTACCACAACACCTACCCTACCACAACACCTACTCTACCTAATACCTACCCTACCACAACACCTACTTTACCTAATACCTACCCTACCACAACACCTCCTCTACCTAATACCTACTTTAGAGAGAGAGAGAGAGAGAGATATTACCATAATTAACCATCTCCCTTAGGTCTGGCTCAGGTAACATTTTTCTTCATTAGGCGGAACAGCTCAATGTTACCACGATATTTGTCATCAATTTCCTCGATTCAGTTATGGCGGCAAGTTACCGAGTTGACAGATGCAATTTTATAGTCCCCCTTCACTCTCTTCCTCATACCCATTCACTTCTCTCTCTCTCTCTCTCTCTCTCTCTCTGATAGATTTCAAACTTTACAGTCAGTCTTTTACCAGTGAAATGGAGGAGCGTTCAGCCTGATTGGAAACCTGCCTGCAAGTGCTCGCTGCCATGAACCCTCCATTTCTAACCAATGCTCTCTTCTTGCTCTCTTTACCTCCACGTACTGCACCCCCCTTACATCCCTACTGCTCCCTCTTCTCTTTTCCTCTCTTCTTCCTGCTCTACCTTTCCCCCTTTCCCTCCCCTTTCCCTTCCCTATCTCCTAGTGCCTGGAAGTCTCAGTCCTATTTTTCTTGCCAATGTTCTTCCCTTGCTCCTTCTTCCTCTGCCTTCCCTTCCTCCCCCTGTTCCCTCTTTCCCCTTTTTTCACTCCTCCTTTTGTATTCTTTTCCCCCTTTCCCCCCCCCCTGCGTCCTCTTCCCTTCTTATTCTCTTCCACTCTCACCCTTCTCCCCTCTCCCCAACCCCTTCCCCCCAATTTTCTCTCTCTCTCTCTCTCTCTCTCTCTCTCTCTCTCTCTCTCTCCTCATCCTATTTCACCGCGGCAACTTTAGTAATGCAATTTCTTGTGGGGAGTTCTGTGGGTCAAATGTGGGATTACTGACACGCCTACGACAATTAAAGTGGAGAGAGAGAGAGAGAGAGAGTGTGTGTGTGTGTGTGTGTGTGTGTGTGTGTGTGTGTGTGTGTGTGTGTGTGTGTGTGTGTGTGTGTGTAAACAGGCTGGGACGAAGGAGGATGGGATGGAGTAAGAGGAATGAGAGAGAAAATGGTGGGAAACGAGAAAGAATCCCGTGAAAAACCAGTCGGGTCATGTGTTTAATGGAAGCTGCGTATCTCTGGCAAAATATTACCTCATAATACCAAAGCTAATGGCGGAAAACACACCAGCCATGTTCACTAGTACGGCCTGGGGGGTCCTCTTCCCCCCCCCTCTCTCGCACCCACCTTCCCTGTTTACCTCCTTACCCCTTACCCTCATACTGGCCCTCACACTATTTATTCCACCCTACCTTACACTGTTGTCACACTGACCCTTAATCTACCTTACATAGTCCTCCCCATCTCCGGTACCCCTTCCTTTTCCCTTCCCCTTCCCCGGTCTTTAATAGTTCCCCCTTCCCCACTTACCCTCACACTGCCCTTCATACTACCCTTCTACCCTGCTACCCAGTCTTCTACCTTCCTTTACCTCAAACTTCAAAATCTCCTTGCAATTGTCTCTCACACAACTCCCACCATCTTCCTCTAAACTGTTCTAATACTGTCCCTGAAACTACTCTTTCATCCTCTTTTATCCTACATCTTTCACACTTCCTTCCCTGTCTCACAATCTTTCAGCTTACTCTTCACCATTACACTTGAGCTGCGCTAGTACTCGTATCTCAGTAGTATCTCGTATCTGTAACTCCCTACACCTTGACACTACTCTCCCACTTCCTCAAATTACCCTACACCTTGACACTTGCGTTAGTATCTCTAACTTGCGTTAGTATCTCTCCCATACACCTTCACACTTGTGTTAGTATCTCTCCCACTTCCCTCAACTTACCCTACACCTTCACACTTGCGTTAGTATCTCTCCCACTTCCCTCAACTTACCCTACACCTTCACACTTGCGTTAGTATCTCTCCCACTTCCCTCAACTTACCCTACACCTTCACACTTGTGTTAGTATCTCTCCCACTTTCCTCAACTTACTCTACACCTTCACACTTGCGTTAGTATCTCTCCCACTTCCCTCAACTTACCCTACACCTTCACACTTTCGTATCTCTCCCACTTCCCTCAACTTACCCTACACCTTCACACTTGTGTTAGTATCTCTCTCGCTTCGCTCAACTTACCCTACACCTTCACACTTGCGTTAGTATCTCTCCCCCAACTTACCCCACACCTTCACACTTGCATCAGTATCTCTCTCGCTTCCCCCAACTTACCCTACACCTTCACACTTGTTAGTATCGCTCTCACTTCCCTCACTCACCCTACAGCTTCACACTTGCTTCAGTATTCCTTATAATTCTTTTAAATATCCTTCACACCTTATTCACATTCTGCCAATCCCTCCACCAGTCACACTCTCCTCAACCCTCCCTCACAACACCCAATCCCACCGTACCTCACACTACTAAATCACCGTCTCCTACTCTGCCCACACACTGCTTTCAATATCCCTCACACATTTTCACGCCGGGCCAATCCCTTGCTTTCTCCCTACCATTAATCTTTCTTTAACTTGCGATTTTCTTTCACACCATCTCTTCTGAACTACTGGTGCTTTAATTTCTCCGAACTGCTATCTATCTACCAATCTGTCTGTCTGTCTATTTATCTACATACTTGAGAGAGAGAGAGAGAGAGAGAGAGAGAGAGAGAGAGAGAGAGAGAGAGAGAGAGATTCAGCTTTCCTGCCTTCTTATCCTTATCATGATTCACAAAACTGACTTCCTATTCACCCCCTAATCTACAACATACGGCCTTGAAAGGAGTACTTATTGGACTGATTCTATTTGCCTTAGCTTGGTACACTCATCTCAGTTTCACTTATCATCTCACTTTTCCAACACTCATTCAGTTTCACTTATCATTTCATTTCTCCAAATCCCCGACTATTTGTTTTACTGTTCTGCTTCAATCATCTCAGCTTCAATTATCAGTTCCTTCTCTGTACCTCTACTAACTGTCTCTACCTCGTCAGTTTCATATTCTCTTTATAAATCCTCTACACGTCTTTGCACCATTTTACCTCACTTACCTCCTTTCACTTACTTCCCTTCCCAAAACCTGCACCGTTTCTCTCTCCAGCGGTATAACTCACATCCATATAAAGAAAACATGAAGAACAGGCGTGAGGAAGTGGGGGGAGAAGGATGGAGATGAGGAAGGAAAGATGAAGGAGGGGTACAAATGAAGATGGAGGAGGGCAGGTGTGTGATGGAGTGTTACCTGGCTGGAGTTATGGCCTGTCTGGATCACCCTGAGCAACGACCCTCCAATATCACACCTAACGCACCAGCCTACCCTTCAGCCCAACGACATAATTATGATTTTATTCTGTCTGCCTCCAAACGACTGTTATTAACTCATGAAAGGGTTCTCTTATTGAAGAGGTTAATGCAGGCAATATATGGTACGCAAAGTTTCACTTGTGAGGACTAAATAATATAAAAAATGCAAAATGAAACAATGTGAAATAAGTAAACACAAAAGAACAGTCACAAAATTCAGAGTGCTACACCAAGGGGACGTGCGCGCAAAGAGTGTGTTCGTCTGTAGACAGCAAAATTAAACGACACGAAAAAGGGATCACGGTAAACAACGTCCCTGGAACATATATATCACACGTAACACATGACCCTCTCCAGGCAAAAGGGTTTTAAAAGGAGGGGGCGTTTAACTCACATTTATTTTTTATATATGAAAGTCTGACGCATTCTGCACCTGTACACGGGATCTCTCTCTCTCTCTCTCTCTCTCTCTCTCTCTCTCTCTCTCTCTTTCAATACATAATCTCACCTTCACTTCAGCTCTCATATTCAGGTGCCATCAAAAATACACAATATCACACTTTCCTGACATGCATGCTTGAGCACGCGCGCGCGCACACACACACACACACACACACACACACACACAGTTCTTCCTACGTTTACTTGTTCTACAATCGCACACCATGTATACAATCTCTGAACATCATCCCATATATATATATGTGTGTGTGTGTGTGTGTGTGTGTGTGTGTGTGTGTGTGTGTGTGTGTGTGTACCCATGGTTATTACTCTGCCACACTTTCATGGCTGCCCGGTACGGCCTCGTCTCATATTCCCCAAAATGTCAAACAGAATATTGCCTTCACCAAAAATCTAATATATTTCGTCCCAGCCAGGAATTTCATCAGCTCCACCTTATTTTTATCCCATCGGTTGTAAATTTCTTTCCTGCCCGAGTGACTGCAATGCCATTCAGGCAAAAAGGCGTTTAGTGCGTTTCAACTCGTGGCTGGACAAATTTTCTCATTTGTTTTTTCTTTCTTCTTTTTTACCTTTTAGTGCGCTCTAGAGACATTTCCTGCTAATCCTTTAACACAGAGGTTTCAAAAGTTCAACCACATCTTTGCATACATATGAACAGGAACAATCAATTAATTAAACATCGTTTTGGCTTATTTATCTTTCACAGGATCACATTTAGCTAAGAAAAGACCTCTGGTAGTGAAGACGCAAATAGGAAGCCCACTAATCCCTTGACAAAACCCGAATCTAATGTAGATGTGATAGTTTGACAATGAATGTATTTTTGTGTCGCTCTTACCGCTAACCTATTCAACCCGACGAAGAGAAAATCTGTCAAGCTAAAATAAAAAATGCCAACACTAAATAAAATACAAAGGTTAAAGAGAGAGGCCGCTAATCCCGCGACACGACCCGGATCTAATGGGTGTGTGATGGTCTAACAATGGCGGCTTTTGTGTGGCTGTTGTTTTAAAGGCGGGTCAGGAAAGGCCACGGGAAAAGATGTATCCGTATTTTTGCCCATGTTGTTTTCTATCTTTAAAGGGAAGGTGGATACTGATGTCTAACTTCGAGGGGAAAAAAATGTAGCGGAAGTAAAGATTCTGTTACTTAATGTCTTGATTTTCTTTTGATTTTTGCTGCTATAGGACGACTTTAGCGTAGGAGTGACCCAGGAATGAAGGGGATACTGAAGACTATCTGTTCTAACCTCTCCAGTTCGACAAGTTTCTCTTAAGCTGATAGTAGCAGAAAAAAATACACAAAGCAGTTAATTAAATCACAAACATGACGTAATACTCGTACAAAAAAAATAACACAAAGGAATTAATTAAATCACATGACGTAATACTCGAATAAAAAAAAATAACACAAAGGAGTTAGTTAAATCACAAACATGATGTAATATTTACTTTTAGATGCATGAGCGTCTGTACGAGCGGCTCTGTCCGTTTGTCTCTCACACACGATTTTCAGACATGAGATGCTTCACTCCTGTTGACTTTAGTGACTTGAACAGTCACTGCTGACCACACCACGCTCTCTCTCACACCACACCACATCACAACACACCATACCACCCTCTCACGCCACACAATACCACGGAAAGAGCACTAACCGAATGGCCCTGATGGTCCCGCATCTAGTACTTTTGTACTTGCTGTTAACTGTGTGTTAATTATAGCCTCCATTAACCCCTTCACTCCGATATGACTTTCAAATTATTTCTGCTGCCACCAGACGATTTTATTCATAGCACGGGAGGCTTTACCAACTGGACAGGTCAATGATAGGTTCCATTAAACCCTTCAGTACAAGCGGTATTCCCTAAGCAAAATATAAACTTCTGGATATCACCGGATTCAGGTTTTGACCAAGTCAGTAAGAGACCTCGCCAGACCAGAATGACGTTTGTAGACTGAAAGAATGACATAAGCCAGAAGATTTGAAGGGTCAAGCCGACAGCATTTTTTGTCTATTTCTTTTTTCTTTTCTTTGACGATGTTTATGGTCAAAGACAAAATATTTTCATGATGAATTATATTGCTGGCTGGTTTTTGTTTCCTGTCTGTATAGTGTGTGTGTGTGTGTGTGTGTGTGTGTGTGTGTGTGTGTGTGTGTGTGTGTGTGTGTGTGTGTGTGTGTGTGTGTGTGTGTGTGTGTGTGTGTGTGTGTGTGTGTGTGTGTGTGTGTGTGTGTGTGTGTGTGTGTGTGTGTGTGTGTGTGTGTGTGTGAAATAACTAGTGAGAGGTGGGCAGACAAAGTGAACGATGGACAGAAATAAATTGGCAGCCGAATACTAAAAAGACTAGAGACTAAGACTAAGTATGAAAGCAATGAACAGTGTATGCAATGACTTGAGATAACGATGGACGGTGTTGATACTAAAAACACGGATAGATTGGATGAAGTGCGAGATGGAGAGTTTATGTGTGGCTGGTGTTATTGCGTACCCACCACCACACCCAACTCCAAGCTACCTGTAGGCTTCACAATACCTGCACCCCCTCACACCTGTCTCACACCTTTGATCCCGTGACTGTGTGGCAGGGGAGAGGGAGAGAGGAAAGAGGAGGATGAGGAGGAGAGTGGTGATGGGTATGGTAGTAATAGTAGTAGTTGTTCCCTAGGCAGTCTGGCCGAACAGCCCCGAGTCCCTTAAGAAGGCAATGGCCAAGACCGGGCTTTCCCACAGAGCTCTCAAAGAGTGTATGTTGTGTTGTTGGCGTAGGTGATTGTGTGCAATGCAGTCTTCCATAATGTGCTTATTAGTATGGGGTGCTGTGTTGCATCCTGGACAGGCATCAGCGACGGAGTCATCCAGCCTCTTCTGGTAGCTTAAGAGGGCTGGATGGTGCCCACATCTCAGCCTGGCCAGGTGGACCCTGTCCTCACGAGGAAGATAGGATTCAGAAGGGTGGATGTCAGGAGGCCGTGCATCCAGCTGTGTGTTGTCTTTAAGTGACTGAATGGAGCGGCGAGTGATCTGAGTGTGGATATGCTTCTGGAAGCTTGTCTGAGGTGGGCGAGGGGGGAGAGATGACAGTATTTGTGTATGGTATCGTGTGCTGGGTGTTGTTTTGATGTTCCTTGGTGTGGGTGGATGTGCTGCCATGTACTGTAGTGGATGTTGTGGGTTTGTGGAGGCTGCAGCAAGAAACTGGGTGCCTCTCATGTCTAGGTGATCCTTGACTTTGAGGACTTTGATGGGTATGGTGATGGTAATTAGTGACAGAGGTTGATGCTGTGGTGACAGGTACGTTGGTGGTGATGGGTTTTTGAAGGCTGTGGTCGTGGAGGTGAGTGTCGAATTGTTGGTGCTGGTGGCAGAGGTGAGTATGGTATTGCTGGTGATGATGGTATAAGAGTGTCGTATTTCTGGGATGGTGGTAGAGGTGAGTGTGGTACTGCTGGTGATGGTGGTAGAGGTGAGTGTCGTATTGCTGGTGATGGTGGTAGAGGTGAGTATGGTATTGCTGGTGATGGTGGTAGAGGTGAGTGTGGTACTGCTGGTGATGGTGGTAGAGGTGAGTATGGTATTGCTGGTGATGGTGGTAGAGGTGAGTGTGGTACTGCTGGTGATGGTGGTAGAGGTGAGCGGGGTACTGCTAGTAATGGTGGTAGAGGCGAGTGTGCTGGTGGTGGGGGTGGTGGTACTGGTGGAAGTAGTAGTGAGCGGCGGTGGTGGTGATGGTGGTAGTATCGGTAGTAGTGGTGGTGGTGGTGGGGGGGTAACACAATGGGCCAGGCAGGAAACAATGCAGCATCCTGGCCACAGGGTTGGTAGTCTGGGTATACGTGAGGCCGATCTTGAAATATTACACTTTTGTGAGCAACGCCAACCTATACATACAGCCAGCACTATGTATGCAAAAAAAATTCCTCCCCATCTCCTCCAAAAGTTGATAAAAACTGAATTTGCGTCATTCCATCGTTCTGCTTGTTTGTCATTAACCTTACTTTTGACGTAATTGTGTTATATGAGATTTTCGTTCTTACGTATTTGTTGGTGGTTAAATATACTATGCATATCACTGTTTTGCTTTCTTGCCTTTCGCATACGACACTGGGAACTCTGCTTGGAATGCCCAACTGTTTATCTTAAAGACAAGAGCAATGAAGTGAGAAGATGCTTATTTTAAAAATATTTCCTTCCATCCTACAGCGTTGGACAAAAATAACTTTCGTACTGTCTTTTGTTATATTGTTGTTGCTGTACATTTACCACCAGTTTTTACCTCCGACGATACGAATTAAGAACACAGAACTCACAGACATTTGAAAAGAACAAGCGCTGTATGGGAAAACCGTCCTTCTTGCCCACTAAATGAAAATAACATTCGCTTTACTGGCGCTATAAACAATAGGACAGTACATCATTTACTTACAATAAATTACACTTTTTATCTAAACAATACGGCCGAAGAAGGCTGTGAATTTATGACACACCAAATCTTTTACTTACAGTAAAATACCTAAAAAAAATTAGGGCGAAATGGCTGTGAATTAATGAAACTTTTTACTTAAACAACAGGGGCCAAGAAGAATGCTGTGAATATATGAAACTTCTTACCCAAACAATAAGAGTGAAGAAGACAGCTGTGAATATACGAAAAAAAAAAAAAAAGTCCTTCTGACCCTAAAGTTACGAGGCAACTACAGCACCATACTTGCTTGTTTGCACAGTACAGTGAAATGCATCATACCCAACCTTCTCCTGTACACTATGCACAAAACATGAAAATTATACAGCAACAGCGAAAATTCTGTCATGAGACGGAACTAGAAATTACATTCTTATCAACGACCACTCACCTTACGACATGTGGATATATCAAGCTGTATTCTCGTGAGCTTAGTAAACTTTCTAGGATCTCTTTCTTTAGTTACCTATTCTCCACCTATTCTCCATATTACACCAACTATTTCACTTTGTTATTTATGTCAGTCTGACGTTACTAGTATGCTATCTAGGCTCTTTATTATACATATTTTAACTAGGAAATTTTTTTGTCATCTACATCATTTAAATATCGACACACCAAAAAAAAAAAAAAAAAAAAAAAAAAAAAGAGAGAGAGAGAGAGAGAGAGAGAGAAAGAGTACAGGAGAATATCAATTTATCTCCTGAAATAAGTTGGTTAAATGCAGGTGCTAGAGAGCCGCCTAAGCCCACGGGAATACGACTGACTGAGATGGTCTAATGTTGACATGAATAATTAAGAGGCCTGCAATTACGAGAGAGAGAGAGAGAGAGAGAGAGAGAGAGAGAGAGAGAGAGAGAGAGAGAGAGAGAGAGAGAGAGAAATTATGAAGAAAGTTTTGAATGAGACTAATAGATAGAGTATAATGAAGAAACTTTGTAATGAGGTAGAGAGTGTGATGAAGACAGAGAGAGAGAGAGAGAGAGAGAGAGAGAGAGAGAGAGAGAGAGAGAGAGGAGGGGTAAGAAATAAACACAGAGCAATAGAGAAGAGATGCAATGTGCGAGATGAATGAATTAACTATAAATAAATACATACATATAAATAAAGATAAATAAGTACATAAAAAAAACATTACGAACAGACTGAAAGGAGAGAGAGATGAGAGAAAGACACTAATCAGGTCTGTGCACATACCTGTTGCTGCTGACCATCTCGCTCTGGTCCCTCCTGACCGAGTTGTTGAAGGTCCACTTGAAGGTGACGTTGGGCGGGTCGGCGTCCACTGCGCAGGTGATGTTGGTCAGCTCCAGCAGCGCCACGCCGCGCAGGGTGGGTGACACTGCGCACCGCGGCGCGTCTGTGGGGCGGCAGAAAGTACAGGGGAGTCAAACACACGGTGGCTTAAAGGAGGAGAAAGAATCGTTAAAAGCACAGTACACACGGCTTGAGACTCAGAGAACACAACAACACAGCCGCCGAAATCTGACTTTGACCGTGACCTTGACCTTTGATCGATTTGTACCAAAGTGAATCACGTCATTCCAGACCCACACACACAATGTATGCGCCGATTTCGACAAAACTCGGAACGGGCAATGAGGAGACACTTTAACATACATACAACCAATCTGATAACAAGAGCTAGGATTTAGCGTCGTTAATACGACCATACTGAGCCTTTCCTGGCAAAGTTTCACAGTGTGTGTGGAGGCGGGTCAACCTGAAAGGGTTCAAGTCGGGCAGAAACTATTATAATGTTCTCAACATAATTTACATAAGTGGTTATAACTACCGAGGCATTAGAGCGGAAGCACATTGTCAAAGTCAGTCAGGAATAAAGTTTTGTCCTAAACACATAATTTTATATTATTCTCTTGTGGTGCTGGAGAGGGACACTTCAAGCAGTGGCGCCAATATACCCGGGCGGCGCCTCTGCTCGGCTATGTAAACGTCCCTCAACTGCTCCCTTATCCCTCGAAAGGAGAATGGTGAACTGACTGCAGGAGAATAGGTAACTTTAACCTGAGTCCAGCAGGTTCACGTCAAGATGAGCCTGAAACAACAACAACAACTCGCCTTTAACAGAGTATAAGTTTTCCCTCTGAACAGTCCATGACGCTGTAGTGGCAGCTGCATCCCCAAGTTGTATCTCAGTGAACCCATTAGCGTGCAAGCTGAAGTTCCCCCCCCCCCACCTGCAGTTTACTTCTCCCATTCAGGGGACAGGGAGGGAGTCGTCCTGCTATGTCAGTGCCACCGCAAGAAGGCGCCCCTCCCCAGCACGGCGATGTGCTGTCAAGATACACCCTGATGTATTTGTTGTCATTTCAGGTGCCCCTCCTGTGATGGCGTCTCATTTGTCTGGTTTATTAGACCACATCTATTCTAATTCAGAAGGGGAAGGAAGAGTACACTCATCAATTACCCTTCCTTTCAGCATTTACACCCACATATGCAAACTTAAATACATATGATGACTTGTTTCATTTACTCGGGACTTATCTTGGAAAGATCATATTACATCTCTTGTAAAATCTGCTTCCAAGAGATTGGGTGTGCTAAGCCGACTCCGCTCTTTCTTTACCCCTGCGCAATTGTTGACTCTATACAGGGGTTTTATCCGCCCCTGTGTGGAGTACAACTCTCATGTGTGGGGAGGCTCCCCTCATACAGCTCTTCTCAATAGGGTGGAGTCAAAGGCTTTTCGTCTCATTAACTCTCCTCCTCTTACTGACTCCCTTCAACCTCTGTCTCTTCGCCGCACTGTTGCATCTTTATCTCTTTTCTATCGCTACTTTAATGGTCACTGCTCCTCTGAACTGTCTGCTTGCATTCCTCCACCTCTACGACGGGCGCGTAGCACCCGTCTGGCAGCAAACTCTCATCCTTTTTCTGTCCAGCTCTCTAATGCAAGAGTTAACCGTTACTCCCAGTCTTTCATTTATGCAACAGGTCAGCTCTGGAACTATCTCCCTCTGTCTGTATTTCCTGCTGCCTATGATCTCCAGTCTTTCAAACGCAGTGTGTCCAGGCATCTCAAAATGATCGGATCTTGAATTTGGCTCTCTATTGTATTTTGTTTTTCTCTTGGAGGGAACTGTTACTGCGGGCTCATGGCCTTTGGTTCTTTCTTCCTCGCATAAAAGAAAAAAAAAATACATACGTACATATACAAATATACTATATATATATATATATATATATATATATATATATATATATATATATATATATATATATATATGCAGTATGGATTTGTGTGTTTGTTTTTTTCGTACGACAGAACCCACCATACCGATATAAATGTCAAGAAAGATAAAACCAAACATACGGATCATCACCACCATCCAAACTCTTTCACTATTATGGAGTTTCGATGCAGATGCTGGTATAAATGTTCCTCAAGATACACTCAGTCATGCGTTACCTCATTACAGCGTTCAGTAAATGATCCACCAATTCCACACTTCTCCCTGAACGTGTTTCATAAATTTGTCCTCCAACTCCCACACACACACACACACACACAAAATCCTGCCTGGAGTGTGCTTCACAAAACGATCTTTCGCTTAAGACTTTTCTCGTGCGAGTTTTGCCGCGTAAAGTGTTCATCCGCTGGAAAAATTCGCCACTGTGAATTATCTGGATAATACTTCCCCCTCCCCCCCTCCCCTCCCGCACCGGCTCATGGAACTTGTACACAATGGAAAGACCGTCTTATTTTCGTCTGATTCGTCATAACCTCAGATCATTTTATAAGGTGAAAGATTTAACATTCTCGTGAACGGAACAACTCTAGCATTCTATTCCAGCCGGCGCCAGAAGCTTATTTAGCTGAGAATAAATCAAACAAACCTGAGACGGTTTATAGTGTCGTCATTAACCCTCTCACAGTCGGGACACATCTAGTATTTTATTCCAGATGAGGCCAGACAGATCTAGATTTTATTCAGATGAGAGTGTGCCACAGAAACCTGTGAGTTTTAGCAGACTTGCACAATGGAAGAACTTCACTACGATGACATTTTTTATTTATGTCGTCCTACCCCAACATGATTTAATTCAACTATTAACCCTTTCACTATGATTATTTATTTTCTTCTTTCAACTGATATATGATTTTATATCACTCCCACTGAAGAAATGATCAAGAAAATCTAACCCATTCACTTCAAAAAGCCTCACCTAAACTTGGTAAAATCGTCTGGAGGCAACAAAAATGTAACAGTAAATCATCACCGTATACAATGTGATTAACTGACAAGAATGCGTCTGTTTTCCTCAACGATGTGCGGCTCTGATACTGATGCGAGATGCAAAATTTCATTTGTTCCTTGTATCTTTACTACAGCCAGATTTTATGGTAAGAGGGACCTCTGACTGAGAAAAAGCTACATTACTATTTAAGTACGATGTCTTAGTTTCCATTTACAATCAACTGATTTTATTCTGGTAAAGAGTTATTATACTCAGGTCAGGTGGGACCTCTTACTGAAGGGGTTAAGAGCAGCAAGTCCGGCAGTAAGAAAAGAAATATAAGTTTAATGTCCTCTTGGCTGGGAGGCGGCTGATATTTTTATCCCTTTCAGCCACACGACGTTTTTCGCTTTATTATTGCTACCACCAAACCATTTTATTCACTTTAGGACAGACCTCTAGTAGTGAGGCAGTGAATGAAGGCTATATCCAACAACAAAGTCTCTCCAAAGCTGAATATAATAGTCTGGTGTCGGGGAAAAAAAAAGTCATCATAGTAAAGTGGGAATAACAGGAAGTTGAAGAATCGTGAGAAGAGGTGAAAGTGGAATAACTCTCTCTCTCTCTCTCTCTAACTTTACATAAACTTGTCACGAACTGTCTGCGTGTTCTCTCAAGCATCAGAAATACTTTTACTTTCATTCTCGCTAACACCACACTACACTTACAGCTTTGGAGGCACCTCTCGTATTCAGTAGGTTGGATCTGATACATGACACACATTTACAGAATATAATTATGGTTTATGCAAGAACATATACAAGGAAACTCGTACAAACACACAGCACACATAAAACATATAAGGAACGAGTATACACATATAATACACATGATACACACACACACACACACACACACACACAGGACCTCTTTACAAACATACACACAGACCTCTACCCACACATACACCAGAAAAAAAAAATGCACAAATGTTTTTTTAGTTACCTTCACGCGGATCAAACTCACAAACGCCGCCACAAAGGGAATCCAGGTTCTTTCCAAACCACATCGCTGTAAATCTGAAACGTAATCACGCATCGCCGGATGGGGTTTATGTGTGACCCAAAGTGCCGGGATTAAAATAAGAAAATTGGCTGTTTACGTGTGACTGGAGCCAACATAATTATTGCGGTACAGCGGAGGTGATTAGGACCGCACACCAAATGCTCAATGAAAAAAAAAATCTGATATAACATGCTCTCTGACACACACACACACACACACACACACACACACACACACACACACACACACGGGCGCGCGCGCGCGCCAGGTAAGACTCTCCAATGAAGGGATACCAAACTTTTAATTAGGTCACCTGAAGTAAACACAAAAATAAGTTTATAAAGTGGTAGGACATACTTTCCCTCTCCCTACTCAGGTTTTTGTATTAGTTTTTATGCTGTCATAGAGATTTTTCCGTTTTCTATTTTTTACCATTTTTCCAAGAGCTCTGTAGGGTCATTTTTTGTTTCTTGTCTTAAACTTTATTATTACCTTTTTTTTTTAATCTTTTTTTTTTTTGGGGGGGGTTCAGATACCACACTCATCTCCACCATCCCTAGTTCACTACGATGATGTTTATTATATTCTGGTCTTCTCTACTCCAGGTAATTTCATTCAGCTTATGGCAGCCTTAATTAAAACTAAAGGGTTTTCGAAACTTTTCGTTCTCGACGGATTAATTACAGACTTCAATTACCTCTTCTCTGCTAGGATGCTCTCTTGCATAAAAATTCGTCTGATGGGAGAAGCGGCGGCGGCGGCGGCGACAACGCTGGCGGCGGCAGCGGCAGCATCAGCAGTTGTAGTAGCAGTACTAGTAGTAGTAGCAGTAGTAAAATTAGCCGTATTCTAGGGAGTCAACCGCGCTTCCCTTCTATTTTATTTATGTTTCGCTTTCTACAACACGGCACACTATTTTCCCCTAGCACTCTCTCTCTCTCTCTCTCTCTCTCTTTTACATGATGAAGAACTTTTGCTGTCAACTACACTTTTCCTGGACCCGATTTTTATATACAGTACATATAATTCGCATCTCACAATATGACAGGGATATTAATATTTCGTGCACTTTTTTGGACGCCTAATTATTATTATTTATGACACATTGTTTTACGTGATTTTCTTTTTTTTTTTTTTTTTTTTTACTCCCCGTTTGTTTCCATTTCTTTCTTGGGTGAAAGCCTGTCTTCCTATTTTCTACTTTTATGTCTGAACCTCTAACACACAACACAGGGATTTTTTGTTCTCTACTTTTTTTTGGACACCCGCCTTTTCCTTCTGTTATATTTACATTTCGCCTCACAACCTGACACTGAGTTTTATCTTCTCCTTAATCATTTTACCACCATTTGCTCTACCTTCTTTTTTTTTTTCCTCTTCCTTTCCCTCTTTTTTCCCCTCTTTTTTCTCCCTCTCCTTTTACAACATGGAACAAAATTTTTCTTCCTTACATTTTCTTGGAGGATCGGCATTCCTTACCCTCCCTCTTAAGACTTTTTTTTTGGGGGGGGGGAGGAGGAGTGCTGGGCTCTCTCCACCTTCCTACTTATATAGTTATTATATTTTAATTTTCTTCAACATGGAAAAGAGAGTTTTGTTTTGTTACACTGTACTTTGGACCCCCCCACCCCCATCCTTCTGTATTGTTTATGGTTTGTCTCTTACTACCTGACATAGAGATTTTTTCCAATTTCATTTTATATTACTTTTTTTTTTTTACTGCCATTGGCCCTACCAGTCCCATCCCCCTTTTTCGCCTGTGTTAACATGGCAAAGCTCTTATTTTTGTTGCTGTTGCTTTTTCTGGACCCAAATGACTTTCTTTTACTGGCTGTCTCTAACAATATGACACAGGAATTTGCTCATTTATTGCAAATATTTACCCCTGTTTTTCAAACCCATTACTGGACACCATTTGTGACCCAGAATAATTTTCATACCCCATTTTTATGCCCTCTTTTTACGTGTTTCTGATCCCAGTTTATTTTGCTCTTCTTTGGTGTACAATCGATCGTTTCATCTTCGCTACTTGATTTTATTTATGTTTTAACCTCTCGCGACAGGGAAAACGGGGATTTTCTTTTCCTTACGATTTATTCTTTGACCAGCCTCCCGTCCCTTCTGCTTTATCAGGTTCGCCTCTCACAACCTCGTAGTTTGTTTTGTTTTGTTTTGTTTTTTTTTTTCGTGCGCCCTCTCCTCACATTTTTCCCCCATCCCTCACAACATCGAAGTTTTTTTTTTTTTTTTCTGTTACGAGTACTTCGGCCCAACTTTTTTATTTTTATGCTTCGCCTTTAACAAAATGGCATAAATTTTACTACCTCTTACAGTTTTTTATCCCTTATATTAGTACTGTTTTTCCTTCTCTCATTTGCACTCCAATTTTAGTTTTGTAGGAATGACGCCCTCTCTTCATCTTATTTTTTTCCCTTTACTTCTTCGCACCTAACAATAAGTACAACAAGGATTTCCTTTTTCCCGTACATACCATTATGGACTCCTCCCACCCTCACTTCTATTTTACTCATATTTCCCACCTAACGATATGGTACAGGGACTTTCTCTCTGCCTTACACTCTTTCCTAGACTCCCGCACACCATAATTTTTTCTTGTTCTTATTTCCCCTCTCAACATTTTAGAGAGGTTCATTTTTCTCCCTCTCACATTTTTTTTACTGCATTTCTCTTTCATCGAACACTGATTCCGTTGACAACTCAGCCTTTGATCTATGCAACCTTCTGAAACCCCAACTGAATTCCAAAATTAGACGCGGTGCAACACAAGGTCTTTTCGAAAACTGGGCACATGGGTCACTTTTACTACTTCTTTTTACCTACGTGTGAGACTGCTTACTTTCACAGTCCATCCAGTACACTCATTTCCGTCCACCTCGTCCATCACCACCACCTACTCCAGAATCTACTCTCCTCACACTGTCCAAACTTCTCCCGGCATGCAACAGTCTACTCCCTTGCCTTGCCCAACCATTCACCGCGATCAAAGCCCATCCCGCCAAATCCTCCATGTCCACTCCACCCAATGCATCCCGCCCAACTTTATCCTGACCGACTCCCCTATACTTTTCTTCAGAGGGTCTACTCCCCCTTCCTCTCCAACCATCCTTCACTCTTCAAGTCATTCATGTTCGCTCCTCTCCAACCACTTCACACAGTACCACCAACCACCACCATCTTAGTTTATTACACAGCTGGGTCTACTATACCCTCATAATTTATCATTTATTCTGATTGTGACGAATACTGTGTTATAATTTCATCATCACGGAGAATACTACTGCATGATACCTAATTGTTATGTAGAAACACACACACACACACACACACACACACACACACACACACACACACACACCTATATAACATGTCCGGATGTCAGGGAAGCACCGTTTACCACCGCAGTGCCAGTCAGTTATGTCAAAAGTTTGTGCTGCACGCCAGGGTAAATCTCTCTCTCTCTCTCTCTCTCTCTCTCTCTCTCTCTCTCTCTCTCTCTCTGACCTGAAATGACTCGTATTCTCGTCACGACACATTACGTAGCATTCCTTCCTCAACGATTTATTTTGCATGTTACACCTTCACATCCACCTGCGTGCCATTCATTTCTCTCTTTATATCAACAACGCTTTGCATCAGTAACATACAAAGGAATATTAAGGTGTCAGAGGCAAAGCACTAATAGTTTGGGGAGAGGTGTTACGACAGAGTGGGAGTTGAGACGTGGGAAAAAAAAAAAAAAAAAAATGGAGAATATGGATACCAAACAGGAAAAAAAAATACATAATTATATAATCGTAAAAATGCAAATTTATATAGACATTCAGTGAGAGAGAGAGAGAGAGAGAGAGAGAGGTGGGGACTGGTGAGATGGAAGGGAAGGGGGCGGGGAGGAAGAGATCGCAGCCGTCGTCTTAACCAGGAAGATCCGTAAGAAGGGCAAGGATAGATGGAGAGTCGGGGAGAGGGTAATGGGTGGGGTGGCCTGGGAGACGGAGGGGAGAGATAAGTGAGGAAGGAGAGAGGGGGTACGGAAGGATGGAGAGAGGGAGCGAATGAGGGAGAAAGGGAGGGGAACATGATGGGATGGGTATATGACGGGAGGGGATGGGTGAGGGAGGTGAAAGGAGAATGATGAGGAGAAATAGTATGGGAAAAGCAAGGCGATGCGGATGATGACAGGAAAGGCAGAACGGAAAGGAGAGACGAAGGAGATGGGAGAAGGGTGTACGGAGGAATGTAAGGAGAGAGGTGGTTGAGTTAAGAGAGATAAGGAGGTTTGGAGTGGAGGAAGAGATTAAATGGAAGGCAAAGAAATGTGGAATGGTGAAGGGAGAGGAATAAAGAAGTTATATAAAAATATCATATGTGGATGTATATACATTTTCATGCAAGATTAATGATAAAAATGTAATTATATAGAGATGTGTATATTTTAAAGCAAGGCAAGTAAAAAAAAAAAACTCATTAGTCACCCAGTATTAAATAATTAACCCAGACAAACACACCCTGTATGCTGGATAAAATCATTTTTACATTTTCTTTCAAAGTTTAAGCACTCAGCCTAGTTTTCACAGTCATGCAATGGAAAAATACGTAAACTAAAAAAAATACACAAAAATAAAAAATAAATAACAAAGCTAAATATGCAATCATGCACAGAATATACAAGTAACAAACCATTAGTCATAAAAATATTTTAAAAAGTGGCAGAAGATTTCCTAACCAAGCTGAAAAATGGGAGTTAAAAATATATTTACAATGCATATTTATTACACAAAAATTTGGCGTCAAATTAGTAAACACATAAATTAAAAATAGGCGCCACAAACTTAAATACACAAAAAGGCTAATAAATAAATATTATAAAATAAATAACCAAAGAAATTGAACAGAAACAAATAAAATGAACGTAAAAAACACTATAGACGAAAAATATAAACTCCCCAAATATGTAGCTAACCGAGTGGAAAAATATATATTCATTTAAATTAACGAAACATTAAGAGATATGCCTATTCCAATAAAAACGATTACAAACACACATAACGAAACTCCCAAATACGTAGCTAACCCAAGAAAAAATATTCATTTAATTATTATTCCAGTGCTAAAAATATCATCGTGTCCTCCATTAGGCTTGGGAAATGGAAAACGTCAGGCACATTTTCCGTCTCATCTTGACTCTTAAATATTTGGAGGGTTTGCTTCAGCCAATTCAAAATTTATTTAAAAATTCTTGACCCAGCAGGAGCCCCCTGGCTTCTTGTTGCCTCCTCCAGGAAGAGCTGGCCAAGGATATGAGGGAGGAAGGGTATGTCAAGAAAGAGAAGAAACAGAAGTGATGAAAAAAGTATATTTTGAAGGAAAGAGAAATATAAACGACGTGCGAAGCAGGAAGATGAAAAATGAGAGAAATAGAAAGATGAAAAGAGAGGGAAGTGACAAGGTACGACGATAAAGATGGAGAGAGAGAGAGAGAGAGAGAGAGAGAGAGAGAGAGAGAGAGAGAGAGAGAGAGAGAGAGAGAGAGAGAGAGAGAATCTATTTCCACAACAATTTTTACTCTGTTCTCAAGCCCTTCAGATGCTCGTGCTCAGATGCTTAAGTCTGCATGGAACGGTGTATAGGTATAATTCACCGGAGTAAAAACATCACTTTATGCTGAAAAAAATATCAGCTTAATGAATCACTGACAGGTTGCGGTTTTCTCGATATTTTTCAACCAAATATTTCTTTAACTCATTCATGGTCAGGGCAAGTTTACTGTTTTGTTCCAGCTAACGCCAGGGGATTAGATTTAGATGAGGGTTGTACTTAAACGCGTCAGCATTAAAATTAGTACCATATACCCTCTCATGGTTGCATCTTCAAGTACTTAATTCCCGGTAACGCCATATCATTGCATTAAACTGAGTGTTAATTATGGAGATATATTACATAATGAAAGATATGGCTTAGAAAACGCACCAACTGTAAATAAAGAAAATACTGGAGTAAAAGGAAATGAGCTGTGATGGAAAGGTGGAGGTGAGACCCGACAGGAAGAGAGAAATGAAAAAGAAGAGAATGAGAAATAAAAATAAATCAAAGGAGGAGGAGGAGGAGGAGGAGTGCAAAGGTAATGGGGAGGCAAGATCAAGGAGAGAGCAAGGAGACGAAGCGATAAGAGGGATAAGAGAGCAGGAAATTAGAGAGGGTGAGGAAAGAGGGGATGCAAGAGGAGGAAAATGAGGGGAATCAAGGAAAGGGAAAGGAGAATAAAATATTACGAAAACTGGAAAAACATATTGGACAGACGAAGGAAAAACGTGTCGCAAAGATGAAGCAAACGACGACTAAACCGATATATAACCGGGAGAAAAATATATAACAACTGACTGAAAGAATTACAGAAGCGTGAATATTTAAGGAATTCGAAAAAAAAAAAAAAAGGCAGAGAATTGCTACGAAGACCTTAGAGATAAAAGAAAGAAAAAAAAAAAAACTAGGGAAAGAGGAAGGCTTAAAAAAAGTGATGAGGAAGCAGAGACTGACAAAAATTTAACAAATCTGAGAGACAAAGCTACCAAATGTTAGAGAAAATGTTTGTTGAAAAAATAAAACAAAAAAAGGGTGAAATATGGAGTTGCAAAGAGAATGCAATGAGAAAAATGAAAAAGTGAGTTATAATCGAAAGAAAAAGAAGGCAAACAATATCATGAAGAAATAACGAGGGAATATAAGCAGTGATAAAGAAACTGAAATATATAATTATGCCACATACATAACGCTTCCACTTTGATAACGCCTCTTCTTTGAATTTCATCCTTGTTACCTCCAGATGATTTTATTCAGCTGTGGAGATACATTTCTAACCAGAACGCTTATAGTCATAATTTACACCTTAACTACGAGGCGGTGTCCGAAGATAAATTAAATGTTAAATATTAGCTACAGCAAAATGAAACACACCGTTTCGAGATGATGGAATATAATAGAGGGAGACAAAGGCACGAGAGAGATAATTTACATAGAAAAAAATAATTACAAAGATAAGGAAAAAGCGACAGACAAGAACAAACAAGTCTCACAAAAATTTAAAAAACACAGAATGAGAATAAAAAGAGGAAAAAAAAAGGAGTTAAAAAATGCAAGTAAGACACAGTATATGAAGGACAGGCAGGACATGAAATAAATAAAGGTGAGACAGAGGGATGGAAAAAATAAAAGAACTGAGGGTGAGCAGGAAGAATGAGGGGGGGGGGCAGGAAAAGGAGAGGGAAAAATTGAAAAATGAGGAGGGAGACGTGTCAGGGTGGGTGGATGGAAAGGAGGATGAGAAGGGAGGGAGGAGTAATAGGATGAGAGAGAGAGAGAGAGAGAGAGAGAGAGAGAGAGAGAATCATCATGACACAGAATACTGACAAAGAGAGAGAAACAAAGAGAGAAAGAGAGCGAGAGAAAGAAAGCGAGAGTGAAGGTGGTGGAAAATTAAACTTCACAGGCGGAGATGGAGGAGGCGGCAGGTTCTATATTTACAAACTTTCTTCACCTCCTTTACACTTTTGTCTTAACCATTTTACACCCACAATATTTTCCTTTATTTCATTACGTTACTTCCACCTTATATTTTCAGGTCAGGATATACTTTTCGAACTATATTGATTACATTATTGCCTTCGTTTATCCCCTCATTACCGGACGTCTCCCTTACAAAAAAAAAAAAAAAAAAAAAAAAAAAAAAAAAAACTGAAGAACAAGAAAAAAATAAACTGTCTCCGAGGTAATAGGGATAATATATACCTAAATCTGCTTATTTATATTTTTTTTCTTCACTTATACAATTACCATACACTTCGAAAGGAAAAAAAAATGTGAATAATGAAGCGAAGAAACACGAGAAACATAACAGCTTCTGTGATAGTAAACTGGCCTGGAGACATGTTTATTCTGCATACTGGTTAAGACCCTTTATAAATGCCAACCTCTCACTACCTCACCAGGAAGTGGATTCAGACAGATATTAAACGCGACCGATTAACCTTTCCACGACGAGGATCTACTTTATATTATGTTTACCCCTGCTAAACGATTTTCTTTTTGGTTAGTTAGACACTTCTAACGTACTTTGTATTTTACTCTTTCTACCGCCTGACGTCGTTATTCAGCTGGTTGCACCGACTAAAGATGGTTAGCGTCTCTACTACAGCAACGTCTTTTGTACATTTTTCTTGCAACCACAGACGTCTTTTGGTCAGCTTAGTAGAGCTCCGAAGAAGTGTGGTGGATAAAGGATATAGCTACCCCGGCCAGTTCAAAAAGACTCCTCTAAATCCTGTGGATACTCCAAGAATAAAACAATGGACGTCTTCCGGTATCCAATGAAACACTATGACACAAAAACACGAATAACACAATTAGTATGCTAAAAATCAATATCTGAGAAATAAAAAGGGGCTTGGTGAGCACTGTAGGATCACACGAAACATATTCAAGCTTAGGAAGTAATGCTCTGTTATCATCATCATCATCCCTTTCCACTGTTATAAATGATGTACATAGACCTTGGAAAAGAAAATAATAAGACACAAAAACATCTGAAAGTATCATCACAGTCCTCAGTCAAATGGGCTATTCACCCATTAACACATTAGTCACGCCTTCCAAGTAATCAGTACCTAAATATATGTCACAGAATTCAATGCCAATATGCAGACATTATTTTTCAAAGGAAAAATAATATCTGCGTCCACTTTTAGCCTCTAAGCTGACCACTCACACCCACCCGTACAGGCATAAAAACACACAGACATACACTATACATCCAACCAACCACCCTCACACCACACATGCACACAAGCACATACAACACCATCCCCTCCCCTCCCCACACACACAAAAGCACGCACTTTTCTTTCCTGTGTTATCTGTAAAAGAAATATAATAAAGTTGCTCAAAGGTACTACATAAAATAAAATATCAAACATAATAATAAGAAACAGTCCGCGAGAAAACATCAGATAATAATAATAATAAAAAAATGTACTGTAAATGTTTGCGTTGTTTTTGGTAAATTCGTTGTGACTGTGAATGATTTTTTGGTCCTGTCAGGAAAAAACCTTTGGTCACTGACTGATGGTAATCTAATTTCAATTTTTCGCCACTGGCCGCAGATTATTCCAAAGATTCCTTGTCTGTGTGCGTACGCGAAAGGGGGAGGGGAGGGTGCTCGTATGAAACGTGAAAAGATGACGTGTACTTGTGTGAAAACATGGTCGCATGAAGTGTGGTAATGCGTGATGTAACAGTATGATGTAATGCAGTGCTAGGTGTGGCAGAAATATGGCAGTATGAGATATGCATGATCTTGTTGTGTCAGGTGGGCAATGTGTGTGAGGTTTTGCAAGTGTGAGGTTTTGTAAGTGAGGTGTATGCGAAGTGGTGTGACGGAGAGCCGTGTGCACTGTGCAGTGTGGCAGTGTGCGGACACATGCACAAAAGATGCACTGGAACGCCCACTTACAAGCACAGAAAAGAAGTACACACACACACACACACACACACACACACACACACACACACACACACACGCATGACACAAACAGTGGCTGAAAGACAATCTGAGAGTCCATTAAAGTGTTGGACGGCAGGCGGTGCGCTACGTGAGCCCCGTACTGAGGCTGGCAGGCAGGCAGACAGGCAGGCAGGCAGGCAAGCAGGCAAGAAAAAGATCAGGTAGGCATGCGCATAAGAAAAGCATGAGGTTGGTAGGCAGGCACGAACGCATCAAAGACATGAGGGAGGCAGATAGGTACTCAGGAATGGGAGGGAGGCAGGAAGGTACTCAGGCATGGAAGTATAACAGTTAAGTTTGCAGCTGGGTTGGAGGGTAGGTAGGTATGGAAGGATGAGGTAGGTAGACAGGCAAGAAAGGGATGAGGTAGGCAGGCAGACAGGAAAGATATGAGGTAGACTGGAAGATGGGAACGGAATTACGTAGGTGGGATGGGAAGATCTACAGTTGGTTGGTGGGCAGGGAGGAAAGAGCTGAGATGAGGTAGATAGGAGACAGGAAAGGAGGAGGTAGAATGGGAGGAAGGGAGGAAGAAGGTAGGTAAGGAAACGGGAAATGGAGGAGGCACGTATTCAGGGATGGGGTAACGTCGGTGGGGAGGGGATGAATGAGGAGAGAAAGGTAGCAAGGATATGAGGTGGGGAGAAGCTTGAAATGGAAGAAATACATAGGCACGTAGGTAAAGGATGAGTCTGGATGATAGGGAGGCAAGTAGGGGGGGGGGGTCAGACAGACAGACAGACAGATAAACAGGCAGGCAGGGATGTGGAGTAGTTTAAGCAGGCAGGTTGGCAGCAAAGGCTAGGGAAAGAGAACAGGTACACAGAAAGGGAGTGTGGGTGGAAGGGAGAGAAAGAGGTAGGCTGGGTGGGTAGAAGGGAGGTAGGGATAAAGGCAGGAAGGAAAGCGGGGAAAGCAATGAGGGAGGGAGAAGATGGTGGAATGGACAGGGGGAGATAAGCACAGAAGTAACTATGCGAGCTGACGTTAAGCAGACATGGAAGGGGACAGGGAGGAAGCAGGGAGGTAGGCAGAAAGGGAGGGAATGGAGAGGAAGGGAAACAAGGAGCAGGCATTCAGCGAGGGAGGAAGCAGGCAGGAAGGAAGATGGGCAGGGAGAGAGACAGGGAAAGATGCAGGATGGCAGGGTGGGAAACTGGAAGGGAAAGATGCATAGGATAGAGGAGAAGAATGAGAGAAAAGTCAAAATTAAAATAATGATAGTTACAGACTGCACTGAGAGATATCACACACACACACACACACACACACACACACACACACACACACACACACACACACTCTCTCTCTCTCTCTCTCTCTCTCTCTCTCTCCACACACACACACACACACACACACACACACACACACACACACACACTCTCTTTCTCTCTCTCTCCACACACACACACACACACACACACACACACACACACACACACACACACACACACACACACACACTCTCTCTCTCTCTCTCACACACACACACACACACACACACACACACACTCTCTCTCTCTCTCTCTCTCTCCACACACACACACACACACACACACACACACACACACACACACACTCCCTCCATACACTTTCTCTCTTTCTCTCTCTCTCTCTCTCTCTCTCTCTCACCTTTTCCTTTCCTGGAACAAACTAAAGCACCATTCTCTCATCTTCCATCCATTTTATCCGTACCTCAGTCAAACATTTAAAATAATATTCTTTTCCCTATTTCTTGACTTCCTTTTCCCCTTTCGAGTCAGGTTTTACGTTGAGCAATTCTTGAGTCACGATGGTTAAAACGGAGAAAGCCAATATATCATCATCATCATCATCATACTTAGTAACTAGATTTTGGTAGGCAGATTTTCAGAATGGAAAGCAGTTTCAAGGGTTCAGTAGGTAGACAGGTTAGCAGGTAGTTGGGTAAGTAGGCAGTCAAGCCGGTATATGGAAAGACATGAAGGTGGACACGAAGGCAGGTAGGTAAACTGGAAGGTAGGCACAGGTAGTTAAGTAGGTAGGCAGGTTGGTTGGCTGGCAGGTAGGCAGGTAGTTGGGCAGACGAAAGGGCGTGTAAATATACAGACATGGGTATATAAGTGGACCTACAGACAGAGGCAGAGAGACAGATAAAGTTAGAACAATACAGACAGAAAATGACAGGTGATGACAGAGATAGAAAGAGACACAGATAGTTAGGCAGATAAACAGACAATAACTCACTGACTGATATACAGATACAGTAGAAGCAGAGAGACAGACAGGAGGCAGGCAGCTGGATAGGCACGAGGACAGGGACAAGGAAATCCCAGAGTCAAAGAGGCAGAGGATCAATGGAGAGGCGAAATAAGAGGAAGAGGAAGGAGGAAAGAAAGAAAAATGAGGGGGACTGAGGGGAGGAGGGAAGGAGAGAGGCTAGGAGATGGGAGGGAGGGAGGAAAAGAAAAGAAAGGAAGAAGGAAGCAAAGGAAAAGGAAGGAGGAAGGAAAGGAAAAGGAAGGAGGAAGGAAAGGAAAAGGAAGGAGGAAGCAAAGGAAAAGGAAGGAGGAAGGAAAGGAAAAGGAAGGAGGAAGCAAAGGGAAAGGAAAGAGGAAGGAAAGGAAAAGGAAGGAGGAAGGAATAGAGAAGGAACGAGGGACAATGGTGAGAAAAAGAGAGACGGGAAAGATGAGGACAGACAAGGAAGAAATTAGAGAGGAGGAGGAGGAAGAGAGGTGAGAAAGAGTGAGAATTGGAGGGTGGAGAAAGGAAAGGACAGGGTGAGAGAGATAAAAGAGACGAAAGAGTCAGGAGGGTGAGAAGAGAACCAAAGGGAGAGAGAGAGAGAGAGAGAGAGAGAGAGAGAGAGAGAGAATGTGATGGAGGCGTGGGGGAGAAGCGAGAGAGATAAAACATGAATAGTGAGAGGTCGGAGAGATAAGGGGGCAAGTGGAGGGGAAGATTAGATGGACGAGGAGGGAGGGAGATGCGAGGAGGGAGGGAAGGAGATGTGAGGAGCAGGAGGGAGGGAAGGAGATGTGAGGAGCAGGAGGGAGGGATGTTGTGAGGAGAGAGGGAAGATGTGAGGCGGGAGGGAAGACTTGAGAAGAGAGGGAAGATGTAAGGAGAGAGGGAAGGAGATGTGATGCGAGAGGGAAGATGTGAAAAGGGAGGGAAGGAGATGTGATGAGAGAGGGAAGGATATGTGAGGATGGAGAGAAGGAGATATGAGAAGAGAGGGAAGGGGAAGGATATGTGAGGATGGAGGGAAGGAGATGCGAGGAGGAAGGGAGGGAGATGTGAGGAAAGAAGGAAGGAGATGTGAGGGGAGACGGAAGGAAATGTGAGGAGACAGTGAAGGAAGTGAAAAGAGAGAGGGAAGAAAATGTAAAGAAAGAGGGAAGGAAATGTGGAGAGAGAGGGAAGGAAATGTGAGGGAGGAAAGGAAATATGAGGAAGGAGGGAAGGAGATGTGAGGAGGGAGGGAAGATGTGAAGAGAGAAGGACGGAGATGTGAGGAGGGAGGGAAGATGTAATGAGGGAGGGAAGGAGATGTGAGGAGGGAGGAAAGGAGTACGACATACAAAGGAGTACAAAGGAAAGCAAACAGCAACAGACCTAATGGTCCTTTCGAGGCTGCTGTTACAGAGAAGACTATCACTATGATAGTTAATTCTACAAGCTGAAGGTAAAGATAGTAAAGCAAGGAGAGAGGGAAGGAGATGCGAGGAGGGATACAAGAGAGAAAGGAGGAGGAGGAGAGAGGGAGGTAACGCGGCCAAGCAAACCAAAGTGAGTGGAAACTGGAGATAACAAACGCAAAATCAGAGATATCTGATATGGAAGCTTAAGAACACTGCGAAGAGACTGCGTGGGAAGTGAAAGGCTTAGAACAAGACGGGAAGATACATATAGGAAATTTAAGATGCCGATCAAAAAGAGGAAATAAAACAGAAAAAGAAAGATAAGGAACAAAGAAAAAGAACAAAGTGGGAAATGGAAGAACAACAACAAAGTGAAAATATAAGGTGGGAAAAGACATAACAAGTGGAGAGTTAAAGTGGAAAAAGTTACATAATATCAGGAGTAGAATTTCTCTGGGACCTGCGGCGAGGCTCGTGTTTCAAGCAGTTTACTGTAAAAAGTAACTTGCCTTAACAGAAAGATCCACTACCAAGATTTTGGAGGTGTCTTAACAGAGAGCCCCACTGTTAAGACACCTCCAACGTCTCAATAGGGTTATGTCTCAATAGGCTTAAATTTGGCACTTTTTACTAAAGTTGTCGCTAGACGGAGTAACGACAGGTGTCAGCTGAAGGCAGATTAGGATCATCCACGTCAAATTACCCTATATGGTACTAATTTTATGTCTCCAAAGGCCTCCTTTTAACAAATCCGCAAGAAGCAGAAGTAGAAGAAGAGAGATGAAGAACGCTGGCCACTCACTGACCTGCTGGCTATCGACGCAGGTAAAAACAAGGGGGAAATATGGATTTGGGGAGTATATGGAGGACTTGGAGGTGGGTAGAGTGTCGTGGGAAGACGGGTCGTTGCTGAGTAGGAACGAAAATTTTTACTGATCCTTTTGTCCTGGCCATCCCTCACAGGATGCGGCGTCGGGCAAGATAGACAGATAAACAAATACAGACATACTGTAGATAAAAGGCCAGAGACGCAAAGATAAATATATACAGGCAGACAGATATACAGATGTGAAGATATACACATCGAAAAATAGATAGTCAGATATACAGATAAGCGGGTGAGAGGGAATTAGGGATGTTCGGAAAGCAGAAAAGAAAAAAAAAATCGCAAAGGTATGGAGAAAGACGGAGAAAACGAAAATGGTGATAATCTAGACACTGAAAACTAAGAAACGAAAATGAGTAGTAAAAGTAAAAAAGTAACTGAAGCAATGAGATAAAGACGGAAGAGAGAGGGAAGAAGAAAGTACAGGCGAAGAGAGAAAGTGAAGAAGAAAGAGGAGGAGAAGAGAAGGGAGAAGTGAGTGGGGAGAGGAGAGAAGGGAAGAGGGAGAGCGGGGAGAAAAAGAGTGGAAGAGAGAAAATGTGGAAAATAAAAATAAAGAAAAGAGGAATAACACGACGATAATGATGCTCCACACTTACGAAAATGTGACTACGAGAATCAAGGGACACTTCCTGTTCCTAAAAAATTATGTAAAGATGTGGAAGGGAATAAGAGAGGGGGAAAAGAATGAGGGAAGAAAAGAGAAGGAAGGCGAAGGTAATGATGATCCAGGATCTGAAGAATGTTAATTTGAAAAGCAGTAAGAGGTAAAACTTACAGGAAAATAATGGGGAGAACAAGAATATGCAAGAATGGAGGATCAGGATGACAACAATGATTAGACTTAAAAATATAATTACGAAGATTAGGAAAGAAAACGAAGTTGAGTATACTGACAGAAGCAAAGAGGAGGAACATTTTCATAATGATGATCAATGATTAAAAATTTATGAAAATGAGTGGCATAAAAAAAAAAAAAAATCATGGGAGGGCAATGATGCAAAAGTGGAGAAGAAAAACAATGATCATCATGGCTTAGAAAAATATGAATATGAGAAGAAAAAAGCATTACGAAGAAAACTAATAGAAAATATGGACACAACAGAAGAAGAAAAAGACGGAAGCATAGAGGAGGAACACGAAGATAACGATGACCCAAAATTAGACAAAAATATGAAAATGAGGAGGAGGAAGGAAGAAGGAGAGCAAGAGGAAGGGTTCGAGATAATTAGGAGGGAGAGAGTTGGAGGGAAAGGCGCCAAGAAACTGGAAAGATTACGAAGGATTAGCAGGTGAAAAATACCATGAAGGGAAAGTGGGAAAGAAAGAAGCTGGAGGAGGATGAAGAGGAGGATTTGTTAGCCTAAGAGAATTGGAGGAGGAGGAGGAGGAGAAGCAGGGGGGGGAGGAGGAGGAGGAGGAGGAGGAGGAATGCAGAGCTAATGAGAAGACAAGATCAAGAAGAGTGGAAGACAGTGTTCCAGGAAAAGTATATTTGGAAGCGGGAAGCCATGAAGAACGTAGGGAAGAGACAAATGGGTTAGACAGGGCCATACACAACACCCATAATAACACCAATTAAAATCAGAAGGACGGGGAGAGGGCAATGAACCTGAGAATGCCAAAAATACGACCAGTTGGGGAGAGATAAAGAGGGGAAAAAAGCCATAAAGGGAGAAAGAAATTGAGAGAGAGAGGAAGGAAGAGTAATAAGAGAGAGTGGAGGGACGAGGGTGAGGTGGAGTGAATGGGGCGAGCCAGATGGAAAAGAAATAAATGTGTGTGAAAAAGTTTGCAAGGGTCGACGGGGAGGCACTTGTGGTCCCCTGCCTACACCCAAGCCTCTGTGTATGTCTGCCTGTCTGTATGTATGTCTGTCCCTCAACAACACCAGGTTTTCTCTCTTTGTTCACTCACTTGTTTTTCCGTGGACACTTCCGCAAAAACACGTACGCCTAAAAAATCGTTCCGTAAGTTGAATGGCTATGAATTATTTTTTTCTCCTTGTTTACTCACTGACAATGGCATGGACACGAAAACACACACACACACACACACACACACACACACACACACACACACACACACACACAAACGTACCACGCTCCTGAGAATGCAAAACAGAATAAATTCCTTAGAGATGGAACTTGCTGTACTAAGAACCCTAATTTTGTCTCCTTTGACGACACATGATTTTTTTTCCTTCTTGCTGCCTCGCAGGCTTTTGTATGAACACACACACACACACACACACACCTCGCTGGTGCAGTGGTAACGTTCTCGCTTGCCATCTGGTAGACGGGAGTTCGCGCCTCGCTCAGGTTGCGAAAAGTTTCACTGACGAAGTGGGTGGTTACTGTCCCCCTTGAGCAAGGGGACGGGTGTGTGGGTGTGTGAAGGTCACAGTCTTGCCCTTAGATCGGACTATATGAGCTCTCAGCTCCCTTCCGGGAGGGTGAAAGCTGACGATCACGACCATCAAGTGATCCTGACCGACCCGGTGAATTACACACAAAGTACCTCTCTCCTGCAGTGGGATGGATATGAAAATGGCCAAGCCTCTGTCAGTCTGCCTCTAGGTTTTTTCTCCGTACTCACTCACCTGTTTTACATGGACATTTGGACAAAAACATGCACACTCAGGGACAAAAGTTCGCTTACAAGTCCACTGCGTCTACTTCACACTTAAGGACATGTCCCTTACTTTCCTTCCCGATGCATCATATCAAAGAGAAACTTCTATGAGCAGAGAAGTATACCAAGCCTCTCCCAGCCAGTGATTTATGGTGAAAAGAGAATAAGATATTTTTTGTCCCTGAATATACACCTGACAAAGAGTTTCCAAGCCCGATAACTCTTAGAATTTGACGCAGCGAATGAAACATGTAAAAACTGCCATTTGAATGTGAAAATATAAAAAAAATTTACGGTGTTTCGAGCTGTTCAGTATTACACGGACGAATTTTCAGGATACCATTCTGGAATTATTTCCAGCTGCAGCCAGACATACCAACCATACCGCCCTGTCAGAAATACATCATACCAAGCTGTTCAGGTACATTTTTTGCCGAATATATAAATGCTGACAATTGAACTTACCTCGCTCTCACGGCTGGGTTGGTGATAACAGATTTCATGTGTTCAATATTTTCGTGTAGCCATAAACAGGCACCTTCCTCTCCCTCTCCCTCTCTCTCTCTCTCTCACACACACACACACACACACACACACACACACACACACACACACACACACACACACACACAGATTACTAGCGTATATTATTCGGCCGGAAATGACAATTAAATCTTTTTCCAAGCAGCAACTGAATATATGATGGAGGCAGCGCATAATACTCTAATTAATTTCTGCCGGGGAGGGACACTCGTATTTTCAGACACTCCCACCAACTTTTTCTGATGAGTTCTCGTTGGCTTGGAAAATTTCCTAACACATTTTCCTTAGCGTTTCTCTCCCTCCCTCTCCCCTCATCTCTCTCTCTCTCTGCATTTTGACTCATCACTCGGAATCCTATGAGTCACTCTTTGTTGAATAAAATCGTCTGTCACACCGTCACTTCATACCGAAGACATACAGACTGCGATTCACACAACAAACCATCTCAACGCTTCAACTATATATCACATGCATCACTCACTATAAACGCCTCTTCCCTATTCGTACTGCACCAGTCAGGGAAAGGTTCATTCTGGCTACCACTCCTTTCCAGGAGGTCTGTTCCCGCAAAGGACCTCATATAGACTGTTACAGACAGTGTAACTTGTACATCTCCCTCCTTATGTTTGATACTGACGACTATGGTGTTGCTGGAAGTCTCAGACTGGCACCCTCTTGATCAATTCATTCTTCCTTTATATACGAGTATCTGTTAGCTAATCTATCAATGTATTTACATATCTCTGGACTAACATCTGAGTCTGACATCTCTGGTGTGACTTGAATATTACACGGACGATATTTTCAGGATAGCAGGTATTTCCACCTTCATCTATATATACCAACCATACCGCCCTGTCAGAAATACATCATACCAAGCTGTTCAGGTACATTTTTTGCCGAATATATAAATGCTGACAATTGAACTTACCTCGCTCTCACGGCTGGGTTGGTGATAACAGATTTCTTGTGTTCAATATTCTCACGTGGACGCCTTACACTGATATCGTCCCGCGCACTTCCTTCTTACATTTATCAATGTTTTCAGAAATCTATCTATTTATTTATTTATCAATCTACCCATATACATCTGTGAGTACTTACATTTGATATTAACGACTATGGTGTTACTGGTGGCGTCCCCCTCCACGTTGGACGCCTCGCACTGATACCGTCCCGAGCGATTCCTTCTCACCTTCTGCAGTGCTATGGTGCCCTCACTCACTATCACCCCGGCCGTCACGTTGTTCACCAGCTCCACGCCCTGACAGCAAGACAAAGCTTAGAATTATGTCTATGTTCCATCCCCTGTTGAGTAGGAAGTAGAGGAAAGCTTAGAATTAAAGAACTTATGAAGGCTTAGGTATGTCTTATGTTGTATGCTCTGTTAAGGAAGACACAGAAAACGACTTACATCTGAAGAACAAATAGGGGGATTAGATAAATGCCTGTGTTCCATGCCCTGTGAGTCAGCAGAATAAGAAAACAATGGGTTAGATTGATGATTATATTTTGCGACCTGTTAATACTAATAATAATTATAATAATAATAATTAAGGTTTATTGATGCCTGCTGACTGCACGATTCATTAATCAGTTCAGTCGAATGATGTCTTTTTGGGGGCTGCTGTTCTTGCCTACTGATGACTTCATTTTATAACAAAATGTCTATCTGTTTGTCTGTTTCGCACTACCTGTTCATAGAAAAAGAAAATCCTTTCCCTCAGGTGTTGGCAGTCACGCACCATCTCCGTTCCACGCTACTTTCCGCGGCCATGAAAAATACAAGACGTCACGAGCAAAGAGGAAGGCAGAAGGCGCGTGCTGCATAGCAATGACGGTGTGGGGTGTGTGGGTGTGTAGGTGGAGGTGGGGTTCGATGCGTTGGGGTGGAGGAGAACTCTGGAAGTGTTTGTGGGGTGGGAGGGGATGGGATATTCCTGTAGGGCAAGTTCGGTCTGGGTGTGGGAGGGGTGTGTGGGACAGAGTATGTGGGGGAAACAAGAGGGTATTGTGGAGGAGGGAAGGTGTGGGTAGGTGGGGTGTGTGTAGGGCAAGGGACAAAGGAGTCAGGAGGGGTTTGTGTATGCGGGGGTATGGTGTTTTGATAGTGTGAGGTGCATCGGGGTCGGAAGGAGTATGAGAGTGGCGGGGTGGGGGGGGGGGGAGTGTTGTAGTGGTGTGTGGTGGATGGAGGCGGTGTATGCGGCCTGTTAAAAGTGGTGGGGTGTTGGTGGGGCAATGGATTGGACATCACGTGTGTCGGAGTGGGTGGGGGTGTCTGGGAAGGTGTATTCCAGTGAGGTGTGTGTGGTGATGGTGGTGGGGGGAGGGAGGGGTATATTGTTTGGTTGTGCGTGTGTGATGCAACATGAATGAAGCAAACATAACATCGTTGCCGTAACGGGAGCAATTGAGTTTGTTTATAGCCAAGAGAGTACGAAAAGTCTCACGAAATGAGAATAATTATCACTTGGCCGCAGCAGCAAGATATAAAAAGAAGTCAGTGAAGTAAAACACAATGTGCTGAAGAACTGATACAAATATACCAGCGCGTGATTTCGTCTGTCAGCCGAGGAACTTTAATCACCTTCAGCCTCAGAATGTTACTTGCTTTATTCCTCCTTTCCTTAGACAATTTTATTAGCCTGAGATGCACTTCAATAAACTCTTCTTTACTAAGGGCTTCTCCTAAGCTGAATAAAGTTACCTGTAGTTTTATTCTTCCTTTCCTGAGATATTTTTATCAGCTTGGGATGCTCTCCTTAAATCCTTCATTACCAGGGGCTTCTCCTAAGCTAAATAAAGTTACCTGGTAGCAGTGACACGCAACAAAAAAACACGTCATCGTAGTGAAGGGACTAATGTAAAGCGATTTTCCAAATTAATAATGCATTACTAAGCGACCATTAATCAGACCGGAAAGTTCTCGTTATCCAGGCTTTGCAGGTTTTCGGTAATGCTGCAAACATTAACACCTTCAGCCCCAGGACGCCATTATTTATGTTCTTGCCAGTGCCAGATGAATGAATTTAGCTTATAACAGCAACGTTTTAGTCTCTCTCTCTCTCTCTCTGTTAAAGGTCACACGGTATTGGCCAGTATCTACGTATTAAGGCTTTATCCACCTACGAACCAATCAGCTGTCAGGTATTAGGCCACCGCCAACCAATCAGCTGGGATCCAGTCTATCTCACCATTATTATTACTTGCTATTGGAGAGAGAGAGAGAGAGAGAGAGAGAGAGAGAGAGAGAGAGAGAGAGAGAGAGACGAAAATATTAAATCACTCGCTAATATTATACCAAACTGAATACACGCAACCCTCATTAATTAGGGATGTGTTTTAAAATGCCACAAATTTCCTCCGAGAGTAAGTCATACGTGCTAGAGAGGGAGAGAATGGAGTCACCATTAACTCTCTCATGGTCGGAACAACTCTTTATTCCACACCAGCGAAAGCAAGTAGATAATATTCAGCTGAAAATGAGTCACAGGAGCCTAAGTGTCAAATTATAGTACTCGGTGTGAAAACTGCATTAACGAAGGCTTAGGATTAACACCTAATGACTGCACAACGCTCATTAAGGTAAATAATTAATATCCTGCTAAGCCACACCTCCTACAATACCATCCACTGCGATGAGCAAGTAGTGTGATATCGTACACTTATTCTCTCTCTCTCTCAAGGGCCCACCTTTTGGTAAGAGAACGTCCCTTGACATTCTCATTGACCTCAGTTATTCACTTTCTTATTAAACTCTGCTCTACGATGACGTTATTTTATTTTTGCTACCACCAGACGATTTTATTCAGCTTTGGGCAGACCCGCCTTCATAAACGAGTTAGGAACAATGTATTAACCCCTTCAATGTGTGTGTGTGTGTGTGTGTGTGTGTGTGTGTGTGTGTGTGTGTGTGTGTGTGTGTGTGTGTGTGTGTGTGTGTGTGTGTTTTATAACAGACCTATTGTGGTGAATGGGCTAGGAATAATCTGTTAATCCCCACAGTACCAAGGTGTTTTATTTTTCTTGCTATCATCATATGATTTTATAAACAGTTGCCAAATCCTGAAAATGCCAATTACCTTTTGTGATGATAAAATATTCTTTTTCACACCACCTTCCACATGCCGATATCATTTTTTAAAACTCTTCATACCATCAGTTTTGGGGGGTACTAGTGGACAATTTCATTCCATTAAATAAGTGTTCTCGAGTACTGAAAAATTCACTTAACCCGCTGGCCGGAGAAGAAATGTTCACTGTCCTTCTCACTGGTCTAATATATAATTCAGTTTCTTGGTCATCTCTAGCTGTCTCATTCACTCATAACTTTCTCACTGGTCTATTATATCATTCAGTTTCTTATTCATCTCTAGCTGTCTCATTCTCTCATAACTTTTTCGTTAAGTATTCTCTTGTACTGAAAATTGCAGTTGGCCTGTGTGAGAAGAGAAATTCCTCTGCTTTCTCACTCGTCTGATATATCATTCAATTTCTTATTAAGCTTCATCTCATATTCCCAGCTCGTGTCTCCGTCATCAACAATTCACTGACACTCTGAGGCCCGGGTTCTCGTCAGCTTCGGAAGATTTCTCGCACCTCTTCCTCGGCGATTTATTTTGCATTAACCTTTTCCTGGGTAATATCAAAGAGAATTTTACCACGCACTGACACTGTATTCAGCAAAGCCTCATAATACGGCTCTGATGATCCGGCATATCTCTAGTATTTCTGTACCTGATTATTGTGTTGCAGATATTGTCAAGGTAGTTTTTAGTTTCGGAAACACTCCCCTTCATTGTGAACGAATTGACGAAGGCTATATCTAACGTCTCTAGTTTAAAAAAGAGAAAAAAAATGAAAACCTCGTCTGAGCTGAACAATGTAGCCTGGAGCGAAAAAAAAAAAAAAAAAAAAAGGCATCCTCGGGGTGAAGAGGTGATGTGTCTAAGGTAATAAGCAGTGACTTACTTTGCCATGGTGTACAGAAAGGCTTACTAACTACATACAAATTCAGTATGTTATTTTATTCACTAGTTTTGACATTAACATCATACATTAAAGAACAAAAAACTTTCTTATATTTCCTGACGACCAAAGTAGCTTTTCAGTTCCATATGAACAAAGCATCTAATTTGTTATCATTTTTTTTTAATTAAAATGCGATAATAACCCACTGAATCTCAACTTCACAATAAAGCTACCTAGTTAAAAGAAAAAACATACCAACACAGACTTATAATATCAATAAATACAATGTCTTTATTTGGCTATATCATTCCCCTAACGTCCTCTGGCTCATATGACTCACTCTGCTGAATAAAGACGTCGTGTATTGACAGAATTAGAGGATTAGAATCACCTCGACCACCACAGCACCAATGGTCTACAGTATATGTCTGTAGTCTGACGTCTTCATCCAGGAGGTGGCAGCCAAAAACAAACCGCCACCACGTCAACCTGCCCTCCGCCATCAAGTTGCCCTTCTCCAACTCATCCACATATATCTCTTCACCTTATCCCTCCACCACATCCTAAGTCTCCTCCCCTCTCCCCCTTTCCCCCTCCCCCTAACCCTGTCACTCTCTCAGTCAAAGGTTGCAGTACTACAGAACATAACAGCTCAGTTATGAAGCAATTATGAACGTGGTGTAGCCTGTGTAAAAACCCTGCGTCAGTATTAATGTTAACGAGATATTTGCATACAGTACAGCGGCGTGGCGGTGTGGCTGAGACTGATGTGCTAATCATGGACCAGACACGCTCGGGAAGCGGATGCTGCGCTGTGTGAATACAAACGTGTTGCTATTTTTTTGTCATAAGCTGCTGCATGTGCAGCTGCAGACATAAATACTGATCCACTTCACAACATTTACTATCATGATACTGAACAATCACTGTCAAACCCTGTGACTCCATAGACATCACAAGGTGAGAATCTGAGTGTCTTAATTCAAACACACCTTACTTTACTGACATCACAAGGTAAGAATCTGGTTATCCTAATTCAAACATGCCCAAATTAAGTGACATCTAGTGGTGAAGATGGAAGTATCCAGATGCAGGACTGTTCTATTTCATTAGCATCATGTGTGAAAGGCTGACTATCCCAGCTCATGCCTCCACATTCACCGACATCGTGAGGTGAGACGGTGGCTAATTCAAACATACCTTATTTCACTGATGTCTTAAGGGAAGAATCTGACTATTTCTACGTCACTGATGAAAGGATGTGAGCATCCTAATTCAAACATGCCAATATCCACTAACATCTTGATGCAAGAGTTAGATTGTCCAGAAAAAAATGTCACCCATTTCACTGACATTTTGAAGGGAGAAGCTGTCTTGTCTGTCTTTTGTCTTGTGCAGGTGACTCCCAATTAAGATGAAATAATTAATCAGGTGTCAGTTAAGGGACGGACGAAATGTCACGGCAAGTGGGATAACGCTCGCTTCAATTTTCCACTTATTCCATTTTTTTCTTAGTGATGAATTATGCTTATTACACCCTGATATTCTCTTATGCTGATCATATACTTCAGCACCGACACAGTTTGCATCAATAACATATATACAAGAGGATAAAAGACGCAATGACTACAAATATCTCCTACGAAGACATATTACAAAAATTTCTAAAACCAATTAAAATAAGTCCATAGTCAGAGGCAAAATAAAAGCTGGACTAAGGACACCCCATTCCCCTGTGTGACATTCTCGGCCTAACGCAACACACCTTCACCTGCATTATGTCTAGCGGGGAGAATCGGCTCCAAAACGTGGTCCTATGAATCAGGATGTTCTTATTCCAACTTTAACATGATCGAATATTTTGAGTCAGAGTATGGATGGTGTTCTAAGAGGCCTTGCAGATTTCGTAACACCTCTTCCTCAGGGATTTATTTTGCACATTACACCTCAGTACCCTCCTGTATGATGCTGATATAAAGTGTCGATATTAAAACGATATAAATAACATACAGGGAAAGCTGAAGGTGCAATATGCGAAATAAATCTCCAAGGGCAAAATGTTACGCTTGCATCTTTACAATTACAAGAACTGTCACAACCTTTATAGACAATACGATCTTCATCTAGTAAATCCAGCCTCGTACATGCTAACACTCTAACAGTGACTTACCTACTTAGCATTTATTTTGGACTAACGCCCTATGATATAAGGGATCAAGGGCATCATTAAAGTTTAAAACCATACCTATAAGGAAGGGAGGGTCAAAGGTACTTACCTGGTGCAGCCATTTAATCTTGTAGGGCGGGGGGTTGGCGTCCACAGTACACTCAAAGAAGAGATCGTTTCCCTCCCTCAGCGTGTCCGCGTCTAGAGCCCTTCCTAGGTTCAGGCTCACGCTCGGTTTGTCTGGTGATTGGAAGAAATTATTAGTAAAGCATCATTATCATCAACATCTTAATTTATCATCATCATCATCATCTGCAGCAGCAGCAGCAGCAGCAGCTTTTCTCACCTAATGACTGCGTAAGGTATTGACTGAGTAGCTAAATTAACATAGGTGAAAAGTGTTTGATTGCAACATCAGTCACAGTGAAACCATTGATACCTTCGGAAAGAGTATTTTTTAGGGAGGGGGTAATGATATTCTCAGTCAAAAAAAGTATATTTGTGCATTCCACGTGAACCAGTCTGCCACCACAAACGATGGTTACGGGATAACACCCGATGGTCCTGCACCACGCTGGCTACACCCACATGTTGTTATCCAGCTTAGAATAATACGCGAAAAGTGAAGCATTAGTGAAGGCTAAATCTAGTTCTCCAATTCGGTGTGTCTATCCCAAGTTCAATTAATTCATTAAGACATAAACAACGAAATATCAAAATTTACCAAAATTTTCTGTTATACTGAACTGTGTATGGATTCCAGCTACTCTTATTAGTGAAACACAGGAATGAAATGGTAAGGAAGGAGCTGATGAAGATGGTATATATATATATATATATATATATATATATATAGATATATAGATATATAGATATATATACATACATATATATATATATATATATATATATATATATATATATATATATATATATATATATATAGATATATATATATATATATATATATATATATATATATATATATATATATATATATAAAACTATCTATCTATGTCTATCTATCTATATTTTCCCCTAAGTTTGGTAAATAATTTGGGTGGCTGATGTGGGATAGTTGTGGTATTAGATAATTTACTGTGGGCTGCATTAACCAAATTACATCACGCTCTGAATGGCCCAGAGAGAACTGAAAAATTATTCTCCCACCTTTTTTCCTCTTACGTCTGACACGTTTTTCTTTGATGTTAATGTTGTTGGAAAAATTCACCTATCCAATCTCTGAAGCCTATAAATATGCTTTTGGATACTCCAGCTGATTATATAGTATTTTTGACTTTTTTTTTTTTTTTTTTTTTACTTCTTAACTCTTTCATTCGCTGACTCTGACTCAATCTCTTTTTTTTTTCTTTCTCGATCTCATTTTCACACACACACACACACACACACACACTATACTCACTCACCAATGCACTAACCCTTACCCACTCACTCACTCTCATACTCTCCTCTCACTCTTGCACACACACACACACACACACACACACACACACACACACACACACACATGCACATATTCTCACTCTCACTGTAACTCTCACACCCTCACTCCTTTTCTTCATTCAGATGTAATTACGGTGTCTTTGATGCTTAATTTTATCAGTTTCCAGACTAACTTTGTTGCACTGAAGGCCTCCAAGAACTCATTTGTTCTCACTAACTTACCTTTTTTCTCTTAACACATCCAACATTGTGACGTCTTGTTCAGTTTGTTCTTCCTACCGTTAGATGATTTTATTCAGCTTACGACAGACTTTTCGAACTGGGGAGTTAGACACAGCCTTCAACAACCCTTTCATTACGTGAGGCATTTCCTAAGTTGGACAATATCGTTTGAAGGAAGCAAGAATATACTAAAAACTCCATCGGACTGCAAGGAGGGGGGGGAGGTTTAATAGTAAACCCTTATATTTATGTCAAACAGAAACCCTGTACACAACAGTACAATCAATCTACCTACCTACCAACCTACTATATTTTATCTACGAGTAGCTACCTATCTATCTACTGTATATTTAGCTGTCAGTCTATGTCCGCATATGTGTGTGTGTTTGTATGTATGTAGGTATTGCCTGAAGCCGCGTCCAGTGAGAGGTGGCCTCAATAAGAAGGCCCCCATGAGTGTTTGTCCCAAGACAGTAATGACCAACTTCCTACTGTACACCACCACCTTCCCTCACACACAGTATTCTCGCACCTTATCTCTTTCGTTGTCTCACCTCTTCTCACCCACCTCACTCTCATATACCCCATTAGTCAATCTCTCCCTCATTCACTCTGCATGGCCAAACACTTTAATGTTTCTGTTACCTTTCCCACAACATCAACCTCCTCATCTCAGTCTTAAACCTATAAATCATTAGTCTTCAGGTTTTGCTTTAATAATTAACGCCGATACCCATGCCTGAAACAATATAAATACAACGGTTTTATCCTCTAAGGCTGAAGGGAGAAAAACTGTAACGCGAATATTCTCTGCACGTCGAATAACTACAGCGAAAAAGGAGTTGAGGACCAGGTATCTCCGACCTTCTATAATCTTCACTGACTCGGGGAAAGAGATGCAATAAATAAGTTTAAGTGTGAATGTTTGAAGTTTGGTCTTAATCCTTTGACGACGATGAAGGCGATGATGATGATGATGAAATTACAGATGTCACCGAGTAAATAATATGCAACGTATTATGAGTACTCACAAGAGACGTCTAGTGTGAAGATATCTTCCATGGTGGCTAGTGTGAGTGTAGGGTGCTTGGCTCGACACACCAGCTGCTGCCCGTGGTGTTCTCTGGTCAGCTCCAGCAGTAGCACGCTGACTGTCATGTTGGGGCTCACCTCAACCTGAAAAAAAAAAAAAAAAAAAAAGTTACTCTTAAAACTGTATTTGGGCTTTCTTACCCATAAAGGTATAACTAACTGTACACGGCTTTTTATTCATGGCTCTACAAACTGTACCATGAAATGTTTAGGCTCACCTCAATCTGAAAAAGAGACCTTGCTTACTCTTAAAAGTATAGGGACGCTTTCTTATTAATAAAGGTATAACTGTACATGGCTTTTTATTTACAGGGTATAGCTCCTCACACTGTATGGACCATTAGGGCTACTTGTTGGCTACAACAAACAAATAAGAAGAAATATATGATGCTTCAAAAAACGATAGTTAAACGAAAGCAGAAACACAGCACGATGATTACCAAATCCAGCTTAATGTAGCCCTGCCTGATGAAGCTCTACTTCCCTGTTGGTACACATCAAGGCTACACACCTACTGCAGGATTAGCCCTGACTCCTTACTGTTGTTGTTACCACGTGATTTTATTCAGTTTAGAAATGACCTCTCGCACTGACGACTATTATTAAAACGGTAACTCACCCCTCCAGGTGCAAGAGTCTACCTTACGTTGGCAAATGTTGAATGAAAGAGTATGAAAAAATAAAAAATAAAACAACAAAGAAGTCCCCGGGTTCAGTGTGTTAGTTAACACATTACACGTGTGATCTTTAACCCGCGGCGTCCCGTCGACGTTCTTTAACGTCCACACGTTTTGTCACTGCCAATCCCGTCGACGTACATAAACGCGAAAACATTGCAAGGCCCCTAATTTGCACAATTTTCAATTTTCGCGACTCATTTTTGGTACGTATACACGTGACACCTTCCTCAACAAGATGCCAGGCAGGGACAATGCCTTACCCAGCATGACCTCCTCCCCCCCCCTACATGCCATTGTCTCAGCAATTCACCTGTTATCAGTGACCTGGCCAGTATAGCCATGTCATGCCACGGTACAAAATTCAGAGCCAGAGTGATTCCCCAATCAATGACAATGTGGAGGACAAACTTTACATAGCATTAGAGGAAGAAACAATTAGAAATGATGACCAGGTAATGTGGCAAAAAAAGGTCAGGTATTAGTGAGTGAAACAATGCTTATAATGCCTATATTACTGCTTGAAAACCAATATACTCTCGCACTACATATAAATTCGTACCAAGTAAATAAATAAATACCGTTTATGAGTGGTGTGAAATAGTTATCCTCCCATAGAACTCGTTTTCTTTGGTGCCAGCCTGATAGAAAACCCAGTAAGGTAAGGAGGTACTCCTACCTGTAATGAGTATTTTAAACCTCAGGTGAGCGATTTCTCTATGAATTTTCGATGTTTCTCACCAAAAGCGAAGGTTTGAGCCAAAAAAAAAAAAAAAATTCCTAAAATGGTCGGGATTGGGGGGAGTCAGTGGTGGAAAAGTGGTCAGGATGGGGTGGGTTAATAACACACACAAAATACTTTTTCAGGCTAATTTTGTAACCTGATTATACAAACGTGTCCAAAGATGTTATGCAGTGCAATCAACAGGATCTATTACGTGGCCATGTAAAGTTACAGTGTAAGATGTATGGAATGTGGTGTGATGCGGTGTCTGTGGTGCAATGTATGTACGTCAAAAGTGTAGTGTGGTGTGGTGCGGTGTATAATGTGTGGTGTGGTGCGGTGTACTGCATGTATGCTGTGGTGTGGTGTGATGTATGTATGTATGGATGTATGTGGTGTGGTCTATCGTACATCCGTGGCGCAGTCAGGTGTGGTACTGCGTATTATCTGTAGCGTGGTATGATCTGCAGTAAGGTGTGGTGTGGCGCATATGGTGTGGTCGTATCTGCGGTATGGTATGGTGTGGTGCATATGGTGTGGTCGTATCTGTGGTATGGCGTGGTGTGGTGCATATGGTGTGGGCGTCATGTGTACAGTATTAAGATGTATGTCTGTGTTGGGGTGTATTGTATGTCTGTAATGTTGCGTGGTGTGTGGCTGCAGTTGGTATGTTACATGTTTAGAAAGTATAAGGAAGTTTTAAAATCATTAAATGCACCAGGAGCATACGTCAAACATTTAACATCAAAATACTGCATGTTAGGAACTATGGTATGGTGGTCTGGCTTACTATACAACACACTTCACAGGGATGGTATGAGACTGGGACATACCACTCTTTACAGTATACTTAGACCTACTTGACTTTAACCCCACAACAGATGAAAAGTACATATATTGCATCCGTACCTTTACAATAACTTATTATTTATCTATCAAGTTATCTCTAGATATTTATGCGTATATCTACATTATAACAATCTATTAATCTATCTACCATACTATTTCTCTCTCTACCCACCTATCTATCAGTATCTTGCGTACAGGGAAGGCAAGACTGGCATTGGGTATCAGTGCAATAAATCAGATATTGAGCGTTCAGCCATAAACCTCTTCTTAGCTCTATTCATAATGTCACTGCATGGGAGGCAGCGTACAGCACGACACGCATTCCTCGCCTCACCTCACCTATCTTACCTCACCTAATCTCGCCTCACTTCATCTCACCTCAGTTTACCTCACCTCACCTAACGTCACCTCACCTTACTACACTTCACCTTACCTCTCACACGGATCTCACACACACTATACATAGTCACACCCATCATACACTGCCTACATCACATATATTACCACACACAACACACACACACACACACACACACACACACACACACACACACACACACACACACACACACACACACACACAAATCCATTACAGAACAAGGGAATACCAAGTTCACGAAGTATTCCAACTAAATTATTTACTCGGGTCTCGCACTCCCGTCCTTACAACCTCCCCCGCCCCCCGCCCCCTCCCCCTCCTCCCCGGACATTCCAAGCTACTACGCCATTACTTACGTTGCTATGGTTTCTGTACAAATATGGCGGAACCAAAGACGTCTGCCTCCTAAAAGACCTTTCTGTCTTCATCCCAAAATACGCCATAATTCCTGAACCCCATTAGACAAAAAACGTCTTTCTATATTTTCTATCTTACCCTTGCTCCAGCAGACAATATCCTTCAACCTAAGTGAGACATTTAGTGCTGAGGGTGTTAATGGAGGCTACACGTAACTACTACAGTTCAAATGAGAGAGAGAGAGAGAGAGAGAGAGAGAGAGAGAGAGAGAGAGAGAGAGAGAGAGAGAGAGAGAGAGATTCTAGCAATTATGAAACAATTTCTAGTTGCAAGACTCTCTCTCTCTCTCTCTCTCTCTCAGCCAGAATACATAATTTTTTTCTTTATTCCTGCTCCCACCAGACTAATTAACAGCATATGAGAGACCTCTCGAACTCCAGGGGGCTTGATAACAGCGTTCATTAACCTCTTAATTCAAAGAAGTCTTCACAAAATTGCCAACAAATCGTCTGTTACGCAGCCAGCACAATGCAAAGTAGGTAGGTCTATTCCCACAAACGCCAGACGATTTTATAGAGCAAAGTAAGTCACAGTTTCCTGAATATGTTAATACTGCCATCATTAACCTTCTCAATGTCGGGGAAGCTCTAGCTTTTCTATCCCTTCCAACACAAGACGATTTTATTCAGATGGGATTGAGTCACAGGAGCTTGAGTAGTAAAGACTGCAATGATGGCAGCAGGAAGGTGTGCTCTACACCATTTTATCTGGCCAACGTGGTTTCCTGTTTATCTATCTACCTATTAATTTATTCATTTATTTTCTGGTGTGTATACAACTTATCACTGATATAAGAGTTGGGTGATGATGATGATGATGATGATCGTAAAGACGACGGCAACGGCGGCGGCGGCAACAACGTCCACCACCACCACCACCACCACGATGAGATGATGATGATGGTAAAGACGACGACGACCATCACCACCATGATCACGATAATGACGGAGATAGCATGGCGGATTATCAGTGGATACACTGGTAACATTTTCTCTCAATTTTTGTGTGATAATTTTCTCGTTTCTATATTAAGACAACCCCATTTATAACACCAAGAGAGCAAAGGACCACGCAAAATAAAAGCAACAGACCTTAGAACTGGGTAGAAATGTGAAGGTAGCAGTGAGAAAAGTATGTGCAAAGGAAACACAGGGAGAAAAAGGAAGAGGGGAGAAATGAAAGCAGAAAAAGAATTTGAAACAACAAAACTTAGAAATGGGGTGGAAATGGTGATGAAAACGTGTTAAAACGAAACAATGTAGTTAATGGATTTGAAGTGAGAAGGAGATGGGGCAGGAAGGAGAAATGGGAAATGACTTTGAATTGTGCTCTGAAGAGTGGAAATGTCAAGAAGGGAAGGGAGAATGGAAATGTGAAAAAGGGAAGGGAGAAAACAGAAGGAAATTAACTGTGAAGAGTGAAAATGGGAGGTGGAAGTGAAAGAAATACATGCAAACGAGAAAATGAAATACATGGAAAAAGAAAGTCGGAGGGACAGCAAGCAGGGAACGGAAAAAAATGTGGAAACAAGAGAGTAGTAGTGAGGCAGGTGTATGGAAGGGAAAAATAAAAGTAACAATCTGGTTTGGAGGGAGGGAGGGCATGGAAAAAGGAGAAACGAAGGGTGAGGGAAAGGAAGTTAGGCAAGTGAAAATGGAAAGTTAGTAGCGAGGAAAGTACATAAAAAGGGGGGGAAATGGAGGGAAGAAGATGAGAAAGGCAAAGAGTGGGAAACAAATTTTAATTACAGAGAAAATGAGAGTTGTAAGAAGTAATGGGTATGCAATAATAAAGTAGGGAGGGAAAAAGAAAACAAAAGATGAAAAAGACGATAGCTGTGAAAAAGTTAAAACGAGACAGAAGCTGTGAATATAACTATAAAGAAAAAAAAATATTAATCGCAAGTAGATCGTGGGAGAAACTGAGGGAAAAATAGGAAGAAGAAAATGAAGAGAACCGAGAAAGAAATTGGAAACGTGATAATAGTGACCAAAGTGTGTGGAAGGGAAAATAAAATAAATAAGTCTGGAGGGAGAGAGGGGGAGATGGAAGGGTAGAAAAGATGGGGAGAAACAGAGGAGGGTAAAAATCTGGAGTGATTGAGACGCAGCAATGAGAAAAAAAATAATCCTGAAGATAAAAGAAGGGAAAAAGGGAAGAGTTGAAAATAGAGTGGAAATGGAAGGGAAAATACGTGCCTGAAGAGAATGCGAGAAGGAAGGAGTACTGGAATGGAAATACAGCAGCAGAAAAAAAAAGTGGAAAAGGGATAGTAGTAGTAAGTCTATACAAAGAAAAGGGAACAATGTTTTTGGGTGGAAATTTGGAGTGTGAAAAAGAAAAAAAAAGAAAAGGAGAAAAGTAAATATACACAGAAAAAGGTAGAAACGAGAGAAGTGAGGAAAGTGTTTTCAAGGAAAAAAAAAAATGGTTTCCAGGGAGACAGGAGAGAAGGGAAGGGAAAAAACGAAGGGTGGGGGAAAAGAAGGTGAGAAAAGAGTGAAAATAGGAGAGCAACAGTTAAGCAAGTGCATGGAAAGCTGAGAGCGAGAGAATGGTAATACAAATTTGGCAAATACACGACGCAAAATTTGTGCCGGTATGTTGTTGTAACAGTGGCGATAACTGAGAAGTTAAATATCCTACTAAATTATGACGTATCAAGATCATCATCATGATCATCATCATCATCATTATTCCATCCTTTCGTGGTGGGAGGGTTCCAGCAACAAGAATAAGAAAACAGAAAACACAGCTCCCAGTGAACTGGAAAATGATGAGGATACAGAAAGGGTACAAGGTAGAAATTCCTAACAGGTTTAAATAATGGTGGACGACTGAAGTTCTCCAATCCACCACTGCCTCATCAGAAGCGTAAGGAACCGGGGTTAGGTTGTTCAGTACAGACATTTAAAGCGAAGGTGAGCAGTTGTTCGCTCCTTAGTAGCATTATGTGAGCAATAAATCCGAATCACTCCTAGGCATTAGATCCTTACGGGCCACATCCGGTTGGAAAGTCTCCCATTTGACCACTAGGTGTCTAAAATCTGTCAGAGGACACCATGGCTGGTGCACTACATCAGTACACAGCAGGATGGTCCACCATTGATCTGCCTGCGTAAACCCGAAAATCGTACCAAGGTCTAGTGAAACCTTGAATCGTACCAAAAACAGGAAGCAGTCAAGCGCCATAGGGGATGAAAATAATGATTTCATAATGAGGTACGTATACTGGTTTGTTGAAAAGGAAAGTACTCAAGTGCCACAGGGGATAAAAACAATGATCATATAATGCGGTATATTGGACACACACTGCTTTAGCAACGCAGAACGCAGCAATTACGATGCCTTATTAAAGAAGGGTTAATAAAGTTTACAAATATTTTAATTATGAACTATAATGTTTAGTAATAATGACTATGTAATGTAGAATGTTTACGGTATAATGTTTTAATAATCGAGGTTTAGTCACGTTATATTAAAGTAATGGAAAATGTTGCAAAGTTACGGTTTAACCATGGATAAAAGTGTGCAATCTTATAGTACGATCATGACAAAAGATAAATACGAATATCTGTAGAGAACATGCGTAGAGAACAAATTTCATGGGAGACGGGAGGACAACATTACAATCTCCAAGAAGGGAGTTCTTTGATAAACCAGCCTCTGTTGTCATGCCGGCATCAAAAGTAGCTGAACTGGAAAAGAACATTTATTTTTTTCCGTCTGGAAAGCTTGAAAAAAAGACCAAATGCATTAGCTAGTAGATGCTTTAGTAACGAAAGATCAATAACAACAACTTTTCCTTACGGGCAGGACAATTGTGCTTGCGCGCGCGTGCATAATTATATTAATAAGGTAATAATAATAATAATAATAATAATAATAATAATAATAATAATAATCCACCCATCATCCAGTCCTATGCCGCCCCATGAGGAGCGTAGGAGCCCGAGGCTATGCAAGGTGGTCCTAGCATTAAGATGAGAGTGACCTGCCTCACTCATCCCTGAGTGGCATAACGTGAGCAATAAACCCCTACCACCCCTTGAATACAAACCTACACAGGCTCAATCCAACTGGGGTGCTGTAATTACCCATTAAACCACCAGGTGCCATAATTTGGTTATATGGTTACCACCCAGCGTAGTAAATGGTTTCGTAGTGTACGGGAAACCACTTGGCTTGTCACTCAGTGTAGAGTCACCCATAAGCAGAAGGAAGAGGAAAGAATGAGGGAAATAAAGACAGAAGAGGGAGTGTAAAGTCACCCGTAGGAAGAAGGAAGAAGAAGAATGAAGGAAAGAAAGACAGAAGAGGAAGAGAGGAAAGGGCAGACACCCAAAGCAGCACTACAGTGAGTGAGTGGATGGTGAGAGCACCCACCTACCACTTAATAATAATAATAATAATAATAATTATTATTATTATTATTATTATTATAGTAATGATAATGATAAAATATGGACAAATCCACAGGACAGACAGGAAGAGTGCGGGTGAGAGCCAGATTGAATGACTATGTGAGGTAAGGTGCGTGAGGTAGGTACGTGAGGTGGGTGTGTGAGGTGGGTGCGTTGCATGAGAGGACCCACCACGCACCCAACGCACCCCAGGGCCGACCAGTAAGACACACAGCATCTCTGTGCACTGAAAATATTTACGCAGTGTGAAAGTCAATTTGGCTGGGTACTGTAATATTAAAGATTCATGAAGAAGTAGGACGCGAAGGTGTGGGTGTGGGTGGTGGAGTACGTCATTCTGAAGCTAAGCAATGACGAGAGAGAGAGAGAGAGAGAGAGAGAGAGAGAGAGAGAGCGTGGGTAGCGGTAAGTGCATGTGGTGTGTGGGAGGGGAAAATAGTTGAGAAATATGACTTTTTCCTCACTGGGCACGCTTTTCAAGTTTGGTAAAAATCTCTCTTTAATCTCATCACATCAGTAATCTCTTCGGCAACTAAACTTCTCCGGGGCGAGCCAACAAAATCCTGCAAACTTACAACAGGCGTCGTGTTGTTGTTTTGTGGGCGGCTTCAGTCGGCTGGACCGGCTCACCAAGTCATTAAGCTGGGTTATAACTTGACAACGCACTCCACGATGGGAATTTGTTGCCTTTTATCGTCACTATATCTTCAACTAACTTCCTTATTACCAAAGTTCTCTGTAACATTCTTTTGGTATTACAGCACTGAACACAATACGAATTTGTGCTATTTTACGGTTAATCTTACCTTCTTTATTATCAGAACGACGCTTATTGGAACATTCTCTATTAACAGGACACAACAGAATTAAGAAAAATATTACATCCTCAACGTCCTCCATTACCAATCATTATAAATAAACAGTATTCACAACTCCATACTCACATTTACCGCATCACAGCCAAACAAACTTTATCTATTGCCCGACGTCTCCAGGAGCTTCTGTCCCTGTTCAGTGACACCCTCCTCTTCCTACGACACACCATCAAAGTCTCTAACACACTCTCGCTCCTTGGTTATATTCCTAATGGCATGAAGGCTTCGTAACATCTCTTCAACTGTGATTTACTTTGCATGTTACACCCAAACATTGGCTTGTATGTTATTCAAATTGTTTTTATATCGGGGAAGTTTGCATCAGCACCACAGAAGGGGATACTGAGCTGTACTGTGCTGAATAAATCGCTAAGAAAGAGTTGTTAGGAAATCTCAAAAGCCACTAACACTACGGGCCTGAATCTCTCCGTCTCTCTCTCTCTCTCTCTCTTTCCGTCAATCAAACTGCAGCACCAAACAAAGCCCACACAGCAATGCTACTCTCTGGTGGACATATTCGACGAAGATATTCTCCATCATTACACTGTCCTACACAAATACCATAAAGGGCAATACTCTGAGGTAGTATGGTTGTGTGAAGCGAGTGGAGAGGGAGGAACTGTGTGGAAGAGTTTATGTGGTGCGAGTGGGAAGGGACTGAGTGGAAGGGTATATTATGTGAGCTGTGCAGAGCGAGTGGAAAGGGTCGAGTGGAAGAGTTTATGTGAGTGGGGTGGAGTGAATGGAGAGGGAGTGGGTGGAAGAGTTTATGTGAGTGTATGGGGCGAGTGGAGAGGGACTGAGTGGATGAGTTTGTGTGAGTGGAGTGGCTGGGAGGAGAGGTAGGCCAAGAAATCAACTGGAAGCCAGAGTTTCACTAAGAGGATTTATGAAAGTTAGATTGGTTGGGAGAAGAAGAGACAGGCCGAGAACCAGGTGGAAAGACACGATGGTGGGGTACAGCGGCACTGGAATGTCATAGGTTCAAAAATGAACACGACAGACGGGCGATGGGAGTTTGACGAAAAGTGTGATGGCATGAAGATAAAAGAAGGGATACGAGTAGGTTAAGGACGAGATGGAATGACAAAGTAGTGCAGAGTATGCGGGACTGTGGAGTGCCCGGTGAGGAGGGGGTCGTTGATGAGAAGGGGCAGAAGAAGAGTGAAAGACTGGATTAGGAGGGTTTATGAGAATTAAGTGGTTGGGAGAAGCAGCGAAAGACGAAGAACCAGATAAAATGACAAGTATGTGAGGTACAGTGTAATGTCATGGAAGGAGAGGTCGTTGATGTACTGGGACAGAAAAGAAAACTGAGGGAAAGAATGATGTGAATGAGGAAGAACTGACGAAGAGGTAGGTCTTAGGGAAGGGACTTCCATGCCTATGCCCAGTCAAATAAATATATAGATCCATAAATAATATATACATAAAAGTAATAAATAAACAAATAAGTATTGCATAGGCATGTATAAATTCAGGATGTAAATTGAACAATATTTGTAGCCTGGGTTGCCTTTACTGCAGCCAAGTCTCGTTATTGCCTCTCCACTCTGCGGTGGTCCATCTGATATTCCACTTGTTTGACTAATTTCTGGCGCGGTTTCCTGCTCTAGTTCACATCTCTCTCTCTCTCTCTCTCTCTCTCTCTCTCTCTCTCTCTCTCCTTACCCGGGCCAGGTTTTAGTATAATGTGAATTTAATATAAACTTAATGGCGCTAATGGGACTCGCCTCGTAGGGCATTATCGGCACAGTTTTTCATACTCTTGGTAATTTAGATTTTCGAGGAACGGAAATTGATACAGAACTAAAGGTAAATGAGTAGGAAACGTGATTTACTATATTAAACCCCTTCACTCCAATGACGTGTATTGAGGCACACAAGTAGGCAAGAAAGGAAGGGAGACAGGCTGACAGGAAGGAAGGCTGGTAGATAAAAACGGAAGTTAGGTAAGTAGAAAAATAAAAGGGTTGACAGGCAGGTAGATAGTAAGAAAAATGTAAGCAGATAGATGGGCAGGTAGGTAGACAAAAAAGGTAGCCAGGGAGGCATGTGACCCCAATAAAGGAACATCCAGACCCTTACATGTGATATTGACCAGCCAGCCCCCCTACAATAGCCCTAGCCTACCTTACCTAGGGGGAACTGACCTGTAATAGATTGCTGTCTACGTTCAAAGGGTAGATATATTTCCAGTTCTTAATACGTGTCAAGTTCAGCACATTCCCTTTACCCCATTACCTCTTATACTCATATCCTGTTTTCTATATCCTCGTATTCTGTTTCTGTGTATATTCCAAGACAAAAGCTGAACTAACATTTCAGCTGTTCTACGTCTCACTTTCTTCTGTTGGCTAATATTGGTAACATGAGAAGCCAGGTATGTTTCTGTGCAGCACAAATGATTCTCTGATATGATGCGTCAGGGAGGAAAATGACGGACTTGCCTTGTGTGTGAAGCAGAGGCGGGGAAATAATGGGCGAACTTTTGTCATCAACTGCACCCTGTTTTCTGTGTACCTGTTCCCTGCTTTCTGTATCTCACAGTGCCTAACCTGTCACTGGCTGCGTCATTTTAAATGGATAATCCACTTATACGGTCGCACTCTGGTGGGATCAGCAGTTTTATTTTAGCACCTCTGCCGTAGAGATTTTTTTTTACAGTACACTATGAATTAAACTGTATGGCGTGTAGCCTATGGTGTGTGAAATTTGGGAATACCGACACAGACTGTACAAACAACACGATGAGAACACTCATGTGCCATATGCTGAAATAAGTGGGTCAGGAAGTGGGGATAGGGAACTCCTTACCCCATGAAAATACGGGCCCACTTCCACACACACACCAGCAGACTGAGCCGTCCCCGCAACACACCAGATACCGCCAGGGAAGTGTGTCAAGAGGGGGCAATATACGGACCCTTCCGAATGCCCCCCCCCCACCATCCCCAGTACAGACGACCTTCACAGTGGCCAGTAGGCTACGTCTGTTACTGTTTGCTTTCCTTTGTACTCTCTCTCTCTCTCTCTCTCTCTCTCTCTCTCTCTCTCTCAGCCTGTCAGCTTTAGAGAACAGGTAAATAAATCCAGCTATTTTTACGTATGTTTGCCCGTCTTTTACATACCATGTTTGCCCGTTAAACTGATTGCCACTCTATCTTTCCGCCATGGGGGCCCCGTCAGTCTTCACAAATTAAATCCCCCTACTGCCACCACGGGTATTTTTTATTCTTGATTTTTTCCCCGCTTGACAATCCTATCCATTAAGGCCCAGCAGTCCTCCTACATGCCAAACACCTTCACAAGTCACCACCGTCCATACTGAATACATGCCGGGGCTGTCTTATTTATAACTGGTGAGATGGTATTACTTTTTTAAAAGACGAAATTCATATATTTAAATTCTTCCCTGCCCAATCCTGTGCTCGAACTCCCGTCCTTTCGAACAGAAGATCACTTCGCTAATCACCTGACCACTAATGGTGTAAGGTACAAGTTAAAGTCACTAAGGGTAGCAAAGTTTGTGATAAATTGATGTTAGTATCGTCTGCCTGTTTAAACTCATCTACTGCAACAACGGTTTTTATATAACGTATTCCTATTAATCCCAGTACGTCATTTACGTTTTCTTCGTCGTCCATACAAATTATATTTTCAGTTTAGAGGAGACATCTGAAGATGAAGTTTTGATGAATTAATGCCTATCTCCTTTCTCACACATTAATTATCTAAACTTCTCTAAGCCCATGACAATTTTTCATGCTTTTCACGCTGCTGGTTGACGTCCCAGGTAGGTCTGAAGCCAGGTGCAGACGATTCTTAGGCAGAGACGCTACGCACCCGACCACCTGACGCACCTCAATACGTAAGAGAACACAGTATCTGCTTATTCATACACTGAACCGAAATGTTATAGACGATGACTGTCTTGGAATAATTGTCCAGTATCATGGATCCCGCAATTATTTTCTTAACTAGCTAATGTTATGGTAAAGTAAAACGACAGCCACGATGCCTGGGAAATGGAGCAGGTGTAAATGTTTGTAAGCGGAATGAAAATTGCAGCCAGGTTTCTCTCTCCACTGTGCTGTGTTAACCTATTCATAGCGCCCCATATTTTGTCGTCCTCCCCCTCCATCCTCTATCTCACTTTGATCTTACTTTCTGTTGCAAAGCTCCATTCATATTCCTTTATGAATACGCTAAATTCAACCTGTGTGTGTGTGTGTGTGTGTGTGTGTGTGTGTGTGTGTGTGTGTGTGTGTGTGTGTGTGTGTGTGTGTGTGTGTGTGTGTGTGTGTGTGTGTGTGTGTGTGTGTGTGTGTGTGTGTGTGTGTGTGTGTGTGTGTGTGTGTGTGTGTGTGTGTGTGTGTGTGTGTGTGTGTGTGTGTGTGTGTGTGTGTGTGTGTGTGTGTGTGTGTGTGTGTGTGTGTGTGTGTGTGTGTGTGTGTGTGTGTGTGTGTGTGTGTGTGTGTGTGTGTGTGTGTGTGTGTGTGTGTGTGTGTGTGTGTGTGTGTGTGTGTGTGTGTGTGTGTGTGTGTGTGTGTGTGTGTGTGTGTGTGTGTGTGTGTGTGTGTGTGTGTGTGTGTGTGTGTGTGTGTGTGTGTGTGTGTGTGTGTGTGTGTGTGTGTGTGTGTGTGTGTGTGTGTGTGTGTGTGTGTGTGTGTGTGTGTGTGTGTGTGTGTGTGTCCCAATGGTATAGATTCGAAACGCCAAATCCTATAACACGTTCAATTATACTAATTCACATTTTCAAATGTCACCACTTTGACGTTAATACCCACCTTCCATAATACTGAATACATTACAGGGCTATCATTACGGACTGGTGTAGTGATATTAGCGGTGTTTTTATGACAAGTCAGTGGGTCTTGTGGAAGGTCAGTAGAGTTTATTTTACAGAAATTCAAATAAGCAAACTTCCTTGGTACAACATGACATAAAACTTGCGTTCTCTAAGAGAAAATCAATTTCTTTAACCATTTGACCACCATTATCTCACCCTCATACCCCCCCTCCCAAAATTTTCTCCCTGTGACAACCCTGACCCCGACTGACCTGTGTGTGTAGGGGCGTGACCTGCTGTCCCTGAAGGTACCAGGTGACATCAGGGGCGGGGTTGCTGCCCACTACGGTACACACCAGCTTGGCTCTCCGTCCCGCCACCAGGGGTCTCTCCTCGGGGGATATGCTCACGTTTAGCGGCCCGCCTGGGTGAGAGGGGAGAGAACACACATCAGGCACAGGCGTGAGCCATTTCCCCAGAATGCCACTGACTAAACTGCTGTTGTAAATATGGTATATACACAACATCACAACAAAATAACAATAAAGGAGTCCAACACATTACTCTTACTCCAAATTCTCATCAAAATAGAAGAATATAAGGTATTTATCTCTTTAGGAAAAGGAATTATTTCATTTTCTTCTTACAACCTCCAGACGATTTTATTCAGATTAAGAGGAGCTTTCGTAACTGGAGGGGCCTGATATAGTCTTTATAAATCCTTACACTACCAGGTGGGTTTCCAAAATTGAATATGATGGCCAGGAAATAACAGGAATAAAATCAAAACGATGTCCTATGATTAAACGGCCTTAATTCATCTACCTACACCTGAGAAAAACAAAACCTGCAGGTCTACTGTCCTTACAATTAACTTCGCGGTGGTAGGACGCGACGAGAGGCGGCGTGACATCGTTGTTGGAGGCCTGGCACGTGAACGGGTTGGTGAGGTCTTTCCTGGTGGCCGGAACCTGCAGGTCGTTGATGACTATACTGTCGCCTGCCATCGTTGAGTTGGGGTCCACCACCCGACCGTTCTGTACCCACACCACTTTAGGCGACGGGGTACCTGGGTAGAAGGAAAGACGGGTTTGTGAGGTATTGTTTAGCCTCGTACACACACACACACACACACACACACACACACACACAGAGTTACTCTAACAATATTGCCTTCCTACTCCCATAGCTAATTTTTCTCGCGCCTACGCGCCTATGAATAATACAATCATCGGGAGTGAGATTACACACAAATTCACTTTCCGGCAACACCTGTCGGACATATATATGCAAACAGGTGTACCAAGCGTTGACACACTCCAAAACATACGCCCTGCATACAAACTACGAGTGATGAGAGAGATCCTAGCATTTTCCGCCATCATTAGTATAGACTGGGTTAGGTTCAGTGCAGAGATACACAGCACCGTATAATAAAGTACGATGGTATACTAGGTTAATTCATTCTTGCTACATCCAGACGACTTTTTTTTTCAACATACAAGTGAGAAAATTTATTACATGGGGGGGTTATATACAACATTAAAGAACAAACGAAGAATGAGTTAACTGCTTCACTATGATGTCGTCCTATTCTTGCTTGTTATCGCTAATTCCAGACGATTTTATTCAATTTCTGAAGGAATGCTAATAATGAAGAGGTTAACGAAGGCAATATCTAACCCTTCTTGTTCCAAAAACCTTTCCTAAACTTATTAAAATCGCGCGTAGTCACCAAGAATAAATATGCATGGGATGTTCTCGAGCTGAGACCAAGCAAGGATGTTGGTATAGCAACCCTATTTTATATTTCCTGTTACTATCCACAGCAATGACACACACGGATCAAGTACTGCCATTAATATCCTTACTCGTAGTCTCCTCATAATAATCAGTAGTAGCACTGGGAGCATCATCATATCCACCAGCATAAACGACGCTGATGACAATGGTGTGTGGCAAAATAACGTCCTCAATGTCGACTCCTGCGGGTTCGTGAGGCTGAGTGTCGAAGTACATGGTGAGAGAACCGGCAGAGACTACAGAACTTTTCTGGCCGACTGTACAGGGCTTATCTTGTCGACTGTACACCGCTGTATCATACTGTGCATTTTACGATTCAAATCAGGGTAAGAATATCATAACCACGCAAAAACTCAGGCCACATCGCATTCCTACCACAAAAAAACTTAAGGGAAGAGCAATATATACATTTTAAATTTAGTGTCTGACAGTTGTGATCTTGGTGTTACAAAATGCTGATATCCCATAAATGAACTGAGCTTCTTTAAAAACGTTTAAAAGGGAAATTAAGAAATAACAAAAAGTCTGTCCATGGAACTCGGGAAATGATCAAATTTAAAGAAGACACCCATTGTTTTCCTTGGATACATGGATCTTGTGATGGATATTCTGTACAAACGCATTTTTGGAAATGCATATAGTTCTGAATACATGCATGCCTTGCACTCAGGGATCCATTAAGCTGAAATACAGCCACAGAGATCTGTGCCAAAAATGCATCCCCCAGACTCTGACATAGAAAGTTCAAGTGACCGGGATAAACATGAGACTTACTCAAAATTTATATATAAAAATCTTTTACTTGCATTGCCATCCAAGTTAATAAAAAACATCTAATAGTGATGATATCACTAATGCTGCACACACACACACACACACACACACACACACACACACACACACACACACACACACACATCAATGTCAGACCCACAACAATCACACACACACACACACACACACACACACACACACACACACACACAAACGATATATATCAATGTCAGACCAAGAATAACACACAGACACACACACACACAGGTGGAGAAGACAAGTGTGGTAAACAAATGGCAGAAGGGCAAGAAAACAGGTGTGAGGGAACTAATAATATTCATGTATGCCTCTCTCTCTCACACACACACACACACACACACACACACACACACACGTGGGAAGAACAAGGTAAAGAAAACAGCAGTGCGAGGCCTTCGTTGTTTTGATGCTGCAGGAGGAGGTTAACGTATGCATGCCTCCCCTTTCACCGCTACCCCCACCTTCTCTCTCTCTCTCTCTCTCGGCCCTTCCCCTGCCCCCATGGGATTGGCAGGCGGGTCTTTAGGAAGGGTTGAGTAGAGGGTGTTTCTGGGTGCCGGGATAGGGAATATTCCCAGCCGCTGATCCTGCCTAAAGAAATATATCCCAGCCCCGAAGAACATCTGTGTAAGGAAATCATAGAGAAGGGTGACTGTGAGTGAGTGAGAACACATTTATATCTCAGGTCAGGGGAGCATTTGTGTTGAGAAACGACAGGGATGTGTGTGTGTGTGTGTGTGTGTGTGTGTGTGTGTGTGTGTGTGTGTGTGTGTGTGTGTGTGTGTGTGTGTGTGTGTGTGTGTGTGTGTGTGTGTGTGTGTGTGTGTGTGTGTGTGTGTGTGTGTGTGTGTGTGTGTGTGTGTGTGTGTGTGTGTGTGTGTGTGTGTGTGTGTGTGTGTGTGTGTGTGTGTGTGTGTGTGTGTGTGTGTGTGTGTGTGTGTGTGTGTGTGTGTGTGTGTGTGTGTGTGTGTGTGTGTGTGTGTGTGTGTGTGTGTGTGTGTGTGTGTGTGTGTGTGTGTGTGTGTGTGTGTGTGTGTGTGTGTGTGTGTGTGTGTGTGTGTGTGTGTGTGTGTGTGTGTGTGTGTGTGTGTGTGTGTGTGTGTGTGTGTGTGTGTGTGTGTGTGTGTGTGTGTGTGTGTGTGTGTGTGTGTGTGTGTGTGTGTGTGTGTGTGTGTGTGTGTGTGTGTCAACCTCCTACTCTTGATCTCCTGTCATCTAAGAGGCTCGTTATCGCGCAATTAAGGTGTCGCCAGAGACCTATACCGCCTCCAAGCCTCATAATCCTCTCTCTCTCTCTCTCTCTCTCTCCGTTAAATTGTCTTATTATTTCTTCGAGTTTGTACGCATGATGAATTTCGTCAGCATCAACGTGCATCTCCAATTACTGTTTATCTCTGTCTCTCTTCGTTTCTTTGTCTACATTTCCTTTTGTTTCGTGTTTAACATCAGTTAATCAACATCCCCTTCCATCTCCTGATACTCTCTGTCTCTGTCACTTTGTCTGTCTCTTCAGCTCCTTGCCTCTCAGTTTTTGTAATGCCTCCACTTATTTATGTTCGATCTGTTTAAAAATCTTCCTTCTCCACATTCCATCGTCGAGTCTTCTTATGACTCCCCTCGTTACTGCCAACCTCAGTCCGTTTTTTATGGCCCTCTCGTTTTCTTTCCTCTTCCCCTCGTAGCTATATACACACACATGCTCCTAAATCCCCTCCACCCTTCTCCAGCACCGCCTTCCTTCCCTTCTTCCTTCACCTCCATCATCCTACGCAATTTCCCATCGTTTCGCCCTATATTTCCAGCATTCTCTTTCTCCATATTCTCCTTGTCTTCATACTTTCCTCCTTCGCTTTTCATTACAATGGCTCTCTCTCTCTCTCTCTCTCTCTCTCTCTCTCTCCCCGCTTCAGTGCTTATTGTCCTCCTTATCTAGTTACCCTTGCAATTCTTAATACTCCTTACCGCATTCCTTCCAACTTCTCTCCTTTAAAATATACTGTCGTTCTTCTCGCTCTTCTTCCAATCATTATCCATTTTTCTTGATACCGTAAGTTTTGTTTCTCGGTCTCTTCTTGGTTTCGCTTCCATACATTTTTTACTCATTTTTGTTGTTCATGAACGTTGTAATGACATTTTTCGCGCTTATCCCTCTATTAGACCATTTTCCAATTTTCTTGCTTATCACGTTATTTCCTTCTAATTCTCTGCACCTGGCGACGTATTTCCAAACTTCATTCTTATTTTCAGAGGCTTTTATTCCACATTCGAAAGACCTCTTACATGAATGGGTCAGTGAAAGTAACAGTACATCTTTAGTGCGAAAAGTATCTCCAAAATGAAAAAATTCCATTACTTATCTCGTTACTTTATTTTCTCTCTAAATATTATCTTCCACTCTCTTCCCTATAAACATTCTCTCCCTCTTCCCTAATCTGTCTTCACCTGTTATCCAATATTCCTCCCTCTTCCTCAACTATTCCTTACACCGTCGTCCTCCTCCTCCTCTCCAAGCTGCCCTTCCTCTCGCCTTCGCGTTTCTCGTTCATTCTCTCCTCCTACATCGTCTTCTTTATTGCTTCTCTCATTCAAGGTATTGCTTCCCTCCCCCATTCAAGGTATCTTTTCTCATTCTACCTTCCTCTTTCTCCCCTGCACACATTTCATCTCCTCTCATCTACTTCTCATTCATCTTTATATCTCTTTTCTCGTTATCAATCTCTCATCAACCATTTTTCCCTCATCTCATCTACTTCTCATTCACCTTTCTATCTCTTCTCTCGCTATTATTTTCCCATCTACTATTTTTCCCTCATCTTCCCCTTCCCTTCCATCTTTCTTTTCTCCCTATAATCTGCCTAACTTTTACTTCCAGCAAACTATTCTCTTTCTGGTTCGTATCTCTTTGTATCTCATTTTATTCCTCATCCAATGACCCCTTCAGCTCAAGGATACACTTTGTTTCACCTTTGCTATCTTCAGATGATTGTTCAGCGTACTATATTTTAATCGAACTGTAGTGGTTGGCTATAGTCCCATTTAACTATTTCAATAAGAACGTAAAAACGTCCCCGGCCTTAAGGGGTTAACTTCAAACACCTTGCATCGCACCTCGTCTTCTCTCTATTCGCCTATACTACTACTACTACTACTACTACTATTTCTCTCCTCTCTCTCTCTCTCTCTCTCTCTCTCTCTCTCTCTCTGTTTCTTTTTTTTTTCTTCTTATTGTTCTTCATTTTCCTTGACATTTATAATAAGCTTCTCGATCCGACAAGTTATCATTCGTTTCCCTGCTGTTAACTCTTTCGTTATGGCTGGTGAAGTTATGTATATTATTTAGGTTGATACCAGAAAATTTAACTTTAACTGGAAAAATCAAACATTCAACGACTTCAAAAACATCTGGAGTACCACTTGCTCTCTAAGCTCTTCTTCTTCATCTTCTTCTCGTCCTTCGTCTTCCCTTCCTCCTCCCCACCTTTTCCATCTTTTCTGCACTCCAACCTCTTCTTCCTCTACTTATCCATCTTTTTCCCACTTCAGTCTCTTAAATCTGTCCCACACTGACCCCCCCCCCCTCTCTCTCTCTCTCTCGTTTTCTTTCATCATTGCACCTACCCCTCAATCCTTTTACAATAAAACAACAGCAAAGAAGAGACACTTTACTCCTTATCCCTATCTTCCCACGCCTCTCATACTTTTTCACCTCTCCTTTTCCTGCCTCTCCCTACTCTCTCACCTCTCCCTCTCACGACTTTCCTCTTTCCCCCCACCCGTGCACTCACCTCCACTAACGCGACACACCACATCGTCCCACTCGCCCAGCTCCACCGGCTTGATACGAGGCAGCACCTGGATCTTGGAAGGCGGCACTGGCAGGGAAGAAGAAAACACAGGTACTTGAGGCAGGTATCATCATCATCATCATCATTATCACCGTCGTCGTCATCGTCGTCGTCGTCTTCGACGCGATTGGGGAGATGGTGATAAGGTGGACTGATGTTTGGTTGATATGGTGTCTGGATGAATTGCTGACAATTTGGTAAAGTGACTGAGTCGACTGCATGACTGAACATACTCATGACTGTATGGACTGGGCAGACTTGTGACTGGGTGGACTGTTGATTGGGTTTGACTGTGACTGGGTGGGCTGGTGAGGTTTATTTGTGACTGGGTGGACTGGAGATCGGGTTTACTTGTGACTGAGTGGTCTTGGTAGGGTTTACTTAGACTGGGTGGACTGGAGATTGGGTCTACTTGTGACTGAGTGGACTTGGTAAGGTTTACTTGAGACTGGGTGGACTGGTGATTGGGTTTACTTGTGACTGGGTGGACTAGTGAGGTTTACTTGTGACTGGGTGGACTGGTGATTGGGCTTACTTGTGACTGGGTGGACTGGTCATTGGGTTTACTTGCGACTGGGTGGACTGGTGACTGAGTGAACTGGTCATACGGTCATCTAGTAAGGTCATATGTGAACAATATCAGCAACACCGGGATAGCCTAGCCAAGGGCCTCTACGTTCCTGACAGGGAATTAAGTAATTGGATGATGGATGGCCTGGGTTATGTAATTAAATTTTATAACGTGATAAAAAAATGTGCAGATGAAGATACTCCAACCAACAAGAACACTAAGATATATACTGTATAATAAATCCAAACACTGTCAACGCAACAATATACAGATGGATTAAACGCAAAGACATGCACAAATTTGCTTTCCCATTTGAAAACCGACTCTCTCTCTCTCTCTCTCTCTCTCTCTCTCTCACACACACACACACACACACACACACACACACACACACACACGTACAATACATCCTTTGTCTTATAGATTATGTTATAAAGTTATAATGTGAAAAATGTACACAAATACTACAAATAACTTCCCCGTTATGGTACACTACAAGGTACAGTCGTCAGCACAAATTCGCTGCAAGCCTGCTCGTGTGATGTGGTAGTTTTGTCTGGCAACGGTGCTAGGGAACTAGTTGCCACACAGGCTTTTTTACGCTTTAAAGAAGTGTTTGTAAGAATTGGAGAATGGAATATTCTTTAAATCTGATTAGCATAAAAATGTGCGAAAGACGACAGAAAAATGTTGTGGAATGATGAAATTTCCGCTCTCTCCACCGTACCCCTCCCGATGACCCTCCTCAGCCTACCTCTCACCACATGTCCTCCCCTGCTCCCCTTTTCCACTCCCCTCTCTTCTTCCCCTGCCTACCTTAATAATTTTTACTCACAGCGCGAACCTACGTAATTATCAGCACTCATTTCTATTTCTTGTCTATTCCTGCAACCTTTTTGTTTCTCTACATTCGTTAGATTCTTGCCATGCCAGTCTTTTTCTCTTACTCCTTACTCCAAACATGATGCAGTAGTTCGAGACATTATTGGTTCTGATACTGCTTCATGAATCAGTGAACAGTATGGGGAGAGTGGAAACATTTTCCTACGGCAGAGAGAGGGCGAGAAGTAGGAGGAATGGCCACAAATGTTTAATTACGCCTACTAAAATAATAGCCACCGACTGCCACTCTCAAACAAACACCAGTAAGGAATACATCACAAGTACGAGACTTCAATGTTCCTATATCTCCTGGCTGTTGGTAGCGAAAAAGGGTGGAGAAAAGAAAGATGACTGGAATAAAAGAAGTGGCAAGGAGACAGGGAGGATGAGAATGGTACGCGAACAGGAAGGAATATTGATAATTAGCCTTGGATATTGTTGGTAGTACTGCGAGCAACTGGGAATAGGGCAGACTGGGTTTAGGAAACAGTCAAGAGAGAATTGCGATGCACCAATGGAGTTAGCGCCGTGGGCAAAAAAATGAAGGTAGAGAGGGTGGGGAAAGGAGATAATGGAGAGGCATGAGAGTGAGTGGGGGGTACGAGAGAGAGGGAAAGTTGGGGGGACATCAGGAGGAGTAAGGAGGAGAGAGGGAAAGGGAGTTTAGACACGCTTATAATGAGGAATACCAGAGTATTACGCTCATACGTCATTCCATAACATTCTTCTGTCAACTCTTGCACTTTTTATACTAATCAAATCAAATACGGTATACAGAATAGGCAGTCTCTAGTATCAATTCTTACAAATGCATCTTTAACGTATATAAAAGTCTATGTGGCAACAAGATCCCTTACATCGTTGCCAGACATAAGGACTCACACCTCACGAGTAGACTTGCAGAGAATTTATGCTGACGACTGTACAAAGCACGCACGCTCGTGCGCGCACACACATGTTGTACATACAAACATACGTATATACATACATACCTCCACTAACAAATCATGAAAACCAGATACTGCATACCAATAAATAAATAAATAAATCAACAGATAAATAAATATATAATTGCCTTCAAAATCCAGGCACAATGTAATGGGACATTCGTCATACACACATACATATTGAAACAGGCCATAATAACTCCACCTTCAACACAATGACGTTCTTTTTATTTCACCTTTTCCAATGGTTCGAAAAATCTCTTGTCAGTTCAGTTCAGTCGCTTGATGACTGCAAATTTGAAAAGACGTCATCGTATGGAAGGGGTTACACTTTTCACTCAGCTTGGTCAGACATTGTCACCATTCTATGCTGTATGCTGAGCCTCTCCTCAAGTGAATACAGTCGTTTAGTTGCAACAAGAGTATATTTTAAATGAAGTCATCGCCTGGGAGGGGTTACACCTTTTTCACTTTAACTTGGTCTAAAACTGCCATCACTCCGTGCTTAATATGGAGTTATAACAACATAACAAAAACAATAACGAAGCTGGTCACGAAAAAGTGCTATAGAAAGGATGCAGTCGTAGCAATGCCTTTTTCCCTGAACTACCCGAAGTGAGCTGGAAAGGCCAACCACCTGCCACGTTAAGACAAAACAACTATACATAAACCCTGGTTCCCTGGACCCCCAACTGCACTGACCTATAACGGAGAGCCTGACCCAGGCCTGGCGGGAGTTTGACTTGTGATAGTCCACCCGGCACCTGTACAGCCTGGCATCCTGGGTGGAGATGTTGGTGAGGAGGAGCACAGGTGGGTGTTCGTAGGGCAGGTAGCTGGCACGACTCCCGAACACCGCCTCGTCAGACCACCGAGGCTGGATCGTACCCGCTCGCTGGTCGTAACTGCCGGTAAAGTTAAAGGAGACTTACTACTAGCACTGGTGTGAAAATCGGTGACTGAACTAATGATGGAGTGGAAATACTTGGGACAATACTGGGGACATTAAAAAAAAAAAAAAATGCTCTGGCAACCGTTGGACTAGAATGCAACTCACTGAAACACAGAAATCAAGAATGAAACACTGCAGGATGAAAGACGCTCCTGGAGGTGGAGCACTGGCGGGTGTTCACAAAGAAAATAACTTGCACGACTCCAGAACACCGCTTTGCCCAGCATCGTACCTGTATGGTGCTCGGTTGCTGGCCGAAGCTGAAGACAGAGAAAGAGAATACTTACAAACACAGCAGGGGAAAAGGGGAGCTCTCTGGAACCCTGTAGCAATGTTGTATGGAAAAAAATACAGCAGCTGTTATAGTACAGGATCTGAACTCTTTAAAATATTGTAGCACTGGAAAAAAGAGTCTCCAGAACACTGCAGGATATAATGAGGACTCCTTGAAACAACGAACACTGATAATAGGACTCAGTAATACTGAATACGAAGAATTAGGATTAGTCGGACGGGTAGCCGGCGAGCTCCCATCATTAACATGATCATGATTATGGTAATGATGATGATGATTATCATCATCATCATCATCATCGTCCTCATCATCAACAACAACGACCCCTCTCCCCGCTTCTCCCTCCCCTCCTCCCTTTCTTTCTCTTCCCCCTCCCCACCTCCCCTCCCCCCATGCCAGCCAAATAACTGACAAACTAACAACACGGCCGTGGTGGATACCAGTAACTCCCGGCCTGCACTCCAGCCTGATTCAGAATATTCAAGCACCAGCAGACGAGCCGGAAAAACGTGTCAGGTGGTCTGAATGTGGGAGGAGCCCCAGGCATAGCCCACACACACCACTTCATATAAATTCTCCCTGGAAAGGATATCCAGGGAAGGGGAAGAGCAGGAGGAGGAGGAATAGGGAGGAGCGGAAAATAGGGAGCAAGATGCGACGGAAGACGGGGTAGGAGGGCGAGACGAGAAGAAGAGGAAAGAATTTAGAACACAGAGGAGCTGTGGACACGACGCCGACGACGTTGCTGGTGACAATGATGATCATATGGAGGAGGAAAATAAGAGGAGTGAGGAGGATGAAGGGGAGGAGAAGAAAGAGGAGGAATAAACAGGAGTAGAGGAGTAAAGGGAAACAGGAGAAGAAAAAAATGTTGAACTAAAGCTGAGGATTTCGTCTGTAATTAGGATTTGTTTTTTGAACCCGTCATCCCCGCTATGTTTCTGTTTCCTGTGGGTGAGATTTGCACTGATTATTACGAATCCGTGCTCACGCTTTCAAGTACGCTCGTGCGTGCACACACACACACACACACACACACACACACACACACACACACACACACCAAACTTTTGAGGAAACTAGATGCATATGCTGTACTAATGCAATGCTACAGATACATGCAAACTCACTGTACGTATCACTATACTGTTACAGTCACGATTATGTACACCATTTGTAAACCATCCCCTTATTTCCAACAATTCAGCAAGATCGCCAGTTCATTTTTGCTTACTATCAAAACAATGATCAATAACTTAATCTTAACTCTCTCACGGCCTATGTAACTCCAGTATTCTATTAATGCAATCGCCAGACGATTCAGCCCAACTGAGAGTAAGTCACAAGGGTCTCGGTGTGTCAGCGTGAATGAAGAAGTCAACCGTAACATCATCATCCCAGAGGAGTTCAATCTGGTGTGGCATTGAACTCTGGGTTGCGACGACCGTAGGGTCGTAGCATTCAGATTATGAATGAGCTGAAAATCGTAAAATGTAAGGAAAATATTACGTACATAAGAGACTAATACCAGACCAACTAATGTGTACTGTGTGTGTGTGTGTGTGTGTGTGTGTGTGTGTGTGTGTGTGTGTGTGTGTGTGTGTGTGTGTGTGTGTGTGTGTGTGTGTGTGTGTGAGAGAGAGAGAGAGAGAGAGAGAGAGAGACACACACACACACACACACACACACACACACACACACACACACACACACACACACACACCATTGTCGAACTCAAACAAATATGTCAGGAGGCAGAAAGTTTATATCAATGAGGGTGGTGACAGGGACCAAAGAAAGACGGCTAAAGGAAGACTGGCTTGCTGGTTTCCTCTGCATTACTGTGATAAATGGTCACACGACTCCTGATACGGGGTTCGTATTTGCATTGCCTATGGAGATTTGGTTACGCTTCTTCTTCAGTTGCAGTTTATTATTGCACACTGAATTTTGTTATCTTGTGTTACGTTATAAGTTATAATGAATACCGTATAACATAAAGGCGGTACATATAAGTACTACAAAGTCTCCCATAATAACAAGAATTCTACTCATATTCTCATGCACGAAGTAAAATTCAGTAGTTGAAGTTCAAGAGGTCAATGCTCGGTATGAATGAGATTTAAAACTGCTAGAGATTAAACAGATTATAAATACTAACTCAATATACGCTGTAAAGAGTTATTTTTTACTGACGGCGAGACCACTGATTAATCTAACATGTTTATGATATATAAAAAGAATAGATTTCAAAGGTCAATGCTCGTTCACACCTAAGTATTAAGAAAGGCTATAAATTAATGTCCCAGCAGTTTGTTTAAATTACAGCGGCCATCTTGTACACACCTGACATGATTGGGCTACTGTATTATACACATTCAGGTCGTGTTAAAGAGGCAAGGGGACCATTGGGCTTGGGAACACCACTTACTGTCATTGGAGAAGTAACCCGCCCCAACCCAGTGCTTCAAGCATGGGTATAGGTGTGGAAAGCTTCTTAGGGCAGGATGAGAGGCGCATGAGGAAATTTGTGTTACTGGAGTGTTTGTGAGTGAGCGAGTGTGTAAGTCATCGACGGAACCAAACCAGTTTGTGCCAACATGTATTACAAACCAGGGTGTGCCAACATGTATGACAAACCAGGGTGTGCCAACATGTATGACAAACCAGGTTGTGCCAACATGTATGACAAACCAGGGTGTGCCAACATGTATGACAAACCAGGTTGTGCCAACATGTATGACAAACCAGGGTGTGCCAACATGTATGACAAACCAGGGTGTGCCATTGTACCAACACATGTACCAAAGGTCATATTAGTACATCATGTGGGTGCAAATAAACCCAAGGCAGGAGGACTGGTACACGCACACACTACCCATCCAACCGCCGGAGGCTCCTCCCTCGAAATGAAGGGATTACTGAAGGCTAAATCTGACATTTCCTGCTCAGAAATGCTTCTCCTAAGCTGAGTACAGTCGTGTGTAGATAGTAGGAATATACTGCAACAATACGTCATAATACTGAAAATATTAATTTAGTATTAAAGGAGAGCGTATTATTCCTGGGGAGAGGACAGCCTGACAAGGCCAACAGTGCCTTGGCAATGTGTACTGGAGCAACAACGGATCTCATGCCGGGCAGGTCAATATGCATGAGAAACAGGGGATAACATCTTAGTTTCATCCTTCCTCCTCTGCCCTCCCTTCCCTCTTCCTTCACCTCTCTTCTCTCCTCTTCGTTTCTCCCTCCTCCTCTCTTCACTTGAAATCCTTTAACTTTTTTTTAATCCTCGTTTCAAGCGTTTCGTTTCTTCTTACAATATGCTTGAGAAACAAGGGGACACCATCCTACTGTTTTCTCCTTCCTTTTCCCTCTCTCCCTTCTAGCTTCTTCTGCCTTCTCCATATTCTTTCCCTCAATATGACTGTTTCTCCTGCCTCTTTACTCTTAACTTTTCGTCGTTTCCCTCTCAATTCAAAATGGAGGACTAACAGGGAAGTCTTTCTTTCCTCTTGCTTCATTCTTTCCTCCATTCTATCTGTCTGTGTCTGTCTGTCTGTCAGTCTGTCTCTCTGTCTGTCTCTCTCTCTCATTCTACATTCTCACTCACTCTCCCACCTTTTTCTCCTTTGTCCCTGACGTCTGTTTCTCCTCGTCCATCTTTACTCACCGTCTCGTCCGTCGGTCGCTCTCTTCCCACTTGCATATTCTGCCTTTCCTTTAACTACCTGTATACTGTATATAATTTTCTTGACCCTGAGGGGACAACATCGATCAGCAGCAGCTTTTTTTTTTGCTTTTTTTTTTAATTTCCCGGGCGATGAAGTCTTTTTTGATGTGTTTTCGTTAACGCCTGTGGATTTTACGATAAAGTTTCAGCTTAAAGAGACATCTGATACAGAAGATATTAGCGTAAATGATATTCACCCTTGTAGTTTCACATCACTTTCTCATAATATTATCTTGCTGCTGCTGCTGATGATGATGATGATGATCTAGTACGGTACTTAAAAATGGCAAAATAAAAGCACTGACTCAACTCTCTCTCTCTCTCTCGCCTGCGGCCTGTGTCAGAGTGGGGCATTACAGCTCAATGGACGGGCAACGGTGTGTAGGTGAGGGTGTGTTTGAGGTGTAGTGAGGTGTCAGGACTGAGGAACGTGGTGCCGGAGGGGGCTAATCGCGTAACACGAATATCCTGCCCCGTAAGATGGGGGTGCTGGAGTGGTGGGGCAGAAAGGGATGTTAGGGGCGTTGATGGAAGTAAGAGAAGGGTGGCGCAATGTAAATGATAGCAGAAGAGCTTGGTCTGAGAGGAGGAGAGATGTTGCTGACTAAGTAGGAGAGATGGCACAACCATTTTTGGACAGAACTAGGAGAAATGACCAATGGGTGTTGGTGTTGTAGTAGAGAGAGATATCCAGGCGTTGATGGTAGTAGGATAACAGGCTGACGGCGCTGAAAGAAGGAGAGTGGGGATACGAAGCGCTGACTGAGGTAGGAGAGGGGGTGGGGTTGGCAAAGAGGAGCTGGGGTCGACAAGAATAGATGGCAGAAGGATGTGTGTGGGTGGGGGGGAAGAAATACGGTGCTGACAGAGGTCGGAGAGTAGACTGAAAGGCACTGACTGAAATAGGTGGGAAAGACCGAACGTGCCGAAAGAAACAGCAGCAATTGTCTTACGGCGTTGGCACATAAGACGGGGGGGAGGGGGGAAGAGAAGGCGCTGACGGACTCTGGAAATCTGCCTCACCATTTGTTTTGAAAAGGCCGAGGTCACTAATATATGGCGGACAAGCTCGTATATTCAGAAGATGAGGTGGACACTTCTGGGTCTTCATTTCGACCAAGAGGGAGCCACTGCAGTGTCATACGTGGGTGGACTGTGAATGTAACGAGGGGGATGCCACAGTCGTGGTGGTTGTATGTGTTACACTGGTGGGCAGGATTATGACAGTTCGCAGTCCTGGTGTTTTTGTACGTTTCACTGACAACACAGATAAAGGGGAAAGTGAAAATTGTGAAATGCCAAGAAGATGAAGGAGGATGTGAACATGTGCAATGATGACAAAGTAGTAGTCAGAAGAGAAAATGAAAATAAAAGAATATATTACAGATTATAAAAAGATGTTATCGCGTGAGACATGGCACATATGAAATAAAAAAGGCAATGCAGACACAGAAGGGCGTGAAAATATAAGAACACAAGACAGGCAATATAATGTCCATATAAAATTAAAAGCAACACAAAGAAGTGAAGTTGTAGAAAAGCCAAACAGATATAAAATGAAGAAGAAATGAGAAATGGTGAACACATTATATGAAAAGCAACTTAAATAAACAATACAGAAAATAATATACGTGAAAAAAGTCAACATAAAAACTCACATTCATCAGCAGAATGCGGAAAGAAGTGAGGTGAAGTCGGCTAGTGCATATATATATATATATATATATATATATATATATATATATATATATATATATATATATATATATATATATGCTGTGAGAAGAGAAAGAGATTGTAAAAGTTAGAGTGAATAGGTCGGAAAAAAAGATTCACAAAAAATCAACCTGAAACAAAGGGTCTTGCGTGGGAAAGAATTGAACTCAAAAAACATTTCAGCGCGAAGAAGGGAGAGACTGAGGGTGAGGCAGAAAAATGTAATCAAAGGAATAAAGAACAGGAAGAGAAAAAGAAGCACAGAGTGAGTGAAAAGTTTTTAGAAAGCTGAATGAGAATTTTTGAGGGGAATAAAAACTTGTTTCGGAAGGAAGTAAGACAGGGAAGAAAAATGTGTTTGCCAAAAGGATGGAGGTGAGAAAATGAAGGATCAAACCGGCAACAAGTTTTGCGCGAAAAATCATGGTAAGAAAAATGTAGAAGAACCGAGGAAGTTAGCGAGAGACATTATAGCTACTGTGTAAAACGTGCGATGAATCTTAAGTCCTAAAGTTTAGGCTACAACTAGGACACTTTATTCAGCTTAGGGGAGGTCTCTCGTAGTGAAGGGGTTAGCAATATTCACCAAAAGAAGCACAAATGCTTTTGGAGACACATGGATGAACACCAATAGTTAGTTAGTATAAACATAAACAAGGAGTGTTTTTTAAAGATAATTTGTAAACACTAATATTTAGGTAAACAGAGTGTGAAACGACACGAATTTGCTTTCCTTAGATACTTACTAGGCGGGAACATTATGAAACAATATGTAGGCTACAAATAACATAAGACTATTAAAGACATCCAGAGAAAGAGTTTGAGACACAATGAACACGTTCCATTTCTTCACTCAGACAAGCGATTTTTTTTTTCACTCCATGTACGGATGCTAAGGGAAGATCGAAGCAGTATAAGATAATAATCGGGTGTCTGGGTGACAGTGACAAGCCCAGAGCATGGGGCATGGACTGATTAATGCGTCTGTCGTTAATGTGGCACAAAAGTGAAAGAAAAACTAACTGGAGAGTAGCCAGAACAAACTCAGACAGGAAAAGTATTGACTGTTCAGTCCTAAAACATCCTGCGGGCAAAACAGTAGCCGGTTCAACTCCATGTGTAGGTGGAGTATACTCTGAAGGGGAAAAAATTAATTAATTCCACAAACACTGAATGTTATAGCCTGAAGGGATAAATGAGCTGGTGCTGGTCCATGAATATTGAAAATATGCTTTGAGAGCGATAAACAGCTTGGGCACTTCCTTTCTCTTTTAGGTCAAATTCACGGGGTTCATGAGAAACATAACATATTGAGAAATTCTCTCTCTCTCTCTCTCTCTCTCTCTCTCTCTCTCTCTCTCTCTCTCTCAAGCCATATTGAAGGGTGGCCTGTAAAAAAGGACCTCTAGGCGTTCCTGTCCCGACTCAGTAACAACCCCTCCCCCACGACACACTACCCTCCCTTACGCAGTCTCTCTCTCTCTCTCTCTCTCTCTCTCTCTGTTTCCCTTTCCTTCTCGTCCATATAATCTCAATCATGTTTAGAAACACTTGTTAGTTTTGTACTCTGTAAGAGGTAATCATAGTAAAGGTCGTCATCATCATCATCATCATCATCATCATTTTAATCCCACTTCATCATCATCATCATCATCATTTTAATCCCACTACTGCACATGAGATGGATATAAACCAGAAATAATGAATAGGAAAAGGAAGGCTTTACGAATACTTTAGAGGGGGCATTATGTTTTGTTCATTATTTCAGCCACAGAGAGTAACCTACGAATAACTTTAGCATGAATGATGAATATAAACGTGAAAACTCTTGAGAAAATGTATATATGTATAATGTACTTATATATGTATGCAGAACAGGCTGAGAAGTACTGTGAGACGGAAAAAGGAAGAGGCAACTAAATGAGATGTCAACTTGCAGGAAATTACTGAGAATATGTTAAGCTTGAGAATGTGAGAGGTGCTGCTGCTGTCGTCATTATTATTATTATTATTATTATTATCATCATGACTAGTAGAAGTACCGATATTTTTTAATACCTGTTGATGTTGTTGCTTGCTACTTTTGTAGGAGCATATTTTTGCATGTAGCACAATGATAATGTTTTCATCGCTATATACTGACGCCATTAGAAAATATATACAATATAAATGACAATATTATAGTCCCTCAAGCCACACTTCACCATACCCGAAATACCTGAACCTCATTTTGTAACACACTCTACCAATTTTTATATCTGTAACATTTTTTTTTCTTTAATGGAAGGAAAAAAGAATCAAAGGATAAAGCCCGCAAGGTTGTTCCCTCCGTTTCTATGATGCTAACCCCATGCATGCTGTTGTGAATGAAGTGGATATGTATGTATGTATGTGTGTATGTGTGCATGTATGCATGTTTGTATGTATGCAGGTATGCATGTATGTAGAGTATGTATTTATGCATGTAGGCATGTATGTATCTATGTATTTGTGCATATATGTATGTATTACAAAGGCCGGCTTGCACACACCCGACATGGGGCAGCAGGTGTACCACACACGGCCAGGTGTGTTACGGGTCTGGAATGGTAACTGATCCGTAGCGCCAAGAAACACCACTTTCTGCCACCGGAGAATTTTGGCGAGTAAGTGGGTAGCAATGATAAACCCGAAAAGGGATAACAGCAAATGTCGGTAAAAATACTCATCATTATACTGTAATACAGCTGGGTGGGCAGGCTCCAGGAACAGAGAAAAGGGAAAGCACAGATACTGAACCAACATGGTCATCATCATACACCTTTCCTCAACCTACACAGGATATTATGCAATCTACTATCGTATTAACAATACATAAACACCATACAGGAGTATTAAGGTGAAATATGCAAAATAAACAACTAAAGGATGAGGTGCTGGAAAGCCTCCAAAACCTAAGAGAGCACGGCACCATAACCTAATAATTTTCAGCGTTCCATTGGCACAGTAACTAACTATAACTTGGTGACTGGGCTTAAATAATATACTGAATAAGAGTGCATCAAAGTGTAATATTAAAAATAAATAGCTAAGGGAAAAGGCATTACGAAATTTAAGCGGACTAGAGTACAACCCCAAAACCCAACAAGTTTCCAATAAAAAGTTCATGTCTACGTAATTAACACATAATAAACAGAAATAATATTTCAAACAGTAAATAACTTTAATATACACCAGACATCACTAAAGGAAGAGGTGTTAGAAAGTATTAGCCAAGCGGAATATCACGCCATAACCTTACCCATTTCCAATATTCAGGTGAGGCGTTAACTGATTATACCTTCGCAATTAACGCGCCTTAAATATATCGCTATAATTATCCCAGCTCTCATCAAGGCCAGTCCCGGAGCCAGCCTGACTTAGAACGAGACTAATTAAACCAGCCATTAACACTGACTTACGCACATTATATTTGTGTGTGTGTGTGTGTGTGTGTGTGTGTGTGTGTGTGTGTGTGTGTGTGTGTGTGTGTTTAAGTGTGCATGTCTGCGTGTGTGCTTGTGTTTATGTGAGTGTATATGTGTTAGCGCAAACGTTCGTATGTACAGTATATCCGCAAATCTGTCCTTAGTACTCGTACATGGACATAAGCATCTGTTGCTCAGACTCCATTACTGTGAGTAGAATTCGTTATCCACATCACAATCTTAGTGATAACCAGGGTTTGGTTACGTGTTACAGCTGGTGGTGGTGGTGGTGGTGGTGGAGGCGGCGGCGGCGGCGGCGACGGTGGTGGTGGTGGTGGTGGTGATAGATGACGACGACGACGCCGATGTAGTACGGTTACGGCGGGAAATTATGCTCAAGATCCCGATAAGGTCGAGATACTGGATATTGGGTCAACTCATAACCCTACGAATATACAAATTTGGGCGCCATAATATCAAACCTTCTTGACCTTATGATGTGCAAAAGAATGTTATTTGTAGTTTTATCTTCACTAATGCAGTCCATCTAACTATTCACAGCCAAACCAGACTGGACATAAGTGAATAATATAAACAATTAAATTTTTGATGATATTTATATTCTATAGAGCCTTGTTTGTCATAACGATTCGTCAACTTCCTTTATGAACACTTCCCGTAGTTCTCTCTCTCTCTCTCTCTCTCTCTCTCTCTCTCTCTCTCTCTCTCTCTCAACCTGTCTATCTTTCTCAGTTTCCTATTTGCACTCCTCTTGTAATTGTTTTAACCTGACATGTGTCATTTTCGTGTGACCTTCCTCTGCCTCACTTTTTCTCTCACCCCTCTCTTATTCTCTCTTTCTTCTCTACCTGTCACTCACTGTCTGCCTTTTGCGTCTGTATTTAGATCCTGACAGTTCTCTCTTATTTTCTTTAATTCTTTCCATTATCTTCTGTCTGTCTGCGTTTCGCTTTCCTGTTCCTGTCTCTATCTCTGTACCCCCTCCAGACAATCTCTCTCTCTCTCTCTCTCTCTCTCTCTCTCTCTCACATGTCCCTTGCCGGGCCGCCTCTGGTCCTCCAAAGCGAAGCGATACAATAGGCAAAATTGAATTGAACCCCCACGGAATTTAGGAGCGGAAAAAACATAACGTAGCGGTAATTGCTGGGCCATTGCTCACGTAATTAATAACACGCAGAATACAAGAATAACCCAGACCAATTCCATTTCCAATCGCACTTTATCGCGTTATTATGATCCTCTCTGATAACGTAATATTTTCTTACTGCTAAATTGAAACGTGTCCCCTCCCCCCCAAAAAAAAAAAAAAAAAAAATCGTTTGGACAAATAGCCATGAATTTTACTATTTTGTCCGTCTTTTTGTATCTGGCTAAAGGTTATGGCCACACAAAGCTGTTTCGTGATAAAGTTTAATACAGAGCTAATTCGATATTGGTACGAAGCTCCCATGAATCAAGAGCATTTGGAAAAGTTAGAGGAGAATGCCAGGAGGGGAAAGGTGGGGGAGAGGGGAGGGGGAGGCTGAGGGGAAGGGAAGGAGAGGGGAGAGGGAAAGGGAAGAGATGACGAGAAGAGTGGGAAGCTGGGGAGGACATGGGAGAGGAGAGGGAAGGCTGCAGAGGTAAATACTAAGAGGGGAGATGGGGGAGTGAGTATGAGTAGAAGGGGAGGGGAGGGAGAGGGGTGACAGGATGAAAAGGACGGGAGAGGTGACTGAGGAGAGTGAGAGGCTGGGACAAAGGGGAGAAAGTGAAGGAGTGGGGTGACAAGGTTAGGGGAGAGGGATGGAGAGGTGGTGGGAAGGTACACTGAGTATGGTAAGGAGGGATGCGATGAAGTAAGGAGTGAAGGATGATAAGGTCAAGAGACAGAAGACTGCGGAAACGAGAAGGGTGAACGTGATGTTGGGAAGACAGGGTTAGAAGAATGGTAATCCGCCTAAAAAACAAACTATTAAAGAGTAGTCAAAAATAATCTGAATTAAACAAGTCACAGAAAAAAATACCGCAGGCCTCAAAAAAGTAATTCCTCGAAGAACCAAGAATTAACCAAAAAGGCTCACACAATCAAGCTTTTGGAAATTTTTAAAAGAAAAATCTTTTCATAATCCAATGAAATGAACACAGACACACACACACACACACACACACACACACACACACACACACACACACACACACACACACACACACACACACACACAAGGTTTTCGAAAAATAAATATTTTAAAGTCGCTCCGCCTCTCAACACGCCTCCTCTGACACTGAAAAGGCGAGAGCGACTGAGGTGAAGATTTACGTCTGAGGGTGAGAGAAAAAACAGAAAAAAAGAAAAAAATGGTAAGAGCCGTGAGAGGGTAAGTCATCAAGGTCTTAACGAAATTGGATTTGAGTTTAATGTTGGAGGTGTGTGTGTGTGTGTGTGTGTGTGTGTGTGTGTGTGTGTGTGTGTGTGTGTGTGTGTGTGTGTGTGTGTGTGTGTGTGTGTGTGTGTGTGTGTGTGTGTGTGTGTGTGTGTGATTTAGCATAAATGTGGCCATGTGCACAGGACGAAGCGAGAGACTAACTAGGAGTGCATGTGGGTGAAGTGGATGGGGGTAAAGGGAGTGGGAGACCGAGGATGAGATGGAGGGACGGAGTGGAGGTATGAGCTAGGGGTGTGTGATTGGGAGGAGGGCAGCGAAATGGCAGGGGACAGGGCGAAATGGAGGCGGTTTGTTTCTTGATACCCCTTACGGGATTGAGGCGTCTGGACAGAAAGATAATATTAAAGAAGCAAGGAGACAGTGCACAAATGTGTGACACTGTCAGACATAAATAAAGGAAAGCTAGAAAAAAGAAGTGAGTTAGTCCCTGCAATCACCAGCAGAGGGATTCTACACGCCTCTTTACATGTCCTAGCCAGCCAATTTACCTGTGCTATACTTCAAAGGACTCTCTCTCTCTCTCTCTCTCTCTCTCTCTCGCTCTCTCTCGCTCTACCTGCATCTTCTGTCACTCACACCCAGCTCACACATACAGCTTCCCTCTACCACTTAACCTCTTCAATAAGGTAAGTCCGTTTAGGTCTTATTCTGGCTACTTCACAACATATACTTCATTCTATCCTTCCTCGCCTGTCCATCTTGTCAGTGTCATGTCTCTTGTATTTTTATCCTTATTATCGTCTTTGTAACATAATTTTATTCTTTAGCTCTTCCTTATCGTCTTCTACATTCTCTTACTTTATCTTTCCTATTCCCAGGAGATTTTATTAAACTTAGGAAGGATCTTTGGCAACGAAGGGGTTAATTAGGGTTATATCTAATTTACTTCTTGAAAAGCCGAGTAGAATCGTCTGGAGAGAGAGAGAGAGAGAGAGAGAGAGAGAGAGAGAGAGAGAGAGAGAGAGAAATAAAATACCTCATCGGCTTGAAGTGATTAAGTAAGGCAGAAGCAGACAGCCTTCCCTTTGGTGATATAATAAAATATCTAAAACCACAGACAGAGGCCGATTAAATGCCTTCCCTTAACTAGGCTCTGGCCTGGGGGGAAATAAGCAGAGTCGATGTTACCAGATGAATCATTATTTTTGCTCATTAACGCCTTCACTACCATGACGTCTTTCTGGTCTGTTAATTTTATCCTCCTTCTTGTTGGTCTGTCTCTTTTCTTTTACTCACACAGGCTTGTTTCACCATCCTTTCTTCAGGTGCTGGAGAGGGACGCCTTCACGCGGTGGCATCGATATAAGAGAGGCTCCACTGCCCGGTTATTCAAACTTCACTCAATTCCCTCCCTATCCCCCAAAATGAAGTATGGTGGACTGCAGGAGGACAACTTCAGCCTGCAGTCCGCCGGGTTCACATTACAGATGAACTTGAGGCTACAACAACAACTACTACTACCGGTACTACTATTACTACCACTATTACTACTACTTCAACAACTACTACTACTGTTACTTCTTTTACTACTACCACCCCTTCTTCATCCATTCACTCCATATGACTACGCAAACTGTCTTCCACCCTATTAATAAAGAGGTCGGGATACAAAATGCACCACAGCAAAGAGTAACGTTCGTATAGTGGCAGGTTGCGCCAAGTCGATCAGGAGGGTCTAAAGGGCAGGGAGGAAAAATTCTGGAAGACTGAGTGTGTCCGGATTCATGGGCGGGACAACTTGGCTGACGACGTTATATACCGAACGGCCAAGTTTGTGACGCGGAAACTCTGGCTCAGGAAATAAGCTATCAGGAAGTTTAGTTAAAGGCATTTCCTTCAATGAAAGGCGATGCGATATACGACAGCGAAAGGAATATATCGTATACTGTAGCCGGATAAAATAGTTGACTACTGCAAATATACAAATAAAATCGTTGACTATTGCAAAAATAAGAGTAAAATCGTCAAACCTTGACAAGAACAAAATCGCCAGACCTTCTGGTTTTATCCTAAGCGGTATAAAATCGTCTGGCTATAGTAAAAGTAAAATCGCCATCTCTTAGCGAGAATGAAATCAACGTCAAGCTTTACCAAAAATAAAAACTGTCAAGGCATTTTCTTTTTACACTGCAAGATATAACTGCACTTCCCCTGAGCAAAACGAAAGAAACATATAGCCAAATTAATAATAATAATAATAACAACAACAACAACAACAACAATAATAATAATAATAATAATAATAATAATAATAATCACCCGAAGTCCGCCCTATGCCTTATATATTCACCCGAACTAAGTAAAAATATAATCGACTAGTCTAAGCCAGAAAAAAATTGTTAAGGCATTTTGCCAACTATGAAAGGCAACTCAATTTTATCACAAAGAAAAATATAACAATAACAGAGACAGATATGGAACCAAAAAACTGTTCCAGCGTACCATAAAGAGAGAGAGAGAGAGAGAGAGAGAGAGAGAGAATCAACACAGCTAGAAAATGACTCAAAAAGCGGTCCAGCCATTGGTCCATTTCGCACTGTAAAAGGAAACCCCAAAATATATGAGCAAAGCAAAAAATGAGCCACCAAACTCTACCCCATTTTGTCACAGCCGAGGGAGGTCAAAAACACACACACACACACACACACAAAAAAAAAAAAAAGAATCCCAGAAACATAAATAGGATATGAACCCCCGAACTCTGTGCCATTCTATCACGGCCAAAGTAAACCCACAACAGAGACAGAAAATGAAACCCAAAATCTGTCCGTTGATGTCGTGGCTGAGATCTAATGAAGGCGCCGTAATTTCATAAACAGGCTAATTCCGCAGGTCGTCCCACTTGGCACTACTCCAGGGCCCGCGTGATCATGGGCTTAGGAGGCTCTCTGGACACATCTTTGGCTATTTCTGCATGCAGTACAGCTGCAATCAATGGCTCCGTTACAAGTCGGGGTTGCCAGAAAATGAATCAAGTTCGCTACTATTCCAACTCGCTTGAATATTACCTGGTTTGTTAAGGATGCTCCTCAGACGTCTCTTCCTCATCGCTTTATTTTTCCAAACGATGCAGTTGATGGCGCCTGGAATACTAAACTACTGGGCTAGATGATACGGTTAATGAGAGGGTCGTGATCAATAGACACGGTCATCAAGGGATCCAGTGAGGCCGTCGTGGAAATGTTATGACAGATTTCGAGGTCGTACTCTCGTGGGTCCAGCAGGTTCCACAGCACTTCGTACTTACCAGTTTAATTCTGCATATGGTACGCCGACCCCCAAGGCCCAGCAGTCCTACATATGATACACTTCCACATATCACCACTTCGGCGGTAACACCCACCGTCCATACTGACATGATAGGGCTGTCGCATACAAAACTGGTGTACTGACATTAGCGGGGATATTTTTACGACATGTCGGCGGGTCTTCTGGTAGATCAGTAAAGTCTGTTCATGAAATTTAAACCCTTAAACAGTTCTCTGCCCCAGCGGGGATTCGAACCTTGGTAGAGGTGACTGCAGGTCACCTCTCTACCAATTCAGCCACCGCCTCCCCATTCGGACTTAGCCAGTATGGAGAAAAGCTAACTCTGACTATTACTCTCCCTCCATGGAAAAGTCCGATCCTATAATGAACTTCATTAATGTCATACACAGCGGTTCCTAGAGTGAGGGCCAACCGCCTACATCGATGGTTTTCTTTTTTCACCATGAACTTCATTTTTGACCCATGACCTTCATATAAGAATTTGAACAGACAAACATGGAAGCAGCACAAATTGAGAAATAGGCGCAAAAAGAAACACATACAAACTTATGGGGATAGAAACATAAATAAACGAGACCAGAACAATACTTTGAGAGTTAAGTGGTCGGTAGCAACAAAGCAATAAAGATAATACTATGGTGTAACATGCTGTGGTGGTACGTGGTGGCGACCATCATCCACTCATTTGATGTAGTGCTGCCTACGTCTTCCTTCGCCTTTATCACTTTTTTTTTTTTTTATCTGTCCCCTCTCTTCCTATTTCTCACCATCATCCACTCAGCACTCACTTGATGTTGTGCTGCTTACTTCTGCCATCACCATTATCACTCTTTTTCTGTGTGTGCCCTCTTCCTATTTCTCCCATCATTCCTGTCACATATTACTCATCTTTCCATTTCAGGTGGCTTTACATTGAGTGACAAGCTTAATGGTTTCCTGTAAGCCAGGAAATCATTTACAAAGCTGGGTGTTAACCATATAACCAACCCATACGTGTTCCCTACGTGTCAACAAGTGGGTTGGCAGAGGGTTAGTGCCGCTCCCCGTAAAACAACTAACTCAAAGACTAACGGCCACCCCTGACGGGATTATGGCGTCTAGCAATAGACAGCTAGATAGAACATGCAAAACAAGCCAAGACACAAGTGCTAGGGAGTCTACCATGCCAACGAGGATGCGGCTGCCTGTGTCTCATTACGAAGGTGTTGGCAGTGGTGGTGTTGGCAGGCCCTGGAAATCCTCGCTTCTGTGTGTAGATATTTTTCCACTGGAATTATGCTCATTAGGGCCTCCTCTGGTACCTCGCTGTTTTTTCTGAATGTCTGTTATTTTTGTGTCCTCCTTTCATGTCCTCCGCCATCGTTAGCGCCTGATGACGTTAACCTCTTCACCAGGAAAGGCATTTGGAAAGCTGAATACAATCGCTTGACGCCATAATACTGAAGGGATTAATCACAATTGTTTCCAACGTCTTCCTGAGCACAATAAAATTGCCAGACAGCATCTAACTGAAAGGTTAATCGAAACTAGCAGACCGTTCCTAAGTTGAATAAAATCGTCTGACAGCATCATACTCAAGGGGTCAGTTACGAAGGTTTTACACCTCTTTACTCTGACAGGCTTCCCCTGGGCGAGATAAAATCCTCCAGTAATTGCAGAGGCAATGACACCAGTGATGCTGATCAATTTAGTACAAGAGCTTTTCCCCATCTGTATACAGTGTCGCATGAATGCAGCAAGAAGAAAAGCCATGCAACTGGAGTGATTAATGGAAAGTAATTCCAGCCCTTCACTACGAGAGGCTTCACCTATCGTCCCGGGTTGGCAAGAATACATTAAGACGACGTCACCTGATTCACATGGTTAACATCTTCAGCCCGGGGACGACTTTATCGTTTTGCTTATGGTATTTCCTTATTATTTTATTCATCTTCGGTAAGAGTTTTAGTACTGGAGGGGGTGATGAAAGTTATATGAAATCCCTCCTGTCTGAAAAGTCTCCCCTAGGTTGCATGGATTCGTCTGAATAGAAAAAATCAAAATACATCATCGCACCGAAGTGCTTAATTGTTGACCAATCCTTCTCACTCATATGCGTCCCCTGTCGCAGTGACGATGTCTATACTCCTTTGTTTAACTATTAGCCAAGAGCCTCGTATTTTTCAGCATAAATACAAATAATCCCCGGTCTTAATCCTACTCAAACACACTCTAGTTTGTTTACAGTGCTGAGAACCGAACAAATAACAAGATGGACAGTGTGCCGGATATTTACGACAGCCGATAATCACTTCGTAATTTCGTAAAACAATTATAAAAGTTTTAAATTATATTCAGAATTGTCCGTTGGGCTACAAAGCTAGTATAACAGAGTTTCGAAAATATTTGCTCATTGTTTCGCCTTAATGCAGTGAAAGGTATCGATGTTTGAAAATGTACGGCCAAGGACCACAGCACTGATCAAATTCATAACGATGAATAACGAGGAAGTGAACACTGGCTTTCGAGACCTAGTGATGTGATCTCTGAAACTTTTCAGAATAATGTGACAGAACTTCATAACTAAATATAAATTGTATCGATCTTTGTGTCCGCAATTAAGCCCCTCCCCCCCCAAAAAAAAAAAATAACATTAGCCATCAAACTCAAGAATTCATAATACGACCCACATTTACCTCGATCGTATCCCAAGTGGCTTGGGAGATTTCGTAACATCTCTTCCGTAGAGAATAATCCTGAAAAATGCACCCCAATGTCCTCTTCTATGCTACTGAGGATTATACAGTACAGGTACAGCATACAAAATGAAGCTCAGGTGCAATACGCAGAATAAATGGCAAATGAAGACGTGCTACGAAGTTTCTATACCATCTACAACACAGCCCCCTGACTGATAAAGGTACTGGGAGACAAGAGCCAAATACCACTGTTTTCTTCACCATAGCAAGAGGAAGCTTTGGCCTGAAATCCAACTACTACTTGCCTCCCCAAAGATGAATCCCGCCGCCCTCCAACCCGACAGATTAATTTAAACTTCAATATACCACTCCCGGATTACATTTCTCCTGCCCGACAAACTTGGAAGGGATCAATCCGGGGCTGTTGTCAACGTGGTTCGGGTTTGGTCGGATCCTGTTCAGCCTGTTTTAGAAGGGTTCAGGTTGGTGGGCTGATCAGGCAAAGTTCACTAAGTCTATTTTGGAATATAGGAAGAAATTCTATTTTCCTTTTTTTTTTTTTTTTTTTTTTAAATTCAAGATACAAGGAACCAAAGACCGAAGCCCGCAAACCGTTTCCTCCAAGAAAAAAACAAAAACAATACAAAAGAGAGCCAAAATCAAGATCCGTTCATTTCGAGATGCCTGGACACACTGCGCTTGAAAAACTGGAGATCATAGGAAGTAGGAAATACAGACAGAGGGAGACATTTCCAGAGATGACCTGTTGCATAAATGAAGGACTGGGAATAACGGTTAACTCTTGCATTAAAGAATTGGACGGAAAAGGGATGAGAGTTAGTTGCTAGACGGGTGCTACGCACCCGTCGTAGAGGTGGAGGGATGCAAGCAGACAATTCAGAGGAGCAGTGACCATGGAAGTAACGATAGAAAAGAGATAAAGATGCAACAGTGCGGTGAAGAGACAGAGGTTGAAGAGAGCCAGTAAGAGGAGAGAGAGAGAGAGAGAGAGAGAGAGAGAGAGAGAGAGAGAGAGAGAGAGAGAGAGAGAGAGAGACTGTATGTAAGAAATTCTATCTTCCTCAAGTCTATTTATACTGTATAATATATATATATACACACACACACTCGTATATTTCAGTGCTACTACTATGCACTTATATTTAGCTTAGGTGAGATCTCGGGCACTCAGTATCACGGGAGTATCAGTCAGAAGCACAGGAAGTCAATGAAAACAGGGTAGTGAAACTGACAATAGCTATCAATAACTCATCAAAAGGAGGAGCACGAAAGTAACAACAGCTACCACTAACTCACAAAAGCTGGAGAACGAAATTGACAACAGCTACTGTGCCATTCATTCTCTCTTGGTAACTCACTCATATCCCCGAGAATGGAACGCAATAGCCGGCTTATTAGAGTTTTACGTTTGTTTTGTGATGGAGTGCAGATTACCGACGCTGCTTCCTGATTGACCCTTTCATCCCTCATACCCACCCGTCCACCACCAACCACCCTGCCCTCCATCGCCTACTTGGGTGTATGAATTTTGGCCTTCTGTCTCCCTGCCTGTCTCGGCATGTGGCTTTGTCTGTTCTGCACTCCTCACGTCCATCAGAAACTTGGGGCGAGTGGGTGGGTGAGTTTTGGTATCTGTATCGGTCTCCTTGTGTGACTCTCTCTCTCTCTTTCTCTTTCTCTCTCTGGAATTCTCTATTTTTGCAACGGTCTCCTTTGTATTTCACTCTCTCAGTCTCACTCTTTCTACGTCTCTGTCCCTGTGTGTACCTCTGCGTCTGTTTTGCACTCCTCCCGTCCATCAGAAACTCGGAGCGACTTTGTGTTTGAGTTCTTATCTGTCTTGATGTATGACTGTCTCTCGGGATTTCTCTCTTTTTTTGCCTCTGTCTCCTTATTTACTTCAGTTTCTCTGTCTCACTTTTTCCATACTTCTGTCTGTCTTTCTGTTTCTCTGATATTTTCTGATTACCGACGCACTATCCTGACTGTCCATTCCATCTGTCATAATTACCTGTCCACCACCGCCTATCCTCCCGTCCATCACAAACTTAGGAACTTAGGGTATGTGTTTGTATGTCTGTCTCGGTGTCTGTCTGTGTGCCTTTGTATCTCTTAGCCCATCACGCTGTCTCTCTTCCTCTGTTTCTCTCTCTGCCTATTACCCGCCCCACACCACCGACCCTCCTGTCCATCACACTTTGGGGCGTGTGTGTGTGTGTTTGTGTTTGTGTCTGTCTCTGAATCTGTGTGTCTATCTGTTTCTGTATGCCTCTCTCTCTCTCTCTCTCTCTCTCTCTCTCTCTCTCTCTCTCTCTCTCCATCCCTCCCTCTCCACACCTGGCCGTACACGCTAACAAAATAACTCACAGACAAGCCAATATTGCGATTGGCTTTTGTTTCTCGCCAATGCATCCTACCCTTCTACTCTCTCTCTCTCTCTCTCTCTCTCTCTCTCTCTCTCTCTCTCTCTCTCTCTCTCTCTCACTTTTTAATAAAAACACACATCAGCAAGCAACAAATCCAACATATCGAGTGATGGATGGGAGCGGGATGGAGGGGATGGGGAGCGGGATGGAGAGGATGGGGTGAGTGAGTTTAATTGAAAATGAAATAAACTCCCACTGGAATACATACACAGGCCCAGACAGATAATATATTTTCCATTAGTGTCCAAAGCCTGATTAATATATACAGGGTGTCCCGTGAAAACTGTGTCAAAGGAATGCAACAATTTTTGCTCACATACTGTATACTGAGATGATACAACGGTTCTGGCCCGACTTGGATCCTTGAAATTCAAGCTGAAGGTTTAGTTTCGATCCTCGTCGTGCATAGAGAGTGTCCAAGTCGGCATAAACTTCTTCTCAATAAACGACATTTCTATATGTCGGTATAATTCTTCTTCTCTCTGAACAATTCACGGTACTGTATAAATCAAGAGACAAGTGTGCCTAACTTTGGTTGGAAGTGTGAGAGAAGAAAAAGGAAAATTAAGTTTTGCTCTTTAGTTCGGCTCATCTTTAACCGTTGGTAGTCGCCCTCCCTGTGTTTCCCCCCAATTCCCTCCTCCTCGCCCCAGCCTCCCACAACGGAGTCCAGGCTGCCGCCAGGCGATTTTGTCTATCTTGAGAGACTACGGTGGCTTAGTATAGAGAAATGAAGAGAGAAAACGAATATCTGACATTTTCTTTAGGTTAACCTCGCTTCCCTCTTCTTCTCTCTTCCCTCTCTTCCCCATTTCCTCCCTTCTTCCTCATCCTCCTACCCTTCCTCGCGACACCTCTCCCTCTCTTCGCCATTCCTCCTACCCTCGTTACCCTCTCCCCTCTCCTCGCCACACATTCTTCCTCTTCCCCGTGCCTCTCACCACATCCCCTTCTCCCCGTCCCCAACCACCTCCACACCTCCCCTTTTCGGATACTGGCATTAAAGGAGGCACAATTACAGGGAGTCGGTGTAATGCCATACCTGCCCAGAACCCTGATGCGGAGGAGACGTGATGTGCATAGCTGTGTGTGTGTGTGTGTGTGTGTGTGTGTGTGTGTGTGTGTGTGTGTGTGTGTGTGTGTGTGTGTGTGTGTGTGTGTGTGTGTGGAGAAATGGTTTTATGAGAGAGAGAGAGAGAGAGAGAGAGAGAGAGAGAGAGAGAGAGAGAGAGAGAGAGAGAGAGGTGGGGGTATTTTTAAGTGTGGAATGCATTACCAGATCGACTTATACTCGTCTCACAAAAGCCTCAGCCTTTTACCCGGAAGTCAAGATGCAAATCCAACAAATGGGACGTTTTAATCAAGTGAAAGATACCGAGTTTTGGCTGAGTGGCGGAGAGGAGGGTTGAATGGAGGAGAGAAGAGGGAAGTGAATGGGACAGAGGAGAGGAGGAAGTTGAGGGAGGGAGCGACAGACAGAGAGAAGAGAAGTGGGAGAGAGGAAAGAGGATCGCAGAATCGTATGCCACTCCGTTTTTGTGTGGGAGGTTGAGAGGGGTGAATAATAGGGAGAGGGGTGTAGTTACGGAACGGGAAAGGAAAGGGATGAGAACATAAATGGAGGGAGAGAGGGAAGGGAAGGAAGAGAAAAGAGGGAATGGGAAAAGAAGAGAGCAACAAAAGAGAGGAGATGGAAAAAAGTAGGGATAGAAAGAGACGAAATGTAAGCAGAAAGCAGAGAAAAAGAGGATGAAAATGAGTAGGAAAATAGGGGTAGAACAGGATAACGAAAAAGAATGGGAGGGAGGAAAGGAATGAATGGAGAGAAAATGTGTGTGTGTGTGTGTGTGTGTGTGTGTGTGTGTGTGTGTGTGTGTGTGTGTGTGTGTGTGTGTGTGTGTGTGTGTGTGTGTGTGTGTGTGTGTGTGTGTGTGTGTGTGTGTGTGTGTGTGTGTGTGTGTGTGTGTGTGTGTGTGTGTGTGTGTGTGTGTGTGTGTGTGTGTGTGTGTGTGTGTGTGTGTGTGTGTGTGTGTGTGTGTGTGTGTGTGTGTGTGTGTGTGTGTGTGTGTGTGTGTGTGTGTGTGTGTGTGTGTGTGTGTGTGTGTGTGTGTGTGTGTGTGTGTGTGTGTGTGTGTGTGTGTGTGTGTGTGTGTGTGTGTGTGTGTGTTGTGGGAATATTCATGGCCACCACCACCACCACTTCCACGGCAAAGGTCACTTCAGCTGCAGTTACCATTTCATTCCTTACAATAAACCCCCACTCTCCCTACCCCTTGTAGCTTCCATCCCACCTAACTTCACTGCAATCCATCCTATTCCCTTGCAATCCCCCCTTATTCCCCTCTGGCCATCCCCTTCTTCCATTTTCAACCCTCTCCCCTTGCAACCTCTCTACTTACCACCCCTCCTTCCTTGCAACTCCTCCCCGCTTTCAACCCCTCTCCTTGTAATTCCCTCCACTCTTTACCACCCCTCCCCTTGGCAACCCCTCTTTAAACGCAACCTTTCCCATCCCTTTCATCCCCTCCCTCTTGCCCCCTTGCAACCTCTCCCTCTTGCAACCCAACCTCCTTGCATTCGATCACTTTTCAACATCTTTCCTTGCAACCCTTGCCTCTGTCAGACGTATTCACCTGAGGAAAGACGTATTATAGGGCAGGAGTTAAAATGGCGTTATATGTGTATCCTGTGCTGTTTGACAATTCCCTCCTAATATAAACAGTCATCTGCTGGTGGCATAAATAACAAGGCATCATCGTACTGAAGGATTTAACGAGGGGACTTGTCTTGGTTTCCCTGAGCCCCAAGAGACTCGAATGCTCTCTGTCAGGTACTTTTTTTTTCCAGTCCATTTAGGTTAATTACGGCCTCATATGTTTGCTTACGCACTAAAACACAATTCCAGCCAAGCATAAACCAACCGAATCGAGCCGATCTGCGATGAATCTAGCCTACCCGCGTCGAGCTAAAACAACTCGAGCAAGGGAAACTGAAACAGCGAACTCAAGCGACGTTTCAAATTTGGCCAGCGCTGGGTAATTCGCAGCCACATTCCGACTAACAAAATTGGCAGCCACATCACGACTGGTAAAATTGGCAGCACGTTCCCAGACAGGCGGCCGCGGCAGGCAGGCTAATTGGGTCAGCTCAGTGCACATCGCTCGCTGCCTGCCTCCCTACCTGGTAAACGGGTTAATGCCGTTTTTTTTTTTTTCCTGTTCCTTTCTGTTTGGTCGATCAAGCTTTGGTATTTGTGATTTTTTTTTTCCCTTTATAAGTCTATTTCGCTCGCATTTTATTACTGCCATTTGTGGATTACGCTAGTGATGATTTTTATGTTGTTTTATTTACTTTTTTCTATTTCGCTTTCCCATTTATGTTTTTAAATTAATTCAGGACTTTCTACAATCATTTTCCTATCGCTCTCAGTTTTCATACTATTTATCTGGGGATTTTACTTCTCTGAACCTTTATTTATTTTGTCGTTCGGGTTGTTTTTGTGTGTATTAATCGATAAATCTGTACCAGGATTTCCTTGGGTTTATATCGCTTTGCTGGAGCACGTGTACTAACACGATATTTAGACGTGACTTTTATTTAGCTTCATAAAAAAAATCGTCTACTGGTAAAAATAAATCGTCTGCCAAAAGCATAATCATAAAATGCCATGTTCATTAAACTCAAGGTTTGGAAGAACTTACAGGGAGGCCGCCATCCTTGTAAAAAAAAAAAAAAAAAAAAGGAGAGGGGGGGCGAAGAGAGATATCAAGGGAGTGAAATACGCAAAGGCCATGGAAAATGGAGCCAAAAATGTCCTCCTCCTCCTCCTCCTCTTTTTTTGCTGCTCCTCTTTATCTTTTTCTTGCTATTCCTCTTTCCTCTTCCTCTTCCTCATCGTCATCGTTGCTCCTCCTCTAATCCTCCTCCTTATAGTTCTCGTTTTCTCTCTTCCTCCTCGTAGTTATCATTTTTCTTCTCTTCCTCCTCCTCCTCTCTCATCTACCTCCTCTCCCTCATCCTCGCTGTCCTCCTCGTTCTTCTCTTCCTCTTCCCTTTCCTTGCCGGGTCGTACCCCTCCCCTCCACCACCAGCCAGTCGTCCGGAACATTTATTATTTCTAAGTAAGGCAAGTTTTTCGTGTCCTGCGAAATTACAGACCAAGATGAAGGCCGGACAAGACCATCTCGCTTTCAACAAGTAATTTCCCAGGAGATGTGACGGGGGGAGGGGGATAAGGGAGGGACTAATCACTGCCTACCTGACTCGTACTACTCCTACCAACCCTCCCACCCACACCCCATCCTACCCCTTTTTTAGCTTTCTATTTTTCACCTACCTTCGTTCTACCGACCTCCATATCTACCTACTGCATCTACCTATATACCCCAACTCCTCCCCTATCTACTTAGCATCTGCCTCTCTCCCTACCTAGCCTGCCCTGCCTACCGTACCTCCTACCTACCTACCTTTCTTTCACTCACTAACCTAGCAGCCTTCTGCCACTTCTTCCGTGCGATGGCGAGTTTGATTATATTCTTGTTTCCGATGATCTTTTCATCTCGCTACCGTCGGGTACTGGATTCAGCTAACCATCCCTCCCGTCCATTCACTGGTATGTGTTCTGCCAACCTGGCCTTTCTCTACCGCCCCTTCAACATGACAGGAACTTTTTTTCTATATTTTATTCAGCTTTTCTTCCTTTCTTGGTAACAAGGACGCCTTCTTTTTGTCAGAAGATTTTACCTAACTTAGGAGACTTGTCACACTGAAGGCCTTTGTGTGTGTGTGTGTGTGTGTGTGTGTGTGTGTGTGTGTGTGTGTGTGTGTGTGTGTGTGTGTGTGTGTGTGTGTGTGTGTGTGTGTGTGTGTGTGTGTGTGTGTGTGTGTGTGTGTGTGTGTGTGTGTGTGTGTGTGTGTGTGTGTGTGTGTGTGTGTGTGTGTGTGTGTGTGTGTGTGTGTGTGTGTGTGTGTGTGTGTGTGTGTGTGTGTGTGTGTGTGTGTGTGTGTGTGTGTGTGTGTGTGTGTGTGTGTGTGTGTGTGTGTGTGTGTGTGTGTGTGTGTGTGTGTGTGTGTGTGTGTGTGTGTGTGTGTGTGTGTGTGTGTGTGTGTGTGTGTGTGTGTGTGTGTGACATCCCAGTCAATCAAGTGGACGTGTTCTTCCATGAGTGGAGGCGTTCACACTTCCGGGTGTGGGGTGTAAGTGCGTGTTGTTTTCAATGAACATGAAGCTGTTCACGTGTATGTGTGATGAGTAAGTGGAAGCGGCCACCATCCACTTACTGCAAGTGGTGCTATCTTCGGCTGACTCTACACTACAGAACATGTCAATGTTTCCTGTAACTCAGAAAACCATTTACTGTGTCGGGTGGTATCCAAACATCCAAATGGCGCCTGGTGGTCCAGCACGATAAGGCGCTCCAACCAGACTGAGCCTGGAATGGATTTTGCCCACGGGAGGGTTCGAGTTTATTGCTTACACAATGCCACTCACGGGTCAGTGAGGCTTGTCACCCTCCCCCTAAATATCCGAACTGAGTTGACTAACCCCGGGTCCCCACGCTCCTGATGGAACAGAAAAGAGAAAGAGAGAGAGAGAGAGAGAGAGAGGGGGGGGGGATATGCGAGTCTTTTATCCCCTGAGAGTGCAGCTCATCACGGTGAAAGTTTTTATGATCTTTCAAGTCTTTCTTACGTGTGCCGGTCTCATACGTCTCTTTCCCACCGATTCTTCACATATGATAAAACTGCGCATATATATATATATATATATATATATATACTGATGAATTATCTCCATGTTCTGCAGCTCTACGTACTGCGGATAAACTTCATCCTTTTGAATAATTATGATGCTGTGAAACAAGACACACGTGCTCTGTATGTTTTTAGCTGTCTCACCTAATTTTCAGTTTAAGGAAGAAAGAAACGTTCTGAGAAAAACGGTCGTGGAGATAAAAATATTTTGTTCCTAAACTAAATCTCAGAAGTAGGTTAGTTTTTTCAGTCTTTTTCTGTCCTTAACCTTGGACCAGTGCCGTTTCTTACTATACGCGAATTACGCGGTTGCATAGGGTCCCCGAAGCCACCACAGGGCCTCCGACCTGCCATTATTGGCTTTTTTTAGAAATTAAAATGTATTGAGTCACTCTATATTCATGAAATAAATTTTTTAGGGGGTATGGTAGACCCGTCAATTATTGTAAGTGCCATAAAGTGAGTAATGTAAGTAAGGGGCCCCCAAACAGCATTTCGCATAGGGTCCCCAAAAGGCTAGAAACGGCACTGCCTTGAAGTGATGACAGTCTCGATGTGGTGATATTCATGATATACTAAAATATAGGTTAACATAAGGAGCAGAATACGGCGAGGAGCTTACCACACTCTCAGTTTTCAGTCCTTCATAAACCTTAAAACCTGCCTCGCTTTACTAAAGCACAGTAATGTCGGACTCTATGTCTGCTCGTACTGTTCTTCGACAGGGTCACATATCCCAGTTACAGTATATGCAGGTATGTTCCAGTTACAATATATGCAGGTATGTTTATGCTGACATGTATGAATACATAGTTCTAAGAAAAAAAAAATAGTCATAATATTGTAAATAATACATGAAATCCTGATAGCTGCTGAAATAATATCCCTGAGCACATCTGTATAATAACGTTGTAAGCAATACATGTTAAATGTCACTCAGACTTAAGTGTGTTATTGTGAAATGATTTACGCAATGTGAAAAACTTTCATACTTTCCTATCTAGACTTCGTCTGAATTCAGGAAAGACTGCAACTGTAAGAGATGTGAAAGTGAAAATCTACACTATACTCTTTTTACTCTAACTTCATCTAAAATTGCCAGCTCTCAATCTTCAATGCAGAACTGCAACAATATAACGTTAGAATATGGTGTTAATCACGAAGAAGTGCTACAGAAAATATGCAGGTTCGAAGCGTTAGCTCATTCTGTCATTACGCGACTTAAAATCTGCTGAAAAAACAAATATATATATGGCCAGTTTAAGGTAAAACATTTATAGTAAGTTACCTTAATTACAGTACTGATCTAAGGCATTCTCGTATCTACACCCACATGGAAAGACAACAGGAACACGGCCATGTGCCTTTACATTGATTCCATTGCTTAAGTGTTCATGTATCGTCCCATTATATGCATCACGGCATCACACGTACTTATACGTGTTAGTTCCTCTCTAATACCTTATTTGTGAAATAGTCATGGGATCGTATGTTTGTTTATGGAGATGACCAAACACAAAAACAGAAGAGTTGCCAAGAGATACAAAACCAAACTTCATCCCGGCAGTATTCAAGCTGTCTTTCCTTCCGTTTTACCTGATCTCTTAAAACAGACATGTTAACTAAATCCAAGAAGACGATATGTATCCGGTATTACACTGTTAAAGTTTTCATCATCATCATCATCATCATCATCGTCATCATCAATCGTCATCATCATCGTCGTCGTCGTCGTCATAATCATCAACCTTATAAGTATACGGGGAATAATATCTACAAAATTAAAAACAAAGGCAATCAATTAGGAGAACTATGAACCCACTGCCCAATGAAACTGGCCATACATTCTTTCAGTCATCATTCAAGCCTTCTAGATTCTCGGGCCGATCCTTCAGTCACTAAAAATGTCTCGTATGATGATGATGTCGCTACGCTTTTGGGAAAGAAATCTATAGAAAATCCTGACATAAAAAATCAGAGCTAATATATTTATGGAATGGGTGAAAATATAATGCTCAATGTCGAATTATCTGTGAAATCAAGTTCGATGCAGGTAAAGACGTAAAATTAACCACTAAAGTTGGAAGTTTTTCAGATCCATTTTCGTGCAGTTCTTCGGGAATATACTTATTTTTTCCTGGCATCTCTAATATGATATACACCTTAGGCCAGTATATCAGCATCATATTTCCTGCTTCAGACTCCCCGCCTCCCGTGGTGATACAGCACGCCATACTTTGATATATGCAGGCGCGTGTATTGGAAAGTGTGTGTGTGTGTGTGTGTGTGTGTGTGTGTGTGTGTGTGTGTGTGTGTGTGTGTGTGTGTGTGTGTGTGTGTGTGTGTGTGTGTGTGTGTGTGTGTGTGTGTGTGTGTGTGTGTGTGTGTGTGTGTGTGTGTGTGTGTGTGTGTGTGTGTGTGTGTGTGTGTGTGTGTGTGTGTGTGTGTGTGTGTGTGTGTGTGTGTGTGTGTGTGTGTGTGTGTGTGTGTGTGTGTGTGTGTGTGTGTGTGTGTGTGTGTGTGTGTGTGTGTGTGTGTGTGTGTGTGTGTGTGTGTGTGTGTGTGTGTGTGTGTGTGTGTGTGTGTGTGTGTGTGTGTGTGTGTGTGTGTGTGTGTGTGTGTGTGTGTGTGTGTGTGTGTGTGTGTGTGTGTGTGTGTGTGTGTGTGTGTGTGTGTGTGTGTGTGTGTCTGTGTGTGTGTGTGTGTGTGTGTGTGTGTGTGTGTGTGTGTGTGTGTGTGTGTGTGTGTGTGTGTGTGTGTGTGTGTGTGTGTGTGTGTGTGTGTGTGTGTGTGTGTGTGTGTGTGTGTGTTTTACCAATGTATTTATGTGCGCGTATCTGTATGTATGTGCGTATGCTGCATAGAAGGCACGGCACAAATAGTAAATATATCGCCAGTACACAGGGATATTATGCAGTAAATCAGTGTCCAGTGTCGGGGGAAATACTCACTATTCACCTGGGTAAAATGCTCATAATTCCTCTATTTGTGATTCACGGCAGCCTTCCATACTGTGACTTATGGTCCTGCTGCTTTGTAACCTGCACTTGTATATTCTATTCTGGCAACTGTCGGACGGTTTCGTTTCATTCTTTCTGCTACCATATGATTTCATTCAGCTTAGGAGACACCACTGGAAGTGAATGGGGATAATGGAGACAATATCAAACTCATCTTGTTCGAAAACTCTCTACTAAGCTCCGTCTGACTTCATTCTGTTGAAATATGTCCCTAATCTCTGAAAATTTAAGTCGCTGCAGTTTGGGAACACTAAGATATCTTATTAAGGCTTACATTACAAGCTTATATTCGACTGAAAAATATCCTAGCGGTAAGAGGCTTCGAAAACTGTCTCATATCAGTTTCTCTGCTGTTGTTACAGCTAAGACCCTGAAAACGATTACAACTGGCTACTTTATTCGGTAGAGAAAAATCCCAGCACTCAAAGGTTAAGGATTCAATGGTACTACCAGGATTTCAATATGTGATCCTTTCCTTAATATTTTTCTTTCAGATTCAGTCAAGTTTAGTATCCTATTATCCTATTTAACAGTAGGTGAAATTTAGTGTTGATTCCTTCCACAAAATTTTCAACCATCAGCCCCGCTTTTACTCATTTCACATATTTCTTCTCGGTAGGAATGGCCAACTACTCTATACGCAGCCTAACCAAGTCATGGTAAACCCCAACATTTGTCCGAATATATTATTCATATCTGTTATTTTTCACTAACCATACGCTAGCTATTCCGTTCGAGATATCCTCTAGGCAGGAAGGGCCAGCTCGTCCATCCATATGTAACTAAATCATGGCCTTACTTTCCACAAACATAAGGTAGGAATGGCCTCTCCTTACCTTTTGTGCTCCCACAGGAAATCAGCTTCCCCTTCCTTCCGTCTTGCCTAAGTACATTACCCAGAACTATCTCTATGGCTACAGGAGGGAGATGGGGAGACGTGGGGAGAAGAGAAGGTGCGAGGGGAGGGGGGGTGAAAGTGTGAGAGGGAGGGGGAGGTGAAAGGCAGACTGAGAGGGATGAGGAGGAGTAAAGGGAAGTATATTCAGGAAGGAGACATGATCGAAGTTGAAGTGTGCTATTGGGAGATACGAGGAAGTTTGGGCTGTGAAAGAAGGGAGGTGGGGATGGAGGGGGAATGGGGAAGAAATGACGTGGATGGAGGGGGAGCAGGGCGGGAGCGGGACTGGGGGAGAGAGGAGGACAAGGAGAGCATTCTAAGATACAAGGAATCGTCAGGGGATAGGATGAGGTGTGTGGGGATGAGATGAAGTGGGAATGGGGAGAGGAAGTTGAGGGGAAAGGGGAGATGAGGTGGGGATGGGGAGAAGAAGTTGGCGGGAAGGGGAGATGAGGGATGGGGGGAAAATAGAAGAGAAGAGAGAGAATGTTCTGAGGGGAGGTAAAGTTAAGGGAGAGGATAAGGTGGGCTGGAAAAAAAAGGGGGATGGAAATTCGGAGGTGGCGGTGAGGGGAAGGGAGGGAATTGGGAAAGGAAATGGGGGGGCCGAAGTAAGGGGAGAGGGGAAAGGGAAAGGAGGAGGAAAAGCATATTCAGAAGAAGCACAGACAAGAGGTGGGGTGAGTGAGGTAATTCTGAGTGGTCGAGGGAAGGGGCAGGCAGGTGTATGTTGGAGGATGTATGGATGAAAGAAAGAAAAAAGAAGAGAGAAAGGTTAATAAGAAGCGAGGTGTAAGTATGGAATGGGCTGGGGGAGGGGGTAGGAGAGGGTGTGAAGGAAAAAAACAGCATATCTAGAGAGGAAGCAGGCCAGGATGGAGACTCTAAGTGATGTGATGGGGGTGAGGGTGGATGGGGTGGGCTGTGGAGTAGGTGGCAGTGGAGGGAGGGGGCGGAAGAGAGAAAAGAGGGCCAACATGTCTAGGAAGTTGGCCAAGAGGGCTCCAGGGATGTGCTGGAACGGAGGGGCCATGTTGAAGAGGGAGAGAGGGGAGAAACTGGGGTATGGGAGAAACTACGGCAGAGGGAAAGGTTGGGGCGAGGAAAAACTGAAGGAGGGAAGGGAGCAGAGGCAGAAGTTGGGGGAGGGGAAAGCGGGAGATACTGAGAGAAGCGAGGAAGAGAGAAAGAGGAGAGGAGAGGGAAAGGTTGGGGGAAGGGAGAGAGAGAAAACTGGGGAGAAGGTAGAGAGAGCGGGGTGGCTGGGATGGAGAGAACAAAAAGAGCTGAGGGAAGAATGAGGGAAACGCTAAGAGAGGAGAAAGAGAGAGAGAGAGAGAGGTGGCAGAGGAGAATGGGAAAAGACTGGAGGTGATACGGGGAGAAAAGAAGAGTATGTTCAGACCTGCAGTTTTGAGAAGCAAAAAAAAGGGCGAAAGCAAGGAGAAGAGGCTGTGAACGGGGAGAGGCTGGTGGTGAAGAGGGGAGAGAAAATGGGGAAGGAATGATGAGAGAGACTGGGGAAGGAAAGAAGGGAGGGTCAAATGATGAAGAGAGGCAGGAGTCTTGGCTGGAAAGTGGAGAATGTGTAACTAGGGTAATGGAAATAGAGAGTATGCTGGGGAGGAGAGAGGGGAAAGATTAATTGCATATACATCGAAAGAGAACTAGAATAAAAGCAGGCTGGGACGGAGACAGCATAGAAACTTATAGTGGCTGCGGAAGGGGAGAGGCAGGCCAGGGACGGAAAGCAGTAAAAAGTAAAGTGGGGAGAGAAGGCAAGAGGGAAGGATAGGTGGAAATGTGGAAAGGGGAGAAGTAATAAAAGGAGAACAATGTCGTGAGAATGTGAAGATGAGTTGAGAAGAGAGAGAGTGGAAAAGAGGGGAAAAGGTATATAGGAAAATGAAAAGGCAAAGAGTGAGAGTGAGTAAAGGTAAGAGGGATACGAGGGGAAACTATTCCAGACTGGTGCATCAGAAGTGAACCAACCGCGACTGATGGCCTGCCGGTGCCTCCTCCCCTCAGTCACACACACACACACACACACACACACACACACACACACACACACACACACACATTACCAGCAATCATGGCGCTCTCTTTCTCTCTCTCTCTCTCGGCCTGCCATAGGGGAAGGGTTTTATGAAATGTAAACTGGAGTGAATGCTGTGCTGAATGTAGTAAAGGGACTACCCAATTGGAAGTGGAACTCCCTCAATCACACTCACACACTACTAGGAGTCAAGGTTTTACCTGCGCTCTCTTGAGTTCTGCTTTATGAACACTAACAAGAGTAAATGTTGCACGAAATATACATATGTCGCACTGAAGGGACTATTACGAGATACGGAACCACTCCTCTCTCAGTCACACTCACACACTACCTGGAATCACGGCTCCATGATCACTCTCTCAGGCTATCACGGAGGAAGGGTTTTATGAAATGTTAACTGAAGTGAACGCTGTGCTGAACGCAGAATGGACTATACTGAAGGTTCTATTATGAAGGCTTACAGAAATTAATCCCTCCTTCCTCCGTAACACTCTCGTCACTAAAAGAAATTGCGGCTCTACGTCCACCCTTTCACGCCCTGATAAAGAGAAGATATTATGAAGACAATATGGAATGATGTAATACCTATGTTCACTCATGCTTTGATTGGAGAAAGTTTTAATAAGTATTAACACGAAGTGAATCTTATATCTTTATGGAAATGTTTCGATGAAGGAAATATAACTGAATAATTCTCATTTTTTTGGCACACGTGAGTAATGTAAACATGAGCTATGACCATTTTAAATGTGATAAACTGTTAAGATTTAATTGTAAAACAGTATCCCTCAGACTATTTATGCATCTATCAAGAGTCTGTCTATCTCAAACCCTTACCCAAAAATGTTTCCAGCCTGTACACGCCAACTCTTCTTCAACCTCACTTAGGTGGTACCAAAACCTTGATACCTGATGCTCATCTATTTGTCTATCTATTTATCTACCCATGCACTGTCTATTAATCTAACTCTCTATTCAAAGCCACATCGTACACTTAAATTAATCCCCAACATGTCCCCACCATCACCAGTCTCACTATCTTTCCACGTATCAATCTGTTCATCAGTTTATTTATCTTTATATCTCAAAGTCACACCACACACTTCAAAATATCCCCAAAGTCCCCCACCAACCTCTCTCTCTCTCTCTCTCTCTCTCCTTTATCTACCAATCTATCTATATCCCCCCCATCACTCTTTCTGGCAAAAGTGGAAAAAGAGGACAATAATGGCCAAAGTTCTTTACGATCCTTGGAGACGCAGGCGGGGGCGTGGGGGTTGGAAGCTGGGTGCGTTCTGTGGCTTATTGTGAATTGGTCTTTGCTGAGAGAACTGATCTGGGTGTCACCTACTGTATCTTATGTCGAATTTTTTTAAAACGACGTCAGTTGTATCTTATTTCGAAACAGTTTTGGAATATGACGTCAGGGGTATCTTATTTACCAACGTTTTGGGATATGGCGTCAGGTGCATCTTATTTCTATACAGTTTTGGAATAATGACGTCAGATGCATCTTATTTCGCAACGTTTTGGGATATGACGTCAGGTGCATCTTATTTCGCAACGTTTTGGGATATGACGTCAGGTGCATCTTATTTCGCAACGTTTTAGGATATGACGTCAGGTGCATCTTATATCGCAGCGTTTTGGGATATGACGTCAGGTGCATCTTACTCCGCAACGTTTTGGGATATGACGTCAGGTGCATCTTATTTCGCAACGTTTTGGGATATGACGTCAGGTGCATCTTATTTCGCAACGTTTTGGGATATGACGTCGTGTCTTAAATAGAAATGAAGTTGATGAAATGAATGGGTTTTGAACACGACAACGTGGAGTGTATCTCATTTCGGAACTGCAATTTGGAATACGACGATGCCAGGTATATAAATCTAATTTCGAATAAAGCGTGTGATAAACAGAAAAGGTATACTTTATTTCGAAATGAAGCGTAAAATTAACTTTTTTTTTTTTTAATGTGTCCGACTCTGGGCTTAGGCTTCACAGCCTGCTATCAAAGCCCAGCAGTCCTCCTACATACATATACCTCTACATGTCACCACTTCGGCGCTAACACCCACCGTCCATATTGAATACATGCTAGTGCTGTCTCATACAGGACTGATGTATTGGTATTAGAGGGGGTAGTTTTACGAAATGTCGGCGGGTCGTCTGGTAGATCAGTAAAGCCTGATTTAATGAAATTCAAATCCTTAAACTATTCCCTGCCCCAGCCGGGATTTAAACCTGGGTCCGGTAGGACTGCAGGCCACCTCTCTACCGACTGAGCCACCGCCATGTATATCTTACTTCGACGAACAGTGTGTGTGTGTGTGTGTGTGTGTGTGTGTGTGTGTGTGTGTGTGTGTGTGTGTGTGTGTGTGTGTGTGTGTGTGTGTGTGTGTGTGTGTGTGTGTGTGTGTGGCGATATGTTATAATGATATCTCAAAATGAAGTGTATCCTAAAGTAAGACAGTCATGATTACAACGTCAGGAACAACTAATTACGAAATAAAAATGTGGGTTGATGCAGCTGGTCTGGAATACAATGACGTGAGGTATAACTGACTTGGAAATGAAGTTTGTGATGAAGTATGAACACGATTATCTCAAGGGAAACCTCTCGTACTGAATGGACAAAGGCTGCAGCTAAACCCTCCAGTTAGATAAGCCCCTCGTAAACTGAACGAAATCGTCTGAAGGCATCAAGAATAAAATTTTAATGTCTTCAGAAAGAGAGGGTTAAGAGACGCCATTGTTGCCCCTGTGAAACCCGTTCAGCGAGTAACAACAAACAATATTACTCAAACAATAGGGGAATCAGCTCTGGCCGGCCTTGCTAACAATACAGGGGCCGGGGAGGAAGGGAGGGGGTGCTGTGTTGAGCAATGGAGCTTTTAGTGAGTCATACGGAAGAGCTTTTGTTGTTAATTTCTCTTTCATTTCCAGGGTATTATTATTTTTTGTGTTATCATGCTGTGCGTGTTTTATCATGAGGATATAGCGGATAGAGTGGTATGTACTGTACAGAGAGAGAGAGAGAGATTAAATGACGGTGAAAACTGGTATGTTTAATATAAAGTAATACTGAGTAATCGATTGCCATTGGTAAATATAATTATGTTTATCGGGCAAGAATAAAGAGACAGTTTAAGTGACTGAATAAATACTGCTGAAAATACTTTGCTAGTCTCCAGGAATCTGTATTCATTTTGAGAGTGTATCATCACAAGCCCGAGACAATCCACTGCAGGGCGAAGGTTGTACTATTTTTTGCACTTTGACCTACTGGCTGTGTTCGTTTCTTTTCACTCAAGACTCGTCCTACGCCATTATATTCTTAGCGGTTTAAAAATGCTCATTCATTCTCCCACAGGCTTTCTCTCTAAACTACTCACTCTTTTCTTTTGCTCCTTTCTATAGATAGCAATCACATTCTAACTTCACACACATCTACAGTTAGTCTTACTCCTACCAGTTACCACACACGTCGTAATCAACATACTACATACACACTTTCCCAACACGCCTTCTCTCTAAACTATTTCTCTTTTTCAATCCTTTTTCTTACTTTTAACAGCAATTTTAAGTTTACATCCCAAGCAGCTACACATACTAAGTTTAGCATAATACAAGTACATACTCAGCCACTTTCCCAACATAATTTCTCTCAAAACTATTAATACTGTTTCCTTTTTTCTCCAATGCAACCAGATATCCCCCAACACACACACACACACACACACACACACACACACACACACACACACACACACACACACACACACACTTCCCACATAACCAGATCCAGCGACTCTCCCACTCGGAAAGCAAAACCATGTAAACCTAATATTCATCTCATGCTGCCCTCCTCCAGGCATATTCAAACACACCCAGCACAGACAATACACCCACTACATTCATTCATACAAGATCTTACAGCCACAGTATTAAAAATGAGAGCGCAAGGGTGTGGAGAGCCCTTATAATCTGACGATATTTCCTGAAGCACGTCTATCTATCTATCTATTGCCAGACGCCTCAATCCCGTTTGGGGTGGCCACAAACAAATCGCCTCCAAGTCGCCCTGTCCCCCGCCATTTCCCTGCCCTGCTCCCAACTCACACCACCCTCTCTCATATACCTCTCCACCCCATCCCTCCATCTCATCCTCGGCTTCCCCCTCCCTCTTCCCCCCTCCACCTCACTCACATACACTCTCTTCGTCAGTCTTTCACCCTCCATCCTCTCCACATGGCCAAGCCACCTCAGTGTGTTCCTCATAACGCTTCCTATCACATCCACATCAACACCACAACGCTAATTTATATCCGCATTCGTCAGCCTGTCTCTCCATGTGACTCCACAGGCTCCTCTTAAATAACTCATTTCCACTGCTCTCACTCTTGACTTGTGTCCTTCCAACAACGTCCAAGCTTCACTTCCGTACGTTAGAGTTGGTATCACAATACTGTCATGTAGTAACTTTTTCACTTCCATGCTCACTTCCCTGTTTCTTATCACTGCTTTCAAAGAACCAGCAACCTTTCTTCCCTGCTGTACCCTTTCAAGCACTTCACCCTCCAAACCTCCATCCTTACTCATCACACTACCCAAGTACTTAAACGTACTCACATTTTCCAATTCCTCACCGTCCAACCTCGCTATACATTCACTGACTTCACCTCTCTCAAAGACCATCACTTTACTCTTCCCTACATTCACCTTTAGATTCCGTTTCTTACACACTCTCTCAAACTCATCCACCAAGCCTTGCAGCTCCCCTTCGTCTTCACTCAACAACACAGTATCATCTGCAAACAACAGTACAGGGAGTTTCCAAACACTATCCTCTCTCACCAGGGCCACTCCAACATCCACTACCCTACCTTGTACCTCTTTTATTACCCCATCCATGTACAGATTGAACAACCATGGAGACATGACACATCCCTGTTTCAAATCAACTTTCAAAGAGAAAAATTCACTTAGTTCACCATCCACACGCACTGCAGCCTTCGCACCATCGTACGTACTCTTCACAGCATTCAACAACTTCCCATCTACTCCATATATTCTTAACACTTTTCACAATCCTTGTCTATCCACCCTGTCATATGCTTTCTCCAAATCCATGAAAGCCGCATACAACTTCTTTCCCTTCTCTAGAAACTTTTCCACTAAAGATCTAAGAATGAATATCTGATCTACACAACCTCTTCCCTTCCTAAAGCCTCCCTGTTCTTCTCCAACTAATTTCTCTGTTCTTTCTCTAACTCTGTCAATAAGTATCCTACCATACACTTTTCCTATTATACTAAGAAGACAAATGCCCCAATGATTACCACACACGTGATAATAATAATTTAAAAAAACTTACCATATCGGTACCTCTTTGTATCGCTGGTGACACTATATAATGTGGGATGAAGAATGATCCAAACTAACAACCAGGCTATCTATTAATGTTCCTCAGAAACTGGTGCTTCGTTACACCACCCTGTACCCAATTATATTAAAACGAACCTTACTCGCCAACACACCTACAAACTCCCTTGACGCTATACAGTCAAATATTCGTGATTTTACGCATACATAATCTCTCTCTCTAACATACCCACACTTTCTCTTATGCACTACTCAAATCAAATATTCATAATTTTGCAAATATACTATTCCACTCGCTAAATGTCTGCCTCCCTTACTCTACAATCCTCTTTCAGCTTTCTAATTCCGTCTCACACCCACCAACACTCCAACTCCTCTTGTCTCTCCCACGCACCTGTTAACTCCCAACATAGCTTCCACCTACGAACACGCTCTCTTTCTCTTTTTCCATTCACTCTTATATACCCCTAGTCCACCCAAAATCTCTCCTTTTTCCATATGACCATATTTTTTTAAACTGAGAGCGCGGCAGTGTGGACAAGAGCCAACTTTTCAATAAATTTTTTGAAGCCTGTGATGATTAGAACGTGTCTGACTTTTCCTTATCGCTGCTGACTTTACTCTGTAATATGAGATGCTGGCTGATAACTAATTATAGCATATACTCCACAAGAGACCCTAAAAATAATGGGATTTAGTTACACTTTCGCACATTTCATTACATAATACGGCCAATGCACCATCTCCTAACCAAAAATAATCAAATGGACCTTCTCACGGTCCTCCCAAGAATTACTCCCTAAATCTGCTTGCTGAAAATTACCAAATATGCACTCTTCTCATCATCAGCCTATCCAACATAACCTAACTTAAACTGTACGCTCCTCAACTCATTCAATCTCCCTCTTAGGTATACCTTCTATTTACATCAACCCCTCCCACTTTCCACTTCAAGTTATTCCCACACGACTCCCTCTTTTTCCCACCCCTTCCATTTACACTTATTCCTCCTCTTTTACGGCAACTTCCAGATCCCTCACATCTTTCACTGGGAGTATCTGCACACTGATGCAACTCTTTATACTTCCTCACACATCTCATATCTCACACTTTCTGCGACACTTCTCTCCTCTTACTTTTCCCCCTTATTTCTCATCCCTTCCACGTATACCATCTCTCTTACTTATTCCTTACACCTTACAATTACTCTCCACCCTTTCCACTTACTTCCAACCCCTCCCGCTAACCTACACCCGTCCAACGCACTCCTTAACCCCTCCCTCCTACTTCCACGTCTCTCTCATCCATTCCTCTCATATCCCACTAACTCACATTCCCTTAATTCCCCTCAATCTCTCATTTCCTACCAATCAACACTATCTCCTACTCCCACTCATCTCCCCTTTCAATTATATTAGTCCCATCTCTCCCACTTTTCTGAGACGGAAACAAACGCTGGAAGACGGCAAATTCGTTCCACGGACAGTCAAACCTGATAGAGGCAAAATATGAATCCGTGCATTTCGAAATGCCTTGATATATTTCCTTTGAGAGACAAGAGGTCGAAGGCAAGGGGCAAAAAGTCAATTATCCAAATTATTCCCACGTCTCCTAATTTCTCCACGCCCTTACCACACACACACACACACACACACACACACATACTAACCGCCACACCTGTGCCACTCACCTGTAGACGGGCGCATCCCCCGTGCCGATGTACCAGAGTGTCAGCTGGGGTCGGTCTGGCGGGGCGTGGCTGATGGAACACGGCAGAGAGGCGTTATACCCCTCCACCACTTCCACTTGTGAGGTATCCCCTTCTGGTTCTGAAAGGGAGGAGGAGTGGAGAGAGTTAGAGGAGTGGAAGGCACATTAGAGTCTGAAGCATATATTTTTTTTCCCGCAAAAAATGCAGGACTCAGGGCTAGGAGCCTGCAAAGCTTGTCCCTCCCCCTCAAAAGACTGAAAGGTCAAATTCAAGATTCGTTCATTTTGAGATTCCTGGACCCCCAGTGTTTAAAATATTAAAACTCACAAGTCGTGGGAACTCTAGATTGAGGGAGACAGTTGACAGAGTTGTCTAGCTGTGTGAATGAGGACTGAGAGCATCGGTTAACTCTAAGAGATGAGGAGAAAAGGAGTGAAACTGCGTAGCTTGACGGGAACTCGTGTCCGCTGTAATCAGGAAGAAATGCAAATTGTGATGTGGATGGAAATCTGGAGGGAGGGGGAGAACTTGTGGTTCTTTAAGTCGGAATAAAGAAAAGAAGTGCATGTCATACGGGAAACATGTATTCTTCCACCACCTCCACCTCTCCTGATTCTGTAAGGGGACCGAAGTGGAGAGAGCAGTGTCAGGAATTTGGGAGAGAGGCTCTGTTAGTGGAATGGAGGTTCTGCAAACGGAGTGAAGAGGAGGGAGAAAAATGGATGGAACACGGAGTAGAAAGTGGAGAGAAGAGGGTATGGGGAGAGGCGCTGTGCTTTTGGTTCTGTCAGTGGAGAGAGAGAGAGAGAGAGAGAGAGAGAGAGAGAGAGAGAGAGAGAGACTTGGATACATAGAGATGGAGGAAATGGAAGAAAGAAAAAGGGAACACGAGAAAGTCAGTGAGACAGAGAGGGAGTGAGGTGACACGAGAGGGAAAGGGACATAGTGAGAGGGAGAGGAGCAGACGAGGGAATGGGAGGGAAGCAGAGGCTGGAGGAAATCGAAGGAGGAAGGAGGGTCGGAAGAGCTAATGTTATGGAGGAAGTACAGTATGGTAGGGTGGACCGTGGGGGCTTGACGGAGAGGGATTTAGAGCTATAGGCACCTTGAGAGACAGACAGTGAGAGTGAGAATGAGAGAGTAAGAATGTGAGTGGGAAAGAGAGTGACTGGAAATTAGGACGGGTGGAAATGAGAATGTGTGGCTGAAAGGTGAGAGAGAAGAACGAATGAGTGTGAGCGTATGAGTAACAGTGTGTGACTTGGGAAGGATAAGAAAGCGCGCGCGCGCGGACACACATTTTCTCTCTCTCTCTCTCTCTGCTACAAAATACGCTGTTACACGAGGCAAAGTGCAGTGACAAAGCACACCAATAAACACACTACCGTATGATAGGGACGAAATACAGAGTGAGATACGTTCAGTGTTAAATGATGACAAGGTTAAATGCCGACAATGCTCAATGCTGCGAGTGTGAATAACTGATAAATGTTGACGGTGTTATATGCTGTGCATTATCCTCTTCACGACGATGATATTCTGCTATTTTATTCTTCCAATTTATAGACGTTTACTCATTACCTATACCGTACACAATTTCCCTCATAAAGCCTCTAATCTTTGATGATCATTTATGGAAAACCTGTAACATTCACAGGGGCCTTCCTCCCTCGCTACAATAACTTTTTTTTTTTCTATTTCATTCGTGCTGTTTCCAGTGTTGTGTTCAGCTTAGGAGAGCGTCACAGGACTGAAGGGGTTCATGATGGCTATGAGCAACTCTTTATGTATGAACTCTCCAAAGTGACCCTGGGGGAATAAAGAATATTCAGAGAAACCTATCCTTGGACTGAAGAGATCTGGCCGGGGTAAAAGATAGGTGGGCAGAAACTACTGGCTGGATTCTAGGTGGCACAGAATTCATTAGGCCATTCATTAAGCGATTTATTTACCATATCACATGCTTATATTTCTTTTATCTTCTGGACATAGTTTGCCTCAGTACCATACACAGGGATAAGAATGTGCAATGAGCTGTATAAATCGCCGAGGGCAATGCGCTACGAAATCTCCGAAGCCAACTAAAAATACGGCTCTATGGCTCAGGACTCTACCTATACCGAGGAGAAAATAAGGAAACAAGGCAGAAGGAAAGAAGATATTGCTATGGGGGAGGAGGAGGGAGAGAAAAAAGGTAGATATTGAAGAGAGAGAGGGAATTAACTATCAGAGGGGAAGAGGGAGAGGGACTTATTAACAAAAAGAAATGTGTGTGTGTGTGTGTGTGTGTGTGTGTGTGTGTGTGTGTGTGTAAGAGAAAGAAAGAGGGGGGGGGGCAAGAACTGACAGAAACGCACAGACCAACAGAAAGACAAACAGCACGCACCAGAGACAAACTGACAGAGTAAAAGCATCAGTGGGCCAAAGCCACAGAGGCACACAAACAGAACTAATACTGCATTCAGTCAGGCGTGTACAGAAAGGTACACATCCATCTGCCCAAGTTTGTTTGAAAATTTTTTACAAATGGCTAAGCAAACTGAAACTCTTATTTCAACTGATCCCTTGCCTACGAGAACAAAGCGAATGGATTACATTCAGCACAGGACTTCAGACTTTCTTCTACTGGAGGGGAAATGTGCGTGTATATATCAAAAGTCTTATTACACAGTGCCGTGAATACCATCTGCCATACGATAGGTAAAGACTTCATTAACTTCACTAGCAAGATGCTCTCCTCCTGAACTTAATAAAATCGTGTGTCAGCATCACGAACCAGAATCCATAAGACGTCATTGTACTAGAGGAGATACTGTGGGTCGTAAAGAGAACGACAGGAATCAGAAGGACGACATAACACTGAGAAATGGGTCTGAATTGTCTAGGAAATGGGACGGTCACAATAGAAAGATTATATTACCTTCGTGGGGGAGATGAGGGAGGGAGGGGGAAGGGGGAGGAGGGAGAAGGAGGGTAGTAAAAAGGAGGGGAAGGGGCTAAAGAGGAGATGGAGAAGGCTTGGACTAATCCTACCTCTATGGCTTGGACGATCAGGATGGGGGGAAGGAGAGAAGTGACGAAGGGGGGAGGAAGTGGGGGAAACAGACTAGGGACAAGGACGAGGGAGGAAGGAAAGTAGTGACGAGGAGGAGGACGATGCAATAGGAACGAGGAAGGGGGAGGAGAATAATGACGAGGAGGAGGGGAGGGACAGGTTAGGGACGAGGGGAAGGGGGAAAGAAAGTTGGGGCGTGGACAGAGAGGAAGTGGGAAAGGAGAGCAGGGATGAGCAGGGAGAAGGGATGGGGAAAGGAGAGCAGGGACGAAGGGTAGGGACGAATAGGGGCTGAGAAGAGAGGAGGAGGGTGATGGAGATATTGGGGGGGGGGGAAGTGTGGGTAGTAGGGAGGAGTCGCCATCCGCGAGATTGCATCAGATCCCATTGCAAAGGAAATCGCTTATCGATTACTATTTAGAGTCCAATAAATTTGCCGATATCCGAATTCCATTTTGCATCCGCTGTGTAAACTGAATATGAGCCATAATTGGTAATATAAAAGGCAGATTCCACTGATAACAAACGCTAGATATGAACCGATATTTTCTCACACCCGATTGGTTCCCTCTCCTTGCCGCAGTAAACGTGACACCAAAACTCGGGCCGGTCAGACTGGTGAACAAAGTTTGCTTCAACACAGCAGTGTAAATGGGGATTTGGATGCAAACATAAGAACATAAGAAGCGAGGATAATTGCAGTAAGCCAGTTGGCCCATGCCAGACACCTCCAACCATGAGTAATGAAACTACCAGAATAAGACAGAGCAAAGTGCGGGTTGTATGATACAGGAAGACTGGGACAGCGAAAACTGATAGTCTGTCCGACTTCCCCTCTTGACAGCCTGCCTGAGTGAACCTCGTGTAGCCGACGGGCATTAATCTATGTCTTATGCGGGCTCCTGGCCTTTGGTTCCTTCTTCCTTGCATTAAGAAAAAAAAAAGTTTCCTTAACAACATGAGGCCTTATGGTGGTATTATCAAACCCGCGATCGCTAACGGCAAGGAAAAGCCCACATTGCTGACGTTATTGCAGGAAAAAATGATGGCGTGTAAAGGAACTTGACCTTCCGTTCTGCTAAATGAACTGCGTCAAGTGAAATGCACTGCAACCATTCCCTCTTCTCACAGGTGTTTTAAAATATACCGTCTTAATTTAGGGTCTTGCATACAACTGAAAGCAACGAGGAAACTTACCTCAAACAATTATCTTCCTCAACGTAAACACATCTCTGTCACGAGGAAAATTATACCAAAAGAAATTTTGTACTCCTCAGCCTCATCCAACAATACTGCACAGTTCCCCAGTCAAACCGGCTGTCTCAAATAATGTTAAGGGAAAGTTAGACCACGGCTGTGTTTACTCTCCTCTGGTCCCGGGAGTAATATAAGGAGCTGACAGTTTCCCTCGTCTCCCTCCAGCCCCTTCATTCCCCCTTCCTCCCCAAACCACTCCTTCCTACCCTCTGCCTCACTCCATTTCTGTAGTTCTGCCCCCTTCCTCTTCCTCCCTACACCAATCCTTCCAACCCCCTACCCCATACTGTTAAGCACACTGGGGAAGACTGCACTGCACACAATCACCTACGCCAGGAACACAACATGCACTCTTTGAGAGCTCTGTGGGAAAGCCCGGTCTCGGCCATGGCCTTCCTAAGGGACTCGGGTCTGTTCGGAACAACTACTACTACTACCCCCTACCCCACTCCGTTTTCTGTGGTTCTGCGACATTCTCCTTCCTCCCCAAACCAATCCCACTTACTCCCTACACCACTCCATTTTATGTTGTTCTGCTCCCACCGCCTCACCAACCTCCCTTTCCAATTATTCTACCCCGCCTCTCTCTCTCTCTTTTTTTTATTATCAGTATTATTATTTACTATTCAGTACAAACTTCAGGTATAATTATTCCCTTGTACAAAGGAAAAGGGGAAAAAGAAGTGTGTGGTAATCATAGGGGCATTTGTCTCCTTAGTATAATAGGAAAAGTGTATGGTAGGATACTTATAGACAGAGTTAGAGAAAGAACAGAGAAATTAGTTGGAGAAGAACAGGGAGGCTTTGGGAAGGGAAGAGGTTGTGTAGATCAGATATTCATTCTTAGATCTTTAGTGGAAAAGTTTCTAGAGAAGGGAAAGAAGTTGTATGCGGCTTTCATGGATTTGGAGAAAGCATATGACAGGGTGGATAGACAAGGATTGTGGAAAGTGTTAAGGATATATGGAGTAGATGGGAAGTTGTTGAATGCTGTGAAGAGTATGTACGATGGTGCGAAGGCTGCAGTGCGTGTGGATGGTGAACTAAGTGAATTTTTCTCTTTGAAAGTTGGTTTGAAACAGGGATGTGTCATGTCTCCATGGTTGTTCAATCTGTACATGGATGGGGTAATAAAAGAGGTACAAGGTAGGGTAGTGGATGTTGGAGTGGCCCTGGTGAGAGAGGATAGTGTTTGGAAACTCCCTGTACTGTTGTTTGCAGATGATACTGTGTTGTTGAGTGAAGACGAAGGGGAGCTGCAAGGCTTGGTGGATGAGTTTGAGAGAGTGTGTAAGAAACGGAACCTAAAGGTGAATGTAGGGAAGAGTAAAGTGATGGTCTTTGAGAGAGGTGAAGTTAGTGAATGTACAGCGAGGTTGGATGGTGAGGAATTGGAAAATGTGAGTACGTTTAAGTATTTGGGTAGTGTGATGAGTAAGGATGGAGGTTTGGAGGGTGAAGTGCTTGAAAGGGTACAGCAGGGAAGAAAGGTTGCTGGTTCCTTGAAAGCAGTGATAAGAAACAGGGAAGTGAGCATGGAAGTGAAAAAGTTACTACATGACAGTATTGTGATACCAGCTCTAACGTACGGAAGTGAAGCTTGGACATTGCTGGAAGGACACAAGTCAAGAGTGAGAGCAGTGGAAATGAGTTATTTAAGAGGAGCCTGTGGAGTCACGTGGAGAGACAGGCTGACGAATGAGGATATAAAGGAACGTTGTGGTGTGGATGTGGATGTGATAGGAAGCGTTATGAGGAATACACTGAGGTGGTTTGGCCATGTGGAGAGGATGGAGGGTGAAAGACTGACGAAGAGAGTGTATATGAGTGAGGTGGAGGGGGAAAGAGGGAGGGGGAGGCCGAGGATGAGATGGAGGGATGGGGTGGAGAGGTATATGAGAGAGGGTGGTGTGAGTTGGGAGCAGGGCAGTGAAATGGCGGGGGACAGGGCGACTTGGAGGCGATTTGTTTGGGGCCACCCCAAACGGGATTGAGGCGTCTGGCAATAGATAGATAGATAGACAAACTTCAGCACTGGGAAACGATGACACTAAAGGGCAAGTAGGAATGAGAAGACTATGGCAAGGAAAAATTATCTGAAATAACCATCACTGACGCCTTGGACCCAATGATCATCGTCATCGATATTACCTGAATCTCATTTTCCACCAATGTCTGTGGTATGACATAAGAATATTTTTCAAAAAATCATGATCATCACTGTCATCATCAATAACACCATCATAATCATCACCAACATAATCCGATTTCCTCCTAAAAAAAAATGGGTGTGAAATTATTAAAAAATTCCACCAACATCATCATCATGTTTTCCACCATCAAATACGGTCGTAAAGGATGTGGGCAACATGTGCAATCATAATTTTTTGTCTTCGTCTAGCGCACCAGCAGGAGGCATTTGCTGGAGCTGCATTCAATTTTGATTTTTAAGCATGTTAAAGAACAAAACTGTTTCGGTCCGTGAAAGATACGGTCTCTCCTTCCTCTCGGGTAACTTCAAGTTATTCATACATACATAAATACAAACATACAGCAGACAGACATGGATAGATAGACAGATGGAAAGATAAATTATTAGTTACTGTACCTCGCTATCAACAGACAGATGAATATCGATAAATTGTTAGATGGCCAAATAGAAAACCAACATGCAGGTAGGTGAGAGGGAGATGAAGAGAGGCACAAATGACAACTCTGGGGATGTTGTGCAGCGAGGCAGGAGAAGAGAAAGGCTCGCTAACTAGCTTATCTGGCAAGGCTGGGCGGGACAGGGGAGAGGGAGGAAAGGCTTGGAAAAGAGGGAAGGGAACGGCAAGAAAACTGAAAGGTAATGGAGGGGAAGGGCAGAGTAGAATGAAGAAAGGGAAGGGAAGATTAGGACAGGGAAAGAAAGGAAAGGGCATGGTAGGACTTGGCAGAGCAATGCAGTGCAGGGAAAGACAGGGCAAGACAGAGTAGGACAAGGCAGGCTTGGAAGAGGCAATGCAAGGCAGGGAAAGACAATATAACTTTCTAAATGGATGCAACAGAGGATACAAAGCCAGAGAATGGAATTGCAGGGTGAGAAGAAAAGACGGTACCGAAAATAATAGTGTAAAAACTACAAAATAAATGAGGAATCAGTGAAAACTTAAAACCACTTTGGTAAGGCCAAGCGGTATTGAGTACGGGAAAGCAAGGCTGATGGGACAAGGAAATGCAAGAGAACAGAGGACAAAGCAAAGAATTAATATAAAACCCCTGAATGATATGACGGATTATTCTAATTTATTCTTGCTACACCCAAGGTCCAAGGAGAGATCTCTCCTTGGACCTTGGCTACACCCAGACGATTTTATTCGTGAAAACATAGTGAAGGTGTTAATGAAAGCTGTACATTACCCCTCTAGCTCCAAAGGTTAATATCATGCTGGGTAAAATCGTGAAGAGGTTAAAATAAAGTAACATCATCATCATCACCATTATCACTCCTTGTGAGGTATTAACACAAAGCCGGTCTACCGTAGTCCACGACAACAGAACAACAACATCCCAACTAAATTATCACTCGTTCTGCAGACGATTTTATTCAACTTAGGAAAGACCTCTCATACTGAGAAGGTTAGCGAATGAACTGTTCAACTCCTCCCTCCATTCAAAAATTTTCCGGAAAGATGAATAAAAGCGTTTGAAGACAGCAAAAGTTGGGTAAACAATAGGTTATGGATGTGAACTGGTAAAAGGGCAATGACTGCATTAATGTTGAAGATGAATTACTGAAATAGATGGAATCAATGTGTGGCATCAATAAATATAATACATGCATTACCGATATACCTCTTTATCTGTAACACATGCAGCATTACCCGACGAATTCCAGTCTTCTTTATATCCAGCCCAACAACCTGAAGGAGTCAACGGTGTGGGGGAGGGGCTGGTGGTGGTGGTGGGGGTCAGTGGTGTAAGGGTGAGACGGGGGGGGGGTGCCCTGCCTTGGGTCAATCTATATTATCGTCTCTCCAATACCCTCTTATCACCCTTATATCCCCGGGGTTAAGGGCGATAATGCTGCAGCGAGGCAGCACCGGGTAAATCTTTATGGAGAGGTTTTGCACTGGAGGCGTTGATGGCCTTAGTGAATATTTTCCTAAACTTAAATCAGGTTCTGCTTCAGCCATCAGACTCAGCCGGGTCGTCAACGTGGAGGTGGGAGGTAAGGCAATGTCTGTATATGTTTTTGGGGAAAGAAAACTAAGGAAATAAAAAAAAAATAACAATACATAACATGAAATAGTAAATATAATAATAAAAACACACATGGCAGATGGACATCCTTGTGAGGTGGAGTCTTGATTCCAAAAGTTTCAATGTGTGAGAAATTAGACGGAAAAAAAAATGCTGGTCGTGCTTGTGAGGTGTAGGTAAGGTTCCAAAGGTTTCAATGTGCGAGAATTACACAAAATGTACAGATGGTTAAGGTTATGAGGTTGAGCCAGGATTATAAATACATTCCAAATTACGTGTTACACGTCAATCCGTATAATTTTCCTCTCTTTCTTTTTCTTTGTCTTCCTTTCTCTCCTGCCTAAAGTATGGTCTCATAAACCCTTCCCTTGCAGCCCCTGAGTCAGCTCTGCCCCCGTCACCGACAGACCCTGAGATAACACTCCTGAGGCCCTCAACCTCTCACAATTAGTCCTTCACCGTCTTCACCACTGCTGTTATCACGTAAACTGTCCCATGATGAGGCTGTAGAAATTCTATGTGGTGTGTGTGTGGGGGGGGGCGCTTCCGTGTTTGCTTATTTGTTGAATAAAACCGTCACGAGATAATACTGAAACTGATGTCCTTGGCCCGAAAGGGCTAACGATGTTTCTGAGTGCGCCATCGTGATCTCTCAAGTCCTCCTCCGCGGTCGGGATTTGTTTAACTAGCAGGACTGTCACCCCCGGCCAACTCTAAGGACCCCTCCGGACTTACACAAGGGTCGTCACGAAGGGCTTTGGGACTGTGACACCAGGAAGCTGGTGCTGGGAGAAAAGCCCTGGGACAGTGGTGTCGGGAGATGAGCTTTGGGAGGGTGGCGTCGGGACAAGAGCTTTGGGAGGCTGGCGTCGAAAGAAGAGCTTTGGGAGGGTGGTGTCGGGAGAAGAGCTAAGGGAGGGTGGTGTCGGGAGAAGAGCTAAAGGAGGGTGGCGTCGGGAGAAGAGCTTTGGGAGGGTGGTGTCGGGAGAAGAGCTTTGGGAGGGTGGCATCTGGAGAAGAGTTTCGGGAGGGTGATGTCAGGAGGACAGTTTCGGGAGTGTGGCGTCGGAAGGAAGGCGTCGGGAAGGGTGTCGTAGCATCGGGAACAGTAGTGTACAGTAGGTTTCGGGATTTAGGCACTGGATGTATTGGGATTCACGTCTACTGAGTTTATCGGCGTCTTGGCTACAGTCCGCAGATTTTTTATAGCCTATTTCTAGCAACTTTTTTCGAGTTTCAATCAATATTATTTGCGATGTTCTAATAATGTAGTGATGCGTTTCCATTGTTCTAGCTCTGCTAGTTTCTCTCAAATATATCTGTCTAGTGGCAGTAAGAATGGCTGTCCTACCTTCTCCTCCCCTCAACCATGACTCCTCCTCCTCTCAATCATGACTCCTACCCCTCTCAACCATGACTCCTCCTCCTCTCAACCATGACTTCTACCCCTCTCAACCATGACTCCTCCTCCTCTCAAACGCGACCCCTCCGCTCAACCACGATCCCTTCTTCCTATTCCTCTCTTCAACCACGACCCGACTCTTCCCCCCTCTCCTCTCTTCAAGCACAACCTCTCCTCGTCTTGTTTACGACCCGCGGACGTCTTGGCAGAAGGTGCCTTGCCCCCTCTCTCCCCTTGCGCCCATTCTTCCGTCTCCCCACTTTCCATTCTTCTGTTCTTCCCCCACTTCCTTCTCATCTCCCACTTCCCCACATCCCCCCCAACTTATTTTGCTACCCCACCCCCCTTCCACATCCCCCTCCTACCCTAACTGCTCCTCCCCTTCCCCCTACTCCCCTCTCATTTCACCCCTCCCCCCTCCTTACTCACACTCCTCCTACGGAATTAATCGAGTTCTTATGGAGGCCTGTCCTTATGTGCACGAGATAAACTTGCGATGAAATTTCTTCCTTGAAAAAGATTTCCCCAGTAAAGTTAATGCACTCATCCTTTGTCCCCCATGTAAAAATGGAAAAATTATGGCAAGGAACTGAGCAGATTCTCGATCTATTTACATAATAACTAGAAGAATTCCTCTCGTGGCTTTGAAAATGATCATCATCATGACTAATTTTCCCAACTTAGGATAGGGTGGGGTAGGATCCAGAAACAAGGGCATATTAAGTACGAAAGGAAGGAAGGAATAATGAAGAATTAACACCAAGCCATATTATGACCATATGGCACTGTAAGAGGGAAAATTAAGCCGGAAGAAACACGGAAATATCAAGAAGAGAGGTAGGACAAAAGAGCAGAAGAGGACAATAAAGGGAGAAAGACTGCAGACAAAAGGGCCCCTTTTAGTGGCCTATTATGACAAGCAGGAATAATGGAGACGTACGGTATTGTTCTCCCCCCCCCCCGCCTCCCCAGGGGAAAATATAAAGTAGCAAAGTAAGAGAACTGGCAACAGCACACCCGGTGCAATACAACAAACATTCACACATCGTTTAAGCCCTCCAAATCCCGGGTCCATAACTTCCGATATTTCCCTCTCGTTATTACCACTTAAGCTCTTACGAGTATGAGGCACTTTCTGCTGAAGATAATAGTTCTGCGTTAGAGGGAATAGAATAATGGAGTTGTTCCAGGCATGAGAAGGTTACGATTTGTTGTTTCAACGAAAGGCAGAGAAAGGGAAGTATATAATGTTTCCTTGCTTGCTTAATGAAGTCATAATCACGAGAAGAATGAAACAAACCCGAAACCATATTTCCTGTTCCATGAAGAGAAAGACATGAAGGCTCCAGATGCTTGCCATAACTTACGATAAATTTGCTTTCGTTAAGATCAGTCTTTACAAGCACGATATGGAAAGGTACTTTTTGTGTGTCCTTCCTAAAACGCAGATATCAAACACGAGAAAAAATTATTTTAATATGAAGTTCTTAACTTTAATTATACTTGTACTTATCACAAAAACGAAGTATAAGAGGGAAAAAATCATGTCTGATTCTTTATTTCTATTTATCTCCATCCTTGAAACACAAATCTAGTGACGAGAAAAAAAAAATATTTTACGTTACTCTGATGTCTTTTGTCTTAAAAAATAGAATGCCACGAACAAAAAATATCAGTGCTTGAAAGAATCTGTATTTCCGCTTTCCTTGTCCTTCCTGCAAAATCAGATCTCAGTTTGGAGGGTCATATTCTGGCAGGTTATGTGGTGCATCTCTGGCGGGAAGGAGGGAGTCGACCGGTAAATTATCGGCGAGACATCTCTGGTGTCGGAGGCAGGCGAGGGCAAGTGGCTGTGGAGAGGCCTGGCAGAGGGCCGAGGCGTGAAGAGCTCGGGGTGAAGGGGTCGTGAGGGGGCGCCGCGCCATGATGAGAATGACCTGAGGAGCAGAGCTGGGGAGCGGGGAGGTGGAGGCACGATGCGCCCTTCTCCTCTCACTGGTATTAGACGAGTTCACCGGAGGATCTGAGACAGGGAGGCGGAGGCATAAGACGTCACAGGGAGGCGGAGGCATAAGACGTCATTCCCCTTCTCCTCTCATTGGTAATCTATGAGCCCACCAGACAGATGGAGGGAGGGAGGCGGAGACACAAGGAGCCTATCTCTTGCTGGCAATGGAAAAGCCCACCTCCAGGATCAACCAAAGAACAAAAGAAGAGGTGAGAAGGGAGGTGGAGGCATAAGAGCCCTTCCTTCTCTCACGGTAATGAACGAGCCCAACAGAGGAGACAGGAAAATAAAGAGGGGAGGGGGTGAGCGGAGGCATAAGGCGCCCACCTCTTGCTGGCAACGGACTAGCCCACCTCCGAACAAAGAATATAAAAGAGATGAGAGGGGAGGTGGAGGCATAAGACGCAATGCACCTCTCAGGGTGATGGACAAGCCCACCAGAGGAGTGAAGAGGAACGGAGGGGAGGAGGAGAGTGGGGGAGGCGGAGGCATGCGGCGCCCTCCTGGCCTCCTCTCAGCGGTAATGGACGGGCTTACCACACGACCTGCCCGACCCAGACACTCAACCAGAAAAATGGCCTTTGGAGTACACTGGAGATTTTCACCACCCGTATAATTTAGTTAATATTCTCGTAACCACACACACACACACACACACACACACACACACACACACACACAAAGTCCTTGTGCAATCTTATACACATAGAGGTGCATGGTATGTAGGAGGACTGCTGGGCCTTGATAGCAGGCTGTGAAGCCTATGCCCAGAGTCGGACACATAAAAAAAAAAAAAAAAAAAAAAACATCCGATCATCATCATCATCAACCTAACCCAAGCCATCGTCACCATCATCGTAATTGTCAACGTCGTCACCCTAACCCCATTCATCATCATCCTAATTCATCATCTCACTAATAAATGGGGTGGGAAGGATCCAGAAGTGCAAACAGGAAAGCATAAAAGTAGGGGAATTACTGACAAAGTACCCAGTCATTTTTTTGTCTCCAACTCTTAACATAACTTGACAGGCCATTTCCCTAGGCCCGTTAGTCTTCCTAGGCGCACACACTCTCACATCCATTCTACGGCATTCAAATCCAGGAACTAAGGAACGAAGTCTCTGCCACACCTGCCTCTACATATTAATAACGTTACATATGCATAATTTCCAATACGCAACACATTCAGCTCGAGAACGTCTTTTTTAGCATATATAATTCTTGCTACTCCTCCCCCTGCCCTAGGATGGGAAAGGAGGTCCGGATGATGATGATGATGATGATGATGATGATGATGACGATAAAATTCTTGGCATCCCTAGAACGATTTTATTTTGCTTAAGAGCCATTTCTCAAATGGAATGGGTTAAATATAGTTGTGGGGTAGATGTGGATGTGATTGAAAAGATTAGGAGAAATACACTGAGGTGGTTTGGACACGTGGAGAGAATGGAGAATGAAAGACTGACTAAGAGGGTGTATGTAGGTGAGGTGGAGGGAGGGAGAGGGAGGGGTAGACCGAGGATGAGGTGGAGGGAGGGAGAGGGAGGGGTAGACCGAGGATGAGGTGGAGGGATGGAGTTGAGAGGTATATGAGGGAGGGGGGGGTGAGTTGGGGGGAGGGGAGTCAAATGGTGGGTGACAGAGTGACTTGGAGGCGTTTTGTCTGCGGCCACCCTTTGCGGGATTAGGGCGTCGTGCTATAGATAGATAGATAGATAGATTAATTCTTTCGGTACAACAGGTTTTTCCTATACTGAATAAAATTGTCTGGATGAGGCAACAATACATAATATACACATCATCGCTGTCAAGGGGTTAAGTGTCCATGAAAGCATACTCCAACTCACTCACACCACATTCTGACGATTACTTTTGCACCTCAGAGGTGTCAATAACCCACAGGTATAGTCGTGAGTCTAACTTTTGCTCACCCTATACCCCTACCACCACCGGCTGAACGAAGTTTTTACGATGAACAATTCGCACTGACAGTTACGGGTGTAGTTTAAACAAAATCGAACTACCAGCAATAGGTCTTCGTTGACATGAAACCATGGCAATGACTTGCATTAGTCAAGTTGATGAACCCAATGGCAGTCAGGAAGAGGTGCTAGGAAGAGAATATCAACATGGAATTCCCAGAAACAATGTAGTTCAGAAAATGTACTCGTAAGAAGATACTAACACAAAAATAAACCGATTATGGAGGGGTGCCAGGGGAAAAATAGAAACCTAATAAATTCAAAAATAAATTGCCAAGGAAGACGCACTAAGAAAAATAAATATCAACGACCTATCTACGGAAATAAACTAGCAAGGAAGTTGTGCCAGGGAGGCTCCTAACTTCACGAGAAGACGGCACTAAGAGTTGAGGATTAGGCGAAGGCAGGAGAAATACGGGGTCATGCGGGTGGGGGAATGGTGAGGGAGGAAGGAGGGGAGGGTTGAGGAAGCCCCGGGAAGAAAGGGACCGGGAACTGCTGCCTACTTTTACATCTGTCTTGGATTTCTTGTTGTCGTGAGGAAATTACTGATACCGTAAGAGATCTATTGAGAAAGTTTTAGTAAAGAATATTGCTAAGACGAAGGAAACAGGCAATGGCTTCGTATAACTCTCTCTCTCTCTCTCTCTCTCTCGCTCTCTCAAAGCAGGGCCCATATGGGCCCTGTCTCAAAGGATGGCGATAAGACCCTACAATATTCCCGTCCCTAGTGAGCAATTACCCTTCCTCCCACCACACATCACCCTCTCTTATAAATTCCATTACCTTCTCTATCACTTTCCCAGCATACATCTTCGACACAAGTGCTCGGTGGAGGGGGTTGTACTATCTTTATTTAGCAACCATCATTCCTCCTACGACACATCAATGTCATTTGTATATTCCACCATCTTGTCTACCACTTTTACAGCATACAGTTTGGACGCAAGTGTTAGGTGGTGGGTGCTTTCATATCCTTGCTCAACTACAGAGCGGAGGGGGATGGGGGGGTCGGCGTTTCATTCTCCGCCCCTCTTTTCCTTGTCTTATATTGCATCTGGGAAATACACAGGTAATATATATTTTTTCTTCATATTCCTTAGGGCGAGTGAAGAGGAAGAGAGCATGGATGTGAAGCGTGTGTTAAGAAAGGCTGTCTATGGAGATGGAGTTGCAGGTTGAAGGAGACGCTGTAGACCGAGAAGAACGTGGCCAGACATGATGGATGAAGAAGAGACGTCAAGGTGCGAAAAGTCACAGATAATTTTAGACGAATGGCAATAAGAATAAGTTGGCATCTTTTAAAAGAACAGTATATTTGTGTTACCGTTAAAGGTTTTCATCCAGCTTGTGGCGAAGAAGTTTAGACGATGTGTGTGGTAAGGATTGCATTACTGTTTCTTTTCAGTACGACGATGCTTTCCCTATTATAGACCCAACATTTTCCCAAGCAAGGAAAAAATTATTTTGCTCATCCAAGGGAAATTCTTGCTGGTGGCAGGATGAAAACTGTTTAACAGCTGGCGTGCTTCCATTTTCCCTCACCTCAAACATTTCCCCAGAGGCGATATGTAAGCACTGCTTTATAGTAAAGGTCCTTTTTCAGTTCTACTCGGGTGAGAACAAGCTACAATAAAGAGACTCTACCCAAACGTCTCTTGGTCTGGCAGGGAATCGAATCCTGGACTTCTTGGTATTCTGGGCCCGTTTTACCCCCCTCCTTGCTGTTAATAAACAATTTTGTTCATAGTAAGAGAACATCCTGGTAATGAAAAGCAATAATGGTCAACATGATATTTTCCAGTGCGAACATCCTGGTAATGAAAAGCAATAATGGTCAACATGACATTTTCCAGTGCGAAAAAGTTTCCCATAAGCGGAATGATGATTAGTTTAGAGAAAACACCAATAAAGAGATAATACGAATGACAGAGCTTAAAGAGGGCTACATCTAACCCCTTTAGTTCGAAAAACTTCCCCTACACTGAATACAAAGTGTCTGGGGATAGCACCAAAATACAAAGTGTCTGGGGACAGCACCAAAATACAAAGTGTCTGGGGACAGCACCAAAATACAAAGTGTCTGGGGACAGCACCAAAATACAAAGTGTCTGGGGACAGCACCAAAATACAAAGTGTATGGGGATAGCACCAAAATACAAAGTGTCTGGGGATAGCACCAACAAAATGAAACCATGACGTCCTCGGGCAGAAGGGGATTCAAGGCCTGAGGTCTGAGGGAACTTAGGGAGAGATACAAGCTGCAGGCCGAGGGGGAAGAGAGGGAAGGGAGAAGTTACAGAATTAATGGGAAGGGGAAGGGGAGTGGCAGCACTGAAGTGGGGAGACTCACTAAAGTATGGGATATAGGTCGGACTTGTGAGTTAGGGTTATAGTAGTGATAGTAGTTATAGTAGTGAGTATCCGGTTCATTGCTCTCTCTCTCTCTCTCTCTCTCTCTCTCTCTCATTAACATTATTTGATACATTAACATTATTTGATACGTGTGTGTGTGTGTGTGTGTGTGTGTGTGTGTGTGTGTGTGTGTGTGTGTGTGTGTGTGTGTGTGTGTGTGTGTGTGTGTGTGTGTGAACATACTGTTACCGGTAATGTTCACACAATCCCCCTCCAGCTTTATGTTTACAAACTCGTCTTGTTCTTCCCACGAGCGTAAGATTACCTTCCTTAAACTATTCTGTTGTGTGCTTCATATTACTGTCTCTACTACATACACATATTTTATTTCCTGTAATACCATATATCTTCACAACCGGCTAGGAAACGTCGGCGAACTTTTAATCGCGATAGTACATACTGGTGCATGTACCGTATTTTGTAAGTAGGAATACACGTATGCATTATATGTGTTACCTCCTGATAATTTCAATCAATTCCAGTTCGGAAAATCTCTTTTATGCAGAATATAAAAGTTTGGTAACAGATATAACAAAGTATTAAGAGACGTCATCGTCGTGAAAACGTAAAACCACAGAGACCCACAGCCATACTGAATGTCTCCGTGATTCCCATCAACAAAGCGCCATTCAAATTCCTGGCGAGATGTCCTGGATTGATAGCCCTAGGCCTGTACGGGTATTCAGTGTAAAGGCCATATATACATCCGTGTCTGGTAGGCATCCACACAACAGATTATTCCTAAGCGATTCCTAGGCCTGCTGTCGTGTATGCCATTCCCAGCAGCCATTCCACAGATAGGCAGGGTAATCAGCCACAAAGCTACCTCTACACTACAGGCCACGGAAATACCTAGTTCTTGCTAAGACGGTTACCGTATCGTTTAAGGTTTACTTGTCTCTCAGCTCAGGCGCTTCCTATTCTGTCAATATTAAGGCTCTATCTTAGTCCCCCTTCGCGTCAGAAGGGTCTATCCTAAGCTGAATAAATCTGTCAGGAGGAGACAATAATTTAATGACCAAAGACGTCTCGGGTTCACTGGGTTAACCAGTCATAAACTCTCATCTCTCTACCTTAAATGCTTAAGTGTAACGAAAGATTAACACTACTATATCATGTTGGTCACAAAGAAATGCTGTGTAGGTGATTCAGAGCCGCAGTATCATCTGATTGTGCCACCGAAATTACAAACAGGACGATCTCCATCAACTGGGCCCACACGAACAATATAAGTCGGTAAAATTATCTTTCTTTCATAAAGATATCCTCCTCACATCCACGACGACGATGACGACGACGACCCTGCTGCTGGTGCTGAGAATGATGATGATGATAATGATGATTATGATGATAATAATAACGATGATGATGATGATGATGATGATGATGATCCAAATCCGAAATACCACAACTAATCGTTCTCTGCATTCTAACTCCTAAATTCCACGTACAAGCATTCACAATGATTAAATTGGAATAATATGGTTTCCACGGTTATTTTTTTCCTTTTTTTTTTTCAGGGGGGTCGCACAGGAATGGGGATCCAGTTCCGATCCAATTAACCCCACCAGTTCCATGAAGTATTTTAGATTTTATCACCGGATGATGTATTCAACTTAGCACACACACGTATCTGTATAACGCTGATGAAGGCGTCTTCCAAAGTCTCTCTATGCTGAGTCAAATCGTCTGAAGGTGGCAAGGATAAAGGAAGTTCTCTGGACGAACAGGTTAATGGCCAATATTACCAGTTTTATCAAGGAACATTTGTAAGGAAATGCAAGATTATGAAAAAAAAAGCATTCGCAAAGTCATCAAACATCAGACACTCAACTGCCTTGGAACACTCTGGCATTGTTCTCGGGCCATCGTCATCATCATCATCATCACCATCTCCTTGACAATTTTTTTCCAAATCATCATTAGCTTCCTGAAATTTTTTTCCAGACAAAAGACGGAGTGAGTAAAATCAACATTATACAGTAGCTCTGTGAGATGTAAGCTAACAAATATTACAGAAGAAAGAAAAAATCTACAATTCGGAAACCTGACGTCAGACCTAACATTATCAAACATAAAGTAATCTGAAATACGCTGGCAACCATACGGGAGAAGTACACACTAAAAAAAAGGATAAAAATTATATATTTTCTGACGTTATTGTTGTCATAAATCGCCGCTTTACATTATATTTATGTGGCGGAAGTAAATGCTGTCTCGTAACTCAGTGGCCCCCAGTTTGTGCCATTTTCCTACAGCCGTGAAGATGGGTCGGAGCTACAGAGAGAGGAATTGGAGAACATGATTACAGGTACAGAAACTGTCGAACATGATTACAGAGAGAGAATACCACACCAAAAATTTTTCAAACGAAAAGATTACGGAGAATTTCACAATGTTGGTGAAATACGATAAAAAAAAAATGTATATGGGAAGTGCGATGCATATACGACAGGAAATGATGACCTGGCTGACATAATGTGTGTGTCGGTCTGTATGTCACTGGTAGAAACGGCAGAGTGACCACAATTATGCAAGCATATGAAAGGACATACTATCAGCATCCACTTGCAACCCACTATTGCGTGGAATCCAGTCCCTGACTGGGGATACGCATCATGAGATGAATGCGATACCATCTAGGCACCGTGGGTCCAATTCAAGGGTTAACTTTCACCGATCTCTCAATAACTGGCCAATAATAACAATGGCTGACCTTGATGGATGTGCACAGTTGGCCGGCAGTCTATATCGCTGGCTTGTAGGACTCGCCACGCCCAATCTCTCTTTTGCAGCTCGAGACGGACACCACCACCACCAGGCCACCAGTGTCCATAGACACACGTATCCTCAGATTCACGTGCACGCCTACACAAAGCACAAATCACTTACAAAACGGACTGATCCTACCACCGCTTCCGGCAGTAACAGAGCTTGGCTGCTGAGTGATTGCCGGCCGGAGATGGACAGGGCTGGTGTGGCAAAACCTCCTGTATCAAGACGCCAACATGCACACACACGGCCCATCACCATCTCTAGGCCTATCAAACACAATCACACATGGTACTTGGAATTTCTAAGCTCATCGGGCTTAATTACACATGGTAAGACGAGTTTGTATGTCTAAAGTACTAATCAGAGGAAATAAAATATAGACATTAATATTACTCAATGCTTGCGTCCATCTGCAATACTGGTATCCTTGACTAACTAGACAGGCGCGGCGCTGCAATTCCTCCCATGCTGCCAACGTTTCAGTTTATAAGTACGCTTAGGTAGAATGTATAAGCCAAGGTTCCTGTGTTGGCTGTGCATAGATGTTAAAAAATACATAACAGAGATTATGTACAATTAATGTATTATTAAGTAGACTAAGCAACTACACTCGTTTCCCAAGTCAACCCATCACACCGAGAGGATGAAGTGTGATGGTGGTGGTGGCGGTGGTGGTGGTGGTAGTTGGGAGGAGGTATGAACTATTACACTTGCTACGTCTTGTCTCATTATTAATTGTTAAAAAAAAAAAAAAAAAAAAAAAAAACTGAGTTAACCTGAAAAACTGCTGTGTTAAATGGTGTGACATACAGAAGAAACAAGAACAGAATTGCTGTGGGACCTGCGGCGAGACTCTTGTTTCAAAAAGTTTGCTGTAAAAACTATCTAGCCTTAACAGAGAGGTCCACTACCGTACCCAGATTCTGGAGGTGCCTTAATAGAGTGCCCCACTACCCAGATTCTGATGGCAGATTTGGATTATCCATGCCAAATTATCTTAAATGATACCAGTTTCATGTATCCAAAGGCCTCCTTTTAACAAATCCGCCAGAAGCAGAAGAACGGTGGCCACTCTTTGACCTGCTGGTCATCGCCGCAGGTAAAAACAATAAAATCTTCCCATCAAAAAGGTACACGAAAAACTCTCATTCCAAAATACAGGCTAACAACCTTCCCCTCACCCCCCTGAAAAAAAAAAAAAAAAACGAAAAACTTCCTACTAAAAAAAAAGTTAATTCTCTCCCTCCCATTCCTCATTCCCACGACGTAGAGCAGACGCTGAACTCCAGGTGAGTGACATGAAATATAAAGCACAGAGTAATGAGTGGGAAAAGATGGCATCCTACCCCTCGAAGCTACGAAAATACACAAATTACACAAAAATTAACGAAAACACACGAAAGATTCCATTCCCTCTTCCAGCGACATAAAAAAAAAAAAAGAGAAATGAAAGATTCCATGCCCTCTTCCGGCGACGTAAAAAAAAAAAAAAAAAAATCCATGCCCTCTTCTAGCGACGTAAAAAAATATAAAAAGTAAAAAACAAACGCTGAAATCTTGTGGGGCAGAGAAGTGAAGTGAACTGGAAGGCGCGGCGTAAAGAGCGGAAGATGGCATCCCAGGGCAAACATTTTTCTCTGCGTCCAGCCCACTCACCCGCCCGACGTGGGGCTTCCTGCCGGAGATGTGGCCAACACCTACACAGGTTCAATTGAGTGTACAACATACAGGCCAAGTGGAGTGTGGGTGAAGGTGTGGGAGTATGTATATTTGTGTGTGTGTGTGTGTGTGTGTGTGTGTGTGTGTGTGTGTGTGTGTGTGTGTGTGTGTGTGTGTGTGTGTGTGTGTGTGTGTGTGTGTGTGTGTGTGTGTGTGTGTGTGTGTGTGTGTGTGTGTGTGTGTGTGTGTGTGTGTGTGTGTGTGTGTGTAACACGTTTTTGTATCTTAGTGAAACATCATGAAAACTGATTTGCGTGTCAATATAGTCAAACCTTATTATTAGCAAAGAGTAATAATATCTGAATATCCGAACAACAACATATTACGAAGGATATAATTCCACTCTTATTCTTGCCATCAATACATTATATTATTTAGCTTGGGGGAGATTTATCAAACCAGATGGCGTGTGGATTTTTTTTTTATTAATTAATTAATCCATCACGAGAGTTCTTTTTTAAGTTGAGTAAAACTGTCAGGAGGTAACAAGATTAAAAGAAACAAGCACGTCATTGTCCTGATGGAGTTAACACACTCAGGCTCCTATGACTCTCCGTTTAATAAATTCTTCTGACGTTAGCTGCAAGACGATGCTAAAGTTGTCCCGACCATTCGAGTTCATGGTGACAGTATTAACACTTTCCAACTCCTACGACTCAACTCGGAACTAAATACAGTCGTTTGGTATTAGCTGGAATACTAGAGTGGTCTCTACCATGAGATGGTTAATATCTCCACAAAACTCCCATCCATCTCACTCCAGATGCTGAAGTACTCGTATACTTGACAGCATAACAAAACCCTATTCAAAGTTGATGAGGGTTGTCATTCCGTGGCGCTGTGATGGAGAGCCGGATAATCACAATAAGATCCAATGGTTCCCTGTCGTCTCTGATTTATGATATGTTGTCTTACGAGGTTGTATCTGTGTCTGTGTGTGCCTCTCTCTATCTGTGTACATGTCTGCCTCTGACTCTGTATCTGTGTCCTTGTCATTTATGGTATGAAACACTGTGGTCAGCTGGTGTATTTCGTTCTCCGCTCTCCCCTTTATCTGTCCGTCTATCTGTCTGTGTCTTTGTGTATTCATCTACACCCGTGTGTCTATTTGTGGTACCACTAACTCTCTTGCGGTCGGAACAATTGAGGTATTTTATTCCACCTGAAGTGAACGATTTCATTCAACTGAAAGTGAGTCATAGGAACCTGAAAATGTAGTACCAGACAACTACTTTTTCGTCTTCAATTCTTCCTTCATTCCATCCTTCTCTTGTTATTTCCCCATTCCTCTTACTCTTCAGTTCCATCATTCCATCCCCTGCAGTTACTCATAACCATCCTCCCTCTCTCTCCCCTTTCCTCCAACAATCACACAAATCATAACCAATCCCCTTGATCACAGTTCCCCTCCCCTCTCCTCCTCCATCCCTCCTCTACCTTCTCCCCTCCCCTCTCCTCCCCTCCCCTCCTTTCCTCCTGCCTCCCGTCTTTTACTTCGGTTCTGTTCATCTCCTCGCCAGTCACTTTGTCCCATTTCACTGTCCTCCACTTCTCGATTCACCGTACCCCTTTTCCATCTCTCTCTCTCTCTCTCTCTCTCTCTCTCTCTCTCTCTCTCTCTCTCTCTCTCTCTCTGTACCACCATCTCTTTCTGCCTGTCGCTCTCCCTCTCTTGCCGTCCCCACCTCGTCTCCTGTCACGGACCACCCAGACATTCATATTAACAAATCCATTCCATTTCTAACACATTTAGGGCAGCAAAAGAGGCGGCAGCAGCACTGTCACTTATGGTTCCTCCTCGCTATAGGAGTCCAGGGCCAAAAGCTGCTTAAAGATGATATTCCCGAACCACCAATAAGCAATGATGTACTCCTTGTAAGATTAAGGAGCCATTCTTACAACGATAAAGTAGCAGACAGTGAACAATGACTCTGGAAGTTCAATAATACAATGTGCAGTGCCCCACCAACGTTTCACGACATTACATACTACTTTCATAATTATTAGACTAAAAACTGGAGCAATATTACTGACGATTACTACCCCTTTCAATACAATGTTTCTCATTTGAATTTCCTATTGCTAGCTCCATACATTTTTATCCTCCTTAGGGGATATATCTCGTAGTGACGGGATAATTAGGTCTTCATTCACCCATTCCCTTCGGTTATATACATTTTACTGATCTAGTCCTTGCGGTCTTACTGAAACTGGGGGGATCTATCGCAGCCAAAAGGTTGGAAACAGCCTCCATTCATCGCTTCATTAATAACGTCTTACACTGTTCTTATAACCACCACTAACCTCCACACACACTACTGGCTCGTTATTCCACGCGATCTTATTCAAGTATCCAGCAATGAAAGGGTTAATATAAAACCAGCTTCACATGACTTTCTTCCGGCAATAGTGGGGTTGATTACATAGTCCTCCTAAGGAAATCCCCTTCCTCGATCATCGTCTAACCCTCTAAGCTTACTGTTCATACTTCATGCACATTTATTCAACCCCGTACTAGTGGAAAGGATATACATATATGAACCCAATCCGGACGGTTTTTTATGGGGGCTGGAGGGGTTAATTATGAAGCCCCCCTAAGGAAGTGCTCCCCACCCCCCATCATCGTCTTACTTGCCTCCCGTAACTTTCCAACTCGTTAGTCGACTTTGTTTGGGAAAAGTTGGCCGTATGCTTCACCTCAGCTCCTCCTCTCTGCCTACCTTCATTACTTTCTCTCTCTCTCTCTCTCTCTCTCTCTCTGCTTTACCTCAGCTACTCATCTCTGCCTACCTTCATTACTTTCTCTCTCTCTCTCTCTCTCTGCTTTACCTCAGCTACTCATCTCTGCCTACCTTCATTACTTTCTCTCTCTCTCTCTCTCTCTGCTACCCTTCCATTCCCTCCCCTCTCACCATTTTTATGCCGACATCAGCCTCTCGACTCTCCTGCCAAACATACTTCTGAGCCACTTGAGAAAACTTTGATCCACATCCCAACTTAACCTGCCTCCTTTTCACAGTTCTACCACATCACTCCACCATCTCTACCACGTAACTTGCTTCCTTTTCCCAGTTCTACCACATCACTGCATCATCTCTACCATATCTGTACCACATCACTGCATCATCTCTACCACATCATTCCTCCACCAACAACCTATGAAGTTTTCGAATAAAACAAAAGTATCCATACTTGACCCTCAAATCTCTCTCTCTCTCTCTCTCTCTCTCTCTCTCTCTCTCTCTCTCATAAAAAAAAAAAAAAAAAAAACTATCCATAATCTGACCCCCAAATCTCGATCGGTAAACAAGCATGCAGGCTAGTACCCAAATCCGCCGCTATGGCCCCGTGGCGCTGCTGTACCCCGCTGACCAGCCCGTTACAGCGCCTCTTCAAGCACATGTCCGCCTGAACCAATTTCGGAAACAGGGCCATTTTTCATTGGGCTATTTCTGCTTCAGGCCAGGTGGCGTGTGTTCACTCTCCTCCTCTCGCTTCAAGTGTTGCTCTGCATTGCTTTGCTGTCTGCTTTCTTTGATGGAGGGTGGATGGATAGGGGCACGGGCACTGCTGTGCTTCATTATTCCGCTTCCCATACTGTGACTGGCGTGTGAGGATGACAGTCTGCTCTTTCCAGTGTGAATGAGGATGGAATCTGACAATGGGGTTAGCTTTTAACCTGATTTCTTTGCCCTGCTTGTCCTCTGCTTGCTTTACTTGCTTCCGCTTCCTTTACGTGTCCTTTGAATTCCTTCCTCTGATGGCGGGAGAACTGGCGCGTGAGGTAATATGGGTAAGTGACTTTAATGAACATAATGAAAGGGTAACGTGGATGTATAACACGCTGAATGAAAGACAAATTAATCAAACCACCTTCATTCGTCGTCATTATCACCATTATCTGTCCTTTTTCCCAGTTAAATGTAACAGATCAGTGCTCACCAGAGAATAAAGCCTAAATTTAAGTCAGCTAGCGAGTTAGATTTACTTTAAGTATTTCGACTTTAGAAAAAACGAAATAAATATACTACAGTCCTATACAAGTAGATCTCACTGAGATGTAAAGTCTCATATCAATATAAACCCACAGGAGGAGATAATAGTTAAACTGACAGCTGATATAAAAAAAAAAAGGACAGAAAGCAGACAGACTGACACAGATAAACATACAAAGGTACTTGATCATAAAGAAGGAATAAGAGAAGAAAGAAAGAAATCTTGTGCAAGGTGTACACAATGAAAATTTCAGGTTCAGTCTTAGGCAGCTTCTTGTTCAATTACTGCACTATCCAGATATAACTGACTTGAGGTAGCTTCATAATTAATGTCTTCACGACAAAGAATTAAACATAACTGTGTAAGGGTGGCAGTAATAAAAAAAATTGATATTTGTGTCGTGGTGCAGGGACTTTAATAGGTTGTCACCTAACTTTGCGACAGGTCATCTCACACCTGTCCCACGGATTGTTCTTCATGCATTTAATCAAGGGCAAGTGAGAAGAGCTGACAGGTAAAATGACAGATCCAATGACAAACGGGAGAGAGATGTAATTTGATTAATCCACCTACTGATCGATTAACAGGTATAGACAGAGACTGACATATAAAGATACGGAAAAATAAAATACAGTGAACAATGAAGAACGCGACATATTAAAAAAAAAAAAAAAAGACATTCACTGTCACACTCTCCCTCCTGTCATATTCACTTCCTCTTTCTTTTCTCTTACTCCTGTCATTCTTATGTTTTTCTTAATTCGCAGAATTCGTTTTTATTTCCCTTCTTTTTCGTACCGGTACTTTCTTCCTTTCGTCTTTCTTCCTTCCTTTCATTCCTCTTAATATCTCCTGCTCTTCAGCTCCCTTAATCTCGCCCAGTTCCCACATTCCACTCTTCTATTTCTCTTTTTCAGTCAACCTCCCCCCCTCCCTCACCCCCACAAATTCTTTATTCCACTCTCCCACTACCATCAAACCCCATTTTTTCCTCATTGCCTTCATCTATTTCAACTCTCCTTACCTCATTCCCTCCTCTCTCCTTCCTATAATTCCTCGTCCCTTCCCATGCTTCCCCACTACAACTGCCCCTCTCACCTACTCCTTTTCTCTCGTTACTCTGGCATCCTCCGTCATACTCCCTCCTTCTCCCTCTCCTCTCCAACTCCACTCCTCCATCATTCCCCACTTCTTCCCTCTCACTCCCCCGTCTAACTTACTCCTTCTCTCGTCATTCCCCACTTCCTCTTCCTCCTCCCTTCTACCCCCTGCTTCTGCAAATCCCCTTCATTAACTCTTCCTCTCTCTCCACTGCTACTTTCCTCACCCATCATTTCCCACTCTTTCCCCAAGTTAACTTTTAGAGGAATCTCCTGTGTGGTCAGTGTATTTGCTGTGTGACGAGTACCATTTGTTTCTCCCCCTTCCCTCCTACTGCTCTCATCCCCCATCCCCCTCCTCCCAGCATCGTTCATTCCCCTATCCCTATATTTCTCGCCCCTCAGTCTTCTCAGTCCTCATTCTTCCTCTTTCATTTCCCCTTCCTAAATACCCCCCTCGTCCCATCTTCCTCCGCCCCTCATTCCCCCACCCTCATCCTCCCATCATCCATCCTTCCTTTAGCTAATTCTCCCCTCTCTCTTGTCATCCTCCACTTTTTCCTAATATCTTCCTCCTAAATATTCCCCTTATTCCGTTACCCCTACCCCTCCGCTCCTCTTATCCCCCTAAAGTTCCCATCATCCCCTTCTCTCTCCCTTTAAATATCCCCTCTCGTTATATCCACTCCTTTTGCTGTAATTTCCCCTTCCTGTATACTAACCTTATTCCATTACTCCCGTCCCTTCCTTCCCCTCATCCTCCCCCCACCCCTCCTTCCTTCTCTCCTTGTTCCCTTCGCCCCCTCCAAATCCACTTCAATAACAGCTGCCGTGTGTGTATATTGGCTGTGGGACGGCTGGCAACGTTTGTCCCGCCGCCATAACACCGCCGCTGATTAAAGCAAAAGCCCCATCTGATAAACCTGATGCCACTGATCTCGCTCCCTATTACTTGTTCTAACACACACACACACACACACACACACACACACACACACACACACACACACACACACACACACTTATTATACTTCACATATCCTATAGTTAGCTGTTCTGCTCAGTCCATTTTATCGTGTTTTATGCCACACGGTTTTACTCACTATCGGAAAAGTTCGACAGTCTGAGGTTAATGGTTATTTTCAACTTTCATTTAGTCTTTCTTGAGCTGAATAAAACAGTTTGGAGGTACACATAAAAAATAAAGATGTTACCATAATCATGGGGTAAGATCTAATACGCAAAACAAAACAATCCCAAAGAAGGAGGTGTTAAGCAACCCCTTAGGCCTTATTTCTTCTGTTCTGACTCAACAGCTTAATTTAATCTACATTAATAATGGATTAGGAATGAATTTTTCAACTACATCAAGCCTATCTCAGTCCTCACTCTCAACTCGCTAGCCTCGGCATTCCAGTCTCTTACTTTGTTACAATCTATTTAACTTATTCATTAACCTACTCTCGCTCTTATGACAAACTCTCAGCTGAATAAAATCGTCTGTCATTAACTGAAACAGAAAACTGTACAAGAGCTGTCCACAGTATGAAAGAGTTAATGGTGACAGTATTTATACACTCACGTAGGTTCCTATGACTTACTCTCAACTTTTTCTCGCTTTCCTTTTCGCCCCTCTGACCTCCACTTTCATTAGTTCTAACTCCATTTTGTTTCTACCTCTCTTTCACTTCCTTTTGTCTCTTCTAAATGCAATCAATCCACAGATTACTTTTTCATTCTCCTGTCTACCATTCCCCTCCTTTCTTTCCTAATATTTTCCCATTCATTAGTAATAACTCCAGTCCTATATTCTAATCATCCAGTCATTCCTCTTTCCATTCGTCTTCTATTCTAAATATATCAACCTCTCTCTTTCTTCTGCGCTCTCTTCTCTCTTACCTTCCATTTCTTCTCCCTCTCCCTCCTCTCCTTCGCTCTCTTCTCTTTCTCTCTCAACTTCCCTTTCTTATCACTACCGTTTCTCATCTGACCTAATTCCAATTATTGTGCCAAAGTCCCTTTGCGATTCCTTCTCCGTTCTATCATTCTCATCCCGCCTCACCCTTAACTTGTCCATCATTAGCTTTTCCTTTCTCTCCCTTTTCCTCCCCTCGTCTTCCCTTTCACCATCTGTCCTAACTCTAGTCCTTGAGCAATATACCTTTCCTTACCTCTTCTGTCCTCAATAAATCAACCTCTGCCCCACCCCTCCTCCATCCTCTTTCTTATCATTTACCTTCCCTTTCTTCTCTTTCAACTTATTTTTCACAATCTGTCCTAACTCCAGTCTTCGAGCCATATCCCATTCCTTTCCTCCTCTGTTCTAAATAAATCAACCTCTCCCGCTCCCCTCCTCATGTAACTCAATACGTCTCCTGCCGAAGCCTACCCAGCCCTAGGCCTATCCCACCCTAGCCTCGCCTTGCCTATATGGGAGTGGCGAAGCAATAAAACCCGGAGAGGGAGGACAGCCAATATAAGGAGGTACTGAGAATAGAGGGAGGAATGAGGGGAGGAGGAGAGGGAGGGATGGGTAGGAGGAATAGGACTGGGAGATGAAGGAATGGAGGAACAGCAGTAGGAAAGGAGGACAAGAACGTGAAGAAAAGAGATGATAATTATGAGGATGAATGGTAAGGAGGAAAGAGGAAAGGAAGAGAAAAGGGAAGGATAAAGAGGAAGAGGACTGAGAAAGGAAGATAGGGAAATGGATGACGGAAGAATGTAACCGATTTGTTAAAGAGAATATCAAAAAGAAGAAAAAACTTACGTGAAAGAAGCGGGTCCGGAAAAAAGAAAATATAGAACGACGACAAGGAGGTACGAGAACACCGATAACAAATGGAAAAAGGCAGAAAGTGGAAGAGAAAAGGAACTGTAAAAATTAAATAAGAAGGATCTGAAAAAGGTCGAAGAAAGGGGGAAAAAGGCAATGAAAAATATGACAGAAGAATTTGCGAGATGTACAAAGAATCAAGACTATGCAAATGGCAGTCCACCAGATGGGTAAAGAAAAGTTAGGCTGATAAATAAATAACGACGAACAAAGAGGAAAATACATGAAATAAATACAGTCAAACAGGAAAGAAGTCATAACCTCTACGTTCGGTGACAGATAATAAAAGGTAGGTACCGTAACTATACAGCATATAAAAAAAATGAGGCACACGTGACTGATAAGGGAAAGGAAAAACAAGCGGAGCTGAAAAATGGGTTAGAGAAAGAAGTAACAGAGGAAAGAGTGATAAGGGGAGGGTGGAGAAGAGACGATGGGGGAAGAGATATGGCGACGAAAGGAGGAGGACGTGCAAGAAACAGGAGTGATAAAGGAACAGAGTAAGAGTAAGAAGAGAAAGAGGACGACAAAAAGAGAGAAAAGATATAGGAAACCAGTGGAGGAAGGACGGAACAAGGAATGCTTTAGAAAACACTTCACTGCATCTTCATACGAGGAAGGAGGGTGGGAATGCAGGAAGAAAACAGGTGGAAAAGAAGAAAGCACTAGAAAGAAAACAGGTGGAGAAAAGGGAAGGTGAAAATAAATAAACCGAAATTATAGAAGAAGAGGAAAAGAAGAAGTTGGAGAAAAAGAGAAGTAGGTGGAAAGAAAGAGGAGTATGTGAGCGAAAAGAAAAAAAAATGGAGAAGAATGAGGAAAAGAGAAAAGTGAGATGAAGAGAGAGGAAACGCAGGATGACGAGCAGAAGGTGTAAAGGGGAAGGAAGAGGGGAAGAAAAACGAAGGGCGAGACGAAATACAAGACAGTAAGATGCAGAAACAATGGAAGAGGAGATGGAAAAATGGAAAGTAAAAAGTGCACTGATAAGGAAGAACACTGTGGAGAAGGAAAGACGGAAATAAGATGGGGAAGGAGGAAAAAGGCTGAAGATGAGAAAATGGATATTATGGAGATAAGGTGAAGAAAGGGAAGACGAAAAAAAAAAAGGAGATGAAAGAAGGAAGGATAAATGGGATGAGTAAATAAATAACGAGAGAGAGAGAGAGAGAGAGAGAGAGAGAGAGAGAGACAGACAGACAGACAGACAGACAGACAGACAGAGAGAATCATTGGGCCCAGAACGAAAATAAAAAAGGGAGGAACGTGAGCGGGAGAAGCAAGAAAATTATTGAAGGATCAGAAAATACCAGAGTGTGGAAGAATTCAGGTTTTGTGGCAAGAAAACTGAGAGGTGACCATCTGAGGAGGAGGAGGAGGAGGAGAAGGAGGAGGAGGAGGAGGAGGAGGACGAGGAGAGAGAGAGAGAGAGAGAGAGAGAGAGAGAGAGAGAGAGAGAGAGAGAGAGTCTAAGGACTGGCCACAGACGTCGCACAACAGACCTGCGTTATCTATTTTTACATCTTAATTTCTACTGTCAGCCCAGCGTTTATGATGCAAGAGCCAACGTCACGTCCGACACTAATACAAGAGCCAATGTCACGTCCAACACTAATGCAACGGACTACAGCATTATATATTTGTACTGCGTAAATACAGATAAAATAATTCAGTAGAATATTTCACTGTATATTTGGAGTGTACTGTGGTACGTGGGGGCACTCACCATCCACTCACTCGACGCAGTGTTGCTTTGGGTGTCTGCCCTTTCCTCTCTCCCTTCCACTTCTCTTTCTGTCCTTCATTCTTTCCTCTTCCTTCTGCCTATAGGTGACTTTACACTCCCTCTTCCGTCTTTCGTTCCATCATTCTTTTCCCTTCCTTCTGCCTATGCGTGACTCGACACTCAGTGACAAGCCAAATGGTTTCGTATACACAGGGAAATCATTTACTATGCTGGGTGATAACCATATAGCCAAATTATGGCGCCTGGTGGTTTAGTGAGTAATTACGGCGCTCCAATCAGATTGAGCCGGTGCAGGTTTATATCCAAAGGGTGGTTGGGTTTTATTGCTCACGTAATGCCATTCAGGGATAAGTGAGGCTGGTCACTTTCATCTTAAATGTCAAGATCAACTTGCCTAGCCCCGGGCTCTTACGCTCTTCATGAGGCAACATAGGATTGGATGAAGGATGGATGGATAGATGGATGGATATTTGGAGAGTGGAATATTTCAACGTATACGTTTCAGACTGAAGGGTTAGATGTAGCCTTCATTATCGCCTCACTATGAATAAAATCTTCTGGAAGCGGTATAGATAAACTACAAATGGCGTCCTTGGACAGATGGGAGTTGTGGTGTAAAATGCACTGTGATAATAATTAAGGTGCTAAGGTGTAATATACAAAATAAGAGGTTAAGAAGTAAAATTCAAGATATGATTTAAGGTACACTATGCAAGGCAAGTGTGGAAAGACGAGGAGCAGGCGAGGTTCCTAAAATGGGAAGAATACAACCCAAGCCAGCCCTGGTGAATGAGGGAATACACACGAGAATAGACATGCCCGCCTTTACTGTGAAAATATAGACATTGGAGCGGAAACGGAGGGAGGAGATGAAAGGGAGGCGTGAAAGGATGTAGGAGTGAAGAGAAGAGTGGAAAGGGAAGAGAGAAAGGCGTAGGAGAGCTTTCGTGACGACACACACGCACGGTGCATTTTATGAGCGATGGGAGAGAGAAAGGGACGAGGGGAGGGGAGGGACTGAGAGAAATTGGGGTAAGACATGAGGAGGACGACGAAGAGAGAGGAAGAGAAGAGGGAAGGGGGAAGAGGAGTAGGAAGAGGCGAGGGAATGTGGAGGAGGAGGAAAAGGGGAAATGAGAAGGAAGAGGAAGGGAAATGAAGGAGGAGGAGGAAGAGGGAAGAGGGATGGGAAAGAGGGACGGAGCAAGTGAATGAATGAAGATTAGGAGGTGACAGAGGGAAAGACGTTTGAGGTGAAAGGCGCGAAGGAATGAAGAGAAATAGGAGGAATGTGGTTGGTAAGATGGTTGTCCTACATACGCTGGTGCACACGGAGGAGGAAAATGGGAAAGGGAAGGGGAAAGTTGACGAAAACAACGGGAATAAAGGAGAGAGAATGCAATGTACGCCAAACTGTATTCCTAAAATTGTGCACGGGAACGGAATAATGACTGAGAAAAGAGAAAAATAAAACGAAAAAGAAAAAAGAACTAGTCGATACAAGCTGCCTCACTAACATTTTACAACAGGAAGGCAAAAACAATAGAGAACATAGAAGATTAAATTATATTAGTAAAAACTCTAAAAGTATATACTCATAACTCATTCTTAATTGGGCATAATCGTCTTAAGGTAGCTAAATTGAAATGGGAGAGCATTATTTCACTCTCAGACACGTGTAAAGCACTCTCGCCTTAAGAAAATTTTCAAACCATAGGTGGAATACAATACTTGAGTTGCTCCAATAATGAGACTTACGACAGAAGAAGCTAGCAAAACTAACCCTCACTAAATTTGTGTATGAGCATGATAAAGATCAGGGAGAGGAGAAAAGAATAGAAAATGCTTGTAAAAAAGAAACAGTGTGTGGACAGAATCACGGAAAATTGAAGAGGAGGAATGAAGTAATATCAAACGAAGACGTCACAACCGCGCTTCACGAAATCTGTGATAATGTTAACCAAACCAAGACCTGACCTGACCTGACCTTTACCTTACCTAATCCAACATGAAATAACTTACCCTCACTAAAACACCTGCAGAAATAATGGCCAGATTCACTATCAAAAGTGCAGATATTTTCCTCCCGCGTTCTAATGCCAATATGGGAAATGGTGATATCAATGACATGGCGGGGCTAATCCTGTGGCCGGTGAAATATTCGGTGGTGCTGCAATAAATATCATCATCCAGACTGAATCGTATCTGAAAGCCCTGTGCCTAACAGCCCCTGGTGTTTATTTGTTAAATGAATGCAAATTCCTATTTGAATAATCATAAGTCTTAATGAATCGGCGACTTGCATAAATTTGGCAGCTTGGAAATTTACCGAGCCATTCAGAATAATGTGAATTTTGCCGTGTGCTATGAATGACGGTTACGGAAATAGCTAGTCCCATCTATAATCTATATTTATCTATCTATAAACCTATAAACCATCTATAACTATCTAATTGTGTGTGTGTGTGTGTGTGTGTGTGTGTGTGTGTGTGTGTGTGTGTGTATATACAGGTAAATATAAATATATAGATTTATATATATATATATATATATATATATATATATATATATATACACACACACACACACACACACACACACACACACACACACCCTTGAGGCGTAGGGACCCAAGGCTAGGCTATTGTAAGGTAAAATATTTGAGGTACGGTACGCGACTATGAGTCAGCGACTCATAAATTTGTTATACTGAGAGACTGCAACAATGACGTCACTGCCATTTCATTCTAGGCTCCCATGAAAAATTTTACTGATCGGACCTCTTGTAATGAATGGATTAATTATGACCACCGCAATGACAGCCCTCTTCATTAGCTTACAATAAATAAAAATATAAATAACTAAATAAAGAAAAAGCATGATCGTATCACAAGGTATCGTATCACAAGGTATCGTAGCACAAGGTATCATTTTTCAGTAATGATGATGATGATGATGATGGCATAATTATACCCCTTGAAAAGCGATGGCGTATTTTAGTGTTTATTCTTGCCCTCTTCAGGCGGTGATATACAGCTTAGGAGAGACTTCAGTAACCCCATCACCACCAGGCGGCTGCTCTCCTATGATGAACAAAAAATATAGATTCTGGTTGCATCAGGGGAAAAAAATAGGTCCTCGGGTTGAAAGGGGATAAAACGTGTGCCGATAATGATGATGCTGGCGAGGTATTAATTATGATGCTGTTAATGAGGGGGGAGGCTCTTTCATCTTGTGTTTAGAGAGATAATGAGGGAACTGTTAGTAAGTTGTAATTATATACCGGCAGGATGGCATTGGTAGGGAGGATTAGGTCTGTCTCCGTGTCTCCTGACTGTCTTTATTTAGGTCTATCGTATTTTCCTCTTTTTTCTGTATTGAATCTTTTCCTACTTGGTCTCTCTCTCTCTCTCTCTCTCTCTCTCTCTCTCTCTCTCTCTCTCTCTCTCCATAGCATGTTTTGAAATAAGAGAAATATTTTGACTTATGTACTCACCTGTGTTATAATCTCACCTGTAATTTAATCTTATTTTGTTCAATAAAGCACGAAAGCATGTTAAATATTACGTAAATATTAACATTCCTGCAAAGACAAGACTTCTAACAGATTTTTCTCGCTCCTTCCAGATGATTTTACTCAGTTTAAGACTGGCTTCCTTCCTTTAAGGGTTAAGAACAGTCCTTCAGTCCGCCTGCCTGAAGATGTCACCTATACCAGTTTTACTCCAACTTGGTTTAAAATTGCCATCTCTCCATCCTGAATACTGGCTTGTAACAAGAGATTACTGCTAGAACATGATGCACGTCATGAAGTGCTGTGGAAAGGATGTTAAGCCACAGTACTGTGTTATGCCACTCAGCTACGTGATATTAGCTGCAAATGGATAAAGGTCTGGATGAAGGTAAGTTAAAAGACAGACTATTGTCAGTCGGTCTGTCGTCAGCCATCATAAAATCTGTCAAAAGGCCCTGTTGTCATAAAGACATTTTATTTTTTTCAGGAAACCAATTAGCTATTCAATTAATGAGTCAGTAGGGCAATAGCTGCTTAGTCAAATTCAGTTCGTTTGTCGATTAGTCAGTCAATCAGAATATCTCTTTCGCGTCAGATCAGTCCTTTATTCAGCCATCAAGTCAGTCAGGTCAATAGTTCAGGAATGTTCCAAACGAAAGACTGCCAAAATACTGTCAACCGAGTGAGTGAATGAGTGACTATCGTTCATTCATTATTTCAGTAACATAGCCGCTCAGCCCACCAGTCAGTCAGTCAGCCAGTCAGTCAGTCAGTCGATCAGTCAGTCAGTCAGCCAATCAGTCAGTCAGTCAGTCAGTCGATCAGTCAGTCAGTCAGTCGATCAGTCAGTCAGTCAGTCTGTCAGTCAATCGGTCGATCACTCAGTCAGCCACTTAATCAGTCTGTCAGTTAGTTAGCCAGTCAGTCAGTCAGTCAGTCTGTCGATCATTTTGTCAGTCAGTCAGTCAGTCAGTCAGAAAATCAGTCTAAACCCCCAGTCAATCATGTCCACCTTCCAGTTATTCAAGGGGTCAAATTGTCCCCACCGTGTTATGCAGTGGAATGTTATCAAAAACGTTACAGCTCTAAACTGAAAAACACATCTGATCATCCCGTCTTTATATTGGTATGTCTGTCTGTGTTACTTGGCGGAGCGTTGATCAACAACAATATAGTTCTACAATGAAACAGAAAAATGGATTATTCCGTTCCCACCTGAACTGTACTTGGCTGTCTATCTGTCAATCTGGCTGTCTTTTCTTCTCTTTCAGCGTATATCCGATCGAACCATTAATTCAGCCACTCACCCGTAGGTCCGTCTGTCTGTTTATCCATCTCTCTATCTATCTATCTACCTATTCATCTAGCTACCTATCTACAGTATAATTCAATTTCTATCATTCCATCTATTTATCCATATGTGCGTGTGTGTGTGTGTGTGTGTGTGTGTGTGTGTGTGTGTGTGTGTGTGTGTGTGTGTGTGTGTGTGTGTGTGTGTGTGTGTGTGTGTGTGTGTGTGTGTGTGTGTGTGTGTGTGTGTGTGTGTGTGTGTGTGCGCGCGCGCATGCACATGGCAGTGGAGGGGGACCAATAACAAGACAATCGGTAAAGTTACGCAGTTGGATGGAGGTGCTCTCACGCCATCACTGACCGCACCACCTTCCCTCCCTCTCTCTGTCTACAGTATCAATCTAAATGTCTATTTCTACCAATCAATCGATCTATCCGTGTTCTAGAATTTCATTTGTTTTCTTACTCCTATCAATATCTTCTCCAACAGGCCTCTGCCTTGTTACGCACAATCACAGACTTGTTTTTCAATCACAGACTTGTTTCTTTCTCTTTTGCTCTCTTCCCTCCATGACACAACTTTCTTCCCCCTCCATCATTGCACCTCTCTCTCTCTCTCTCTCTCTCTCTCTCTCTCTCTCTCTCTCTCTCTCTCTCTCTCACACACACACACACACACACACACACACACACACACACACACACACACACACACACACATTTTCTACGCGTGTTGTCTTCCTTCCTGGTGTCCTCATTCCACTGGAGTTTTGTTTCCTTGTCTTGCAGAACCTCTTTTTTTCTTGTTAGTTCCTCCTTTCCTTCGTGTTATATTTTTACTTTCCTCCTCCTCCTACCTCATCCTTCCCTTCCTCCTTCTATCCCCCATCTCCTTACTTGTTATCCTTATCTCATTCTAGTAGTTCAGTTACTCTTCTAGGAGATGCCTAGCATGGGCAAATCGGCCTACTGCAGTTATCCTCTCTCCTTATGTTCTTGTTTCATTCCTCTATCATCTTTTATCCTTCCACTATTGCCTTCCTTCCTGTTTCTCTGTCTCCCTTCCTTCCTCCTTCCTCAACCCCCTTCCTTCCTTCCTCCTTCCTCTACCATCTTTCCTTCCGTTTTCCTTCCACTATCATCTTTTCTTCCCTTTCCCTTCCACTATCATCTTTTCTTCCTTTTTCCTTCCACTATCATCTTTTCTTCCTTTTTCCTTCCACTATCATCTTTTCTTCCTTTTTCCTTCCACTATCATCTTTTCTTCCTTTTCCCTTCCTCTATCATCTTTTCTTCCCTTTTCCTTCCTTTTTCACATTTCTTCCTTTTTCCTTCCTCTATTATCTTTTCTTCCTTCTTCTTTCCTTCCTCCTTCTTCTATCATCGTTTCTTCCTTTTTTCCTTCCTCCATTTTACTTCTCTCTCTTTCTCTCTCTCTCTCTCTCTCTCTCTCTCTCTCTCTCTCTCTCTCTCTCGCCACTTCCCCCTCCCCTCGTCTCACACTCCCCTGTCACCACCTGCAACGGACACATAAATTAAGCACAGAGATTTAATACAACGAGTCAGGGCAAAGGGAAGTTATTTATAATGAAAACCCAGGATGAATGATGACAACGAAAAACGAAGGGCGAACTACAGTGTCCTAAATAACAATAACGAGGGAAAGGTGGTAAAAATGTCATCAAAGGAAGGACTCTCAGAAAGTAAAATACAGTCGCCTCCAGTTTTCTTACCTACTCGTATTTTTTTAAATGTAATTTCTGTCTTTCTACTTTTATCCCTACTGTTGATACGGCACATGGACGGGAGTGGCACGTGTTTCCTTTACAGCTGTTGTTGATGTTGTTGTTGTTGCTGTTGTCGTTGTTGTTATTGTTGTTGTTGTTGTTATTATTATTATTATTATTATTATTATTATTATTATTATTAATACTGTTCCTGTTATTTTGTTATTAGCAGAAAACTAAATTAATTCCTTCAATCAGGGGACATCATTTTCTGTTCATTTTTGCAACCCACAGACGGTTTTGTTCTGCAACCCACAGACGGTTTTGTTCAGGTTACAGAGTCACATTTGATATTGGACAGATATATGGAGGCTGTATGAAACCCTTCCAGTGAGAGATGTATCCAGTAAAGAGGTCATCACCGGAGACAAGGTGATAGCCTAACTGTCGGCACACCCATACCAACCAACCTATACCGCCCATCTTCACAGGGTGTATTGGCCTCGCCCTGCTCCACCACCCATCACCATCACAGCCCATCCTGCTTACGTCTCTCCGCTCACCCCAATTTTTATTTTTATTTTACATTCATCCCTCACAGCAAACTCTGCAAGTGCACCCCCTTACCTTATAGAGAGAGAGAGAGAGAGAGAGAGAGAACAGTCCCAACTCATTAACAACTAAGCCACAAGACATTACCAATGGATGAGCACTTACCTGGGAGAATCTCTCTCTCTCTCTCTCTCTCTCTCTCTCTCTCTCTCTCGCGGAATGCGATTAAGAAGAGCTTTACAATGGAGGAACTTGGTCACTACCTCCCCCCCCCTCTCTCTCTCTCTCTCATTAAAATTTCCCTCGCTTCCAACTTACCTTCGCTCCCCCAACCTCCCTCCCCTCCTTCATCCTTCCTCCCCCTTCTCTCCCTTTCTTCTTATCTCTCTATCTCTCCCTCTCTCCCTCCCCCCCTTCCTCCTATGAAAAAAAAAAAAAAAACTTTTCCTCCCTCCATGATCACAACTACATTTCCTTCCGCCCTGTCCCTGCCTCCTCTTCTTCTCCTTCCCTAAGCTGAATAAAAGCGTCTGGAGAAAGCAAGAATATTCCAAACAAATACAACATCAGAGGGAAGGGGCATAAAATGAATAATGCTTAACGATGTGAGTGATGTGATTTCTAAAGCTAAGAATAATCTGTCATTAATCAGACAGAAAAATGTAAACTTCTCTGTCTGTCTATCTCACTCCCTACCCTGTCATCTACGTATAAAAAATATAACAGAATCACGAGCAAAGAATTTATAATGTGCGAATCTCCAGCCAAAACACAAAGAATAATAAAACCATGAATCCGTCTCCACAAAATGATATTCCCTCGTCTACACTTTTTCAGGATTTCAAGTCCTTAAAAATGATGTAAGAACTCGGAAACGTAAAAAGTGGCCAAATTAGAGGATTCATTTAACTTTCAAAGCACACAAAGCTGCTCCTCCTTGCCAGTGTTTACTTCTAATCAACTTTTTCCACAGCTAACTCAGTCGCCCCGTACCGCCTGAAGACTGAAGAATGAAGATACTGAGAGAGAGAGAGAGAGAGAGAGAGAGAGAGAGAGAGAGAGAGAGAGAGAGAGAGAGAGAGAGAGTGTGTGTGTGTGTGTGTGTGTGTGTGTGTGTGTGTGTGTGTGTGTGTGTGTGTGTGTGTAGAACATGGCAGAAAAGAATCATCATCCCTGAGAATCACCATGACACCCACTTCTTCCCCCACTCTCGTCCTGTCCCCTCACCCCCCACCCCTACCACCCCAGCCTACACTCAACTCGTCATCTCTCTATCCATTCTAAACCATACAATCCCTCTCGCCCTTCACCTTCCATCCTACTCCTATGAATCTCCACCCACGCTCAGACCCCACCCATACCTACTGTACTATGTTTCTCCCCCAGCAATAATTATATCCACCCCATCCCCCTTACCCCTCCACCATACTCTCACTCCTCCTCCACCATAATCCATCTTCACATCCACCTTGCCTCTCTGCCTCTTCGAGAATTTCCCCTCTCCCTCCCTCACCCCCTCACCATCTAAATCCTCGGAACTTCCATCCTGCCCACCCAACCCAAGTTACATCTCTCTCTCTCTCTCTCTCTCTCTCTCTCTACCTACATCCACTTTGTCTTCTTTCCTCCTTGACCCTCCCCTCCCCTCCCTCCCCCACTACTCCCCTACCCCCACCCCAGCCCTTAGATCCGTGTTGACTTACTCAGCTTAACAAAGACGGACCAAGGTGCTAAAGATCCTTCACTTAAAGCGCGCGCGCGCGCACGCACGCACGCACGCACGCGCGCGCGCACACACACACACACACACACACACACACACACACACACACACACACACTTCTCTCTTATTTTATGATTCTTTTTTTTCTGTCGTCATTAATCTCTCTCTCTCTCTCTCTCTCCTTCCTTCCTTTAAAAGCACGATTAAATAAGAAAAGTAGCTCTGTTCTTACAACATAAGAGGAGGTCGCATTTTTTCCTCTCTCTCTCTCTCTCTCTCTCTCTCCCTTCCTTCTGCCTCAAGCGTCAAAGAAAGCCTACCACCACTTATATATTTTGTATTTTTTATATCTTTTGACCTTCAATGAAATAAAATAAAATAACGATTCCACTCACTCTTTTTTCCTATTTTCTTTATTCCCTGACTTAAAAATCCCGACAAGTAAAAGAAGAGAAAGACGACCTAGGACTGAATACACGAGAAAATTTTAAAATGTATTACTGGATCATCATTTTTCCTTTTCCTTCGATTACTGAATTGGAATGTCTAAAAATCTAAGCAATCAAATTACCAGCTCCCCCTCCCGTTTTTATTTAAGGCCTGAAAATTCTACCTAACCTAAAGAAGACTCACCACAGACTTTTTCCTTTCTTAATTACCACGAATTTAATATCATACATATACATCAAAGTATCAGCCTTCGTTATTTTACAAAATCCGATAGCACAGTTCCCTTATTTCGTAAACAACAACAACATTAATAATATTAATAACAATAATAATAATAATAATAATAATAATAATAATAAGACGAAGAAGAAGAAAGCAAACAACTATACTGTATCCTATACAGGGTAACTTTCACCCCTCATAGAAAAAAAAAAAAAGTGCAGCTACCACATACAGACGTTTTACGGAATCCATTTACTCGTATACCTTAAATCCCAGGTCAATGCATGAAGCAGACATCCTGAGGTAATTCTCTTCACAATTTATAGCTTTCGGTGACACGAGGACACGGACAAGGAATATAGACAGACTGATAGATAAATACACACACACACACAGACACACACACACACACACACACACACACACACACACACACACACACACACACACACACACAGCTGACATGCTCATGCACATGCAAACGCACAAGCCATTCACAAAGCCAGGCACAAAACAGCTTCAAGAATCGTCTCGGTTAGGCCCAAGCCTTTCTTTCCCTGAGGGGAGGCGGGAAGGGGGAAAAGAGGGCTGGGGAAGACGGCAGTAAGGGGAATGGTAAAGTGGAAGAAAGAGGGAAGAATGTGGGGGGGGGGATAAAAGGGGATATAAAAGAGGGAGAAAAGGGGAGAGGACAGTGGTACTAGAAGGTGAGGGGAGAGGGAGGATAAAGGGAAAGAAAGGAAGGAGACTGAGGAGAAAGGGGGAATTTAAGGTGGCAATAAGGGGGATGAAAGGGGGGGGGGCAAGGAGAGAGAAAAGGAAGGGAGATAAAAGGGGGAAAATGAGAAGAAGAAGACGGCATTAAGGAAGGAGGAAATGTGAGGGGAGATAAAGGGTGAGACAGCAGGCTGAGACAGGTGGCAAGACAAAAGGAGAAAGAGGGAGGGAAAGGTTAGGGGAAGGTAAGGGAGAGGAAAATGAAGGAAAGTGGGGGGCAAGAGGTGTCGAAAAGGTAAAACGGGAAGAAGAGAACTTGGGGATGAGAGGAAGTAAAATACGTCAGAGGAGGAGACGGAAAGGAAGGTGAGGGGGGTGAAAAGGGGGGCGATGGAGGAGGGGGTGGAATCAATGGAGTAGTCAGGCTCATGAAGGTAACTGCCTCTGATGGTCATTAAGCCTTCTGTACAAATGACATCTCGGTGCCCTTAATGGACTTATGGCATGGGGTCTAATACTCTGGCTCATTCTAATCCCCATTCCTTTACTGTTTCCAAGCCCAGGTGCTCTTATTAATTTTGATTTATGTTATTAGGTTGTGGGCGAGTTGGTTTCAATTTGGTGACTGTCTTTTTATTTTTTCATAAGCGGGCTGGTATCAGAAGTTAGCATGGATGGCACATACATACCACCAAAGAATGTGGCCTGACTTTGAACTTACCTCTGAAACATAATTATGGAGATTAGTTTTGTTTCATGCTCCTACTGCTGAGACGGTTCTTTTCATTATGGGTACTGCTTTGTTTATTACTTCTTTGCTGTGACTCACAATGTCTCTTCAACTTCGCAAAGATTTCTACTGAGGAAGGGGTTACTGAATGCTGTGCCTAACACCTCCAGTAAGAAAAGCCTCCCCAAAGCTAAAATAAAAACAAGATGTAGCAACAAGAATTACTAATAAAAAAGTACTTAGGATGAAAGAGATTAAACCAATTATACCCAGGATATAAAATGTAGACATAATGCCTAAATATCTTCCATTCAGCGAACCACTTTGCCACCTACGCATATTCCGTTAAGACTCCAGAGGTTTTACACGACTTTGTGACAGGTGACCGAAATTAAATTGAAATCGCATTAGGATTATAAAGACACAAATTTGACAGCCTCTTACGCTTCCTTCGAGATGGTGTGGAAGATATTAAAACTTTTTGTAAAGCATGTTGGAAATGAATTAAACAAATTTAACTCCATTCTTTTTTTCTCCCTTCAAGTAAAGGGACTTCTAGTAAACTTGGTAAAACCGTCCGGGGGCAGCAGGATAAAAATTCAATATAAGCCATCGTATTAAAGGGTCACTGACGACTGCTTAAAGTTCCTTACATATGAGGTACTTCTCTTTTTTAATAATGTATACTACTGCTTTCGTATATTAAACTTAGCTTAAGAAATACCTCGTTGTGATGGGGTAATGTAGTCTTCAGGGTGGGCCACCATAGTGCCCAGATTACAGCATGAAAATCAGACCAGACAGCATCCAGTGATAGGCCATAGGCCGCTTAGATACAGTATTGCCTCTGTTGGCTTCATTGCCCAAGGAATCGCCTATGCTGGGTGGAGGAGAAAATACCTTTCTGGTGAGATCAATTGGAAACCTGTTCTGGAAGCTTAAATGGGCATCTTCAGGATGAGGACGTTGAATCTATTCACGCTCTCACGTACACGAGCGCAAGCTCAAGCGCGCCCGCCCGCACGCACACACACACACACACACACACACACACACACACACACACAAACGCCGTATTCTCGTTGGGAGGGGAGATCTCTAGCTTAATATGGTACTGAGTATATTTTCATATGCGTATCAATCATTTCCTGTGGCACCCTCGGGGATGCATAGGGCCTCGATGAACTCACACCACCACATCCTATCTTGTGCTAACTCCTCAAGATCTCCCCAACACTCATCTCCAGCTTCCCGTCTCATTGTCCTCACCCACGTCTCTTTTGGCCTTCCTCTACCTCTCCTACCAAGTGCCACCCACCCTGGTGTACCTCGTACTATTCCCTGTCTCCTATACACATGTCCTAGCCACTTCCATCGTGAGAATCTAACATATTCATCGATCGGCTGCACTCCCGTTATTTCTCTAATTCTACTATTTGGTATCCTTTCCCACCACTTAACTCCTAATATTCTTCTAAGTGCTTTATTTTCAAACACCAAGAATTTATTTTCCATAGTCACTGTGCTGTACCAAGACTCGTGTCCATAAATTAAGATACTCCTAACCATTACCTTATAAAGTTTGATTTTTGTATGCACAGAGAAATTGTTATTATTCCAAATATTTTTAAGCATTCCCATTGCCTGATTAGCCTTCTTTAACCTTTCCTCGAATTCAAAGTTCAAAGAACCATCCTTGGCTAAATAAGTACCTAAATATTTAAACCTATCAACTTGCTTTACAACCATACCTCCAATGACACATTCCTGCGCATTTTCCATATTCATATTGATTATTTCAGTTTTTCCACAATTAATAACCAAACCCACCTTGCGACCTTCACTCACCAAACAGTTCAACACTCTCTGCATCTCTTCTGGCCCATCACAAATCAAAACTATATCATCTGCATAATCTAAATCCAAAAGTTTCCAGTTCTCTCCCCAAAGTATACCTGCACCGGTTTCTGTTCCAACGCGTTTCATAATGTAATCAATGACCAATATAAATAGTAAAGGCGATAGAACACCACCTTGAATTACTCGGACTTGACTTCAAACGAATCACTCAGACAACCATCAACCATCACTTTACAAAATGTGTCCTCATGCATGTTCATAATGACCCTCACAAACTCCTCTGGTATTCCATAATGTCTCATGATCTTCCCCATAGTCTCTCTCGAAACACTATCAAAAGCCTTTTCAAAATCAACAAAACAAAGACTTAACGGTACTCTCATTTCATTAACTTGCTGCATCAAATGCCTAACTATAAAGATCTGATCATTGCAACCACGTCCCTTTCTAAAACCAGCCTGTTCATCCCTCAGAATACCCTCAACCACTGGCTCCAACCTATTTAACAACACTCTACTGAAAACTTTCAAAGCTATCGGTGACAAAGAGATTCCCCTCCAATTACCACATTCACTCAGGTCTCCCTTCTTCGGAACTTAACAATTACACCATTCTTCCAAACTGATGGTAGTAACCCCGTCACCCATATCTTATTGAATAGCTTGGTCAAGATCATTATTAATCTATCCCCCTCCACTTTAAACATGCGTATACTGTACATAATACAATAATAATATAATACATTAATAACGTACTAGGTGATACAGAGACGTAATATGCAAAGTAAATTACAAATGCAGGTGGTGCAAAATCTCCAAGGCCAACGAAAATACAGCTCACAGGTTGCTGGGATGATATTTGTGGCGTGACTCCCTGAAGGCTGTCAATGGCATTTTCTTACACACTTATTTATTAATCTCACTTGCAGGTGATAATCTCGCAGTGTTTCCCACAAGCTTGTCCCTCTTCACCCAACAATACAACTGGAGGCCCGTCTATATTAGTACGTGATTAATGTAACACAAGGTCGAAGTGGTTAGCTCCTCTCTCCAATGGCAATGGTTATGAAGCTGCTGCTGATGATGATGACAAAGTTAACGATGAGGATGATGACGATGATGATGATTATGATGATGGTGATATCACTGCATCCAACAGCGTATGTTATATATAAATATACAACATGCCAATTCCGAACCGTTCTGTACGCAACGTGGGCTATTCGTTATCTGGCAAGGCGCTTATATATGTCTTTCCCAATACCAGGCCTTGGCTATGGCTCGCTTTTGTCATTAAGTAAAAAGATCGATATGTCAATATTTATCGCGCTACCCTCCACTATCATCAACCCCCCTTCCGGCCCCAATTACATCTCCCTCACCCAATCTACCCCAGCACCCCAAACCCCCTGCCTCCTACCCTTCCTGCTTTTCATGGCGAAGAATAATAATGGTAGAAATGAAAGTTGATATAAAAGAGGGCCTCCTGCGAGATAACAAGCCGGACCCTCAGCGAACATGATTTTGGGAAAGCATATGGAAGTGTGTGTGTGTGTGTGTGTGTGTGTGTGTGTGTGTGTGTGTGTGTGTGTGTGTGTGTGTGTGTGTGTGTGTGTGTGTGTGTGTGTGTGTGTGTGTGTGTGTGTGTGTGTGTGTGTGTGTGTGTGTGTGTGTGTGTGTGTGTGTGTGTGTGTGTGTGTGTGTGTGTGTGTGTGTGTGTGTGTGTGTGTGTGTGTGTGTGTGTGTGTGTGTGTGTGGAGAACCAGGCGAGGTATTCATAAGAGCTTGTGACTTAGGCTTCCGTGGTTCACTCCACCATCTGACGAATTTCCTTAGCTTAGGGTTTTTGGGGTGGAACTCTCAATGTGAAGGGGTTTAGAGTCAGAGCACAAAGAAATAAAAAATCTACTCTTTCACTACGACATTTCTTTTATATAATTTTTCTTACTATCAGATGAGTTTATTTAGCCCATCATGATAGCACTTTAACAATGACGGTGTAAACAGAGGCTATATCCATTCCATCCAGCTCAAAACGCCTCAAGGTGAATGAAGTCGTCTGGAGACACCAAGAAATAAAATGAATGGACGTCAAAGTACCACCGGCTTAATGGGGACTGTTTTCATCCCAGTCATAACAACAGGCCCAAGTTATGTGAACAGTATCGCATGGTGGTAACAACAACAAAATACAAAAGCCCTCATCACAATAAAAAACTTAACAAGAGGCCCATCAATAGGTAATAAAATCATCAGGGGGTAAAAGAGGATAAAAAATATCTCCCCGCGCAGATTTTTTCCTTCTTCTCTAAAGCTCATTAGCATGAAGAAATGACAGATTAAACAGACGAGGAAGTTAATTAGAGTTTGAGATAGCAACTACATAATGCGGCAAAGACTCTCGATCATTCTCTCCACATCTCTCCTTCGCCCTCCCTTCATCCTTCTCGCCATCCTTATTTCCATCCTTCCTTCTTTCTCTCCTCCATCTGTCATATTCTACATACCTCTTTCCATCAATCCCTCTCCCTCAGTCCATCACTCTTCATCTCTCTCTCTCCATCACTCGCTCCATTCATTCCTCTCTTCCACACACTCCCTCGCCTTCTTGCTTACGAGTCACAACTTTCACTGCGGCTTTATCTCTCTCTCTCTCTCTCTCTCTCTCTCTCTTACTCTCTTCTCTCCTCTCGCTGACACATGGAAAACTTAAAACTGTGACTTCTGAGCTCACCAAAAATATAATTTCTAGGCTGCTGAATTCACTGGCAGAAATACCTATCTACTATGGTGTGGAGGACTACTGGGCCTCGGAAGCAGGCTTTTCAGCCTATGCCCAGAGTCGGACACATAAAAAAAAAAAAGTATTTTCCGAGAAGGACATGAACGCATCAACGACCTGAACTTAAGTTACGGCTATTAACTATTAAAAAAATACGCTTATAAGCTTACTATTAATTACAATATCTATGCTTCTGATCTCACCCAAAAACGTTCCTGCCTTCTTTCTCTTCAAGGGTTTGTATGGACTGCTATGACTGCTACTCAGGAGTTACTCAGCATTCACCCAGAAATTACTCAGAACATTACTCAATACTTCCCGTTGTTTAACCCCGACGAGGTAAAATCTCACTACATAATATTCAACTTCTCCCTCCAAAGAAAGACACGCATATGCAGTTGTAATCCTTGACTACTTGAATTTCTCTAAGTTCCATTTACTCACACTTTACCTTCAATATGTTTTCAAAGCTCACCATATAATAAAATCCCTATGCTTCTGAGCTCACTGAAAGACTTACGCTCTCTTCCGCCGAGGAGAGAATCGTATGTAAATTTTTAAATTTGGACACCAGTATGTAACCTTGGACTGAGATGAATTGCAAACGGAATTATTTGCTTTAGCTTATTCAGAGTTCATCCATTCCATCTTTCTCAACAGCTGATCCCTTGTGCGACAGAAGAGTATTAAAATATCACCAAGTCTCTTTACTGCTTGGGACACGAACATATCAACAGTTATTACTCTTAATGTGTGACCCTGACTTTCTTTTATTTTGTACACTTATTATTTACTCAGAATGATCCCTCGTAAACTTAGTGCTCGTAGTGCCTAAAAATACCTAAAATTTCTACCGCCCAAGATAGTCTATAACACAACACTTAGAACTCTTAATGTTTGACTTGACATCTATCATTTCCATTTATTATCGTTTATTTTTTCTTACCATCCTAGTCCTGGTCATCTAATCAAATCATCCTTCTTAACCATCTTTCTGCATTAAAGATGGAGGATTAAAAAAGAAAGATACGAGCACACAAGTGGGATAATTATCACCAGGAGTCCCAATGATAAGAACAAAACAATTATCCGCACATTACTAAAGCCTCAGAAAACCGTAGGTAATTGTGCTAATAAAAAATACCTAAAATACTGACTATTCTGGACATAAACACACCAACAACTGCTACTCTTGATAAGTAACCTTGACATTTCATATTTTTTCATCAGAGTTTTCCCACATAAATCTTCTTACCAACTCACTTCTCATGCTATTTCAAAATAAACAAAATTTTTATCACCAGACATAAACACGAGTAATTGCAGCCTTTTATATGCAACCATGACTCTGTAATATTTCATCAGAAATTTTCCCACTCAAGTCTTCCTACTATCGCAGTCTAGTGCTACCTCAAAACACCCAGAATTCCCACAGCTGCGGACATCCACACACCAAAAGAGTTACAGCGTTTGATGTGTGACTCTGACCCTGACATTCTACCATTTTTGCCCTGAGACTGTGAAGTTACTTCCTAGCAGCCTAACCCTGGAAGGTGGAATGAAACACACACACACACACACACACACACACACACACACACACACACACACAGATGGAAAGCCAGCTGGGTAAGACAGGTCACGTAAGCAACACAATCCTGGTAACCACTCACAAACCCAGTCGCCTGCCTACTCGGGGTTCCTGCCTCGCCAGGTTCAGGCAGATTAGGCAAGCAATAACCCAGCTGAAAAAGGCCTCAGCATCCAGCGGGTTTCATCTCCGGAGGCGATGGCGACTGGATGAGGTGCAAGGAAGAAAAGTGTGTGTGTGTGTGTGTGTGTGTGTGTGTGTGTGTGTGTGTGTGTGTGTGTGTGTGTGTGTGTGTGTGTGTGTAAGAAAAAGGGTGTGTATAGCCGCTGCATGCATGTGTTATCGCTGTATGTGTGGGCGTTTGTGTGAACCGTGGATTGTCAACTCAATGCGAGATGCTGCAAGAAGGAAAGTGCGTGCGTGTCTTCACTGCTTGCGTGCAATAGGTAAACTGTAAGTGTGCGCGTGCTGTCGCAGTGTGTGTGTGTGTGTGTGTGTGTGTGTGTGTGTGTGTGTGTGTGTGTGTGTGTGTGTGTGTGTGTGTGTGTGTGTGTGTGTGTGTGTGTGTGTGTGTGTGTGTGTGTGTGTGTGTGTGTGTGTGTGTGTGTGTGTGAGTTGCATTTGTATACGATATGTGCATGCATGTCTACGTTATGTGCAGGTGTGTTTGTTTTTATATACAGTGCTCGTATAGGTAAAGCATAGATGTGTCCATGTGTGTAAGTGTAGCCTATCTTAGTGTATACTACGTGTGTGTTTGTGTATATATGTGTATGTATGCATCGATGTATATATATTTGTATTAGCCTGAATGTACCGTGTGTTTGCATATATTTACATGAGTATGTGTACAGTATGTATGTATGTGTATGTATGCATCGATGTATAATGCACAGTATGTATGTATGCGTATCTATGCATCAATGTATTATGTATTAGCCCGAATACACCGTGTGTCTGCATATACTTACATGTATATGAGTACACTATGTATGTGTACGTATGCATCCATGTGTATTAGCCCCAAGGCACCGTGTGTTTGCATGTACTTACATGATTATGTGTATGTATGTGTGCGCGTGTATACGTGTATGCGCGTGTGTGCGTGTGAGGATGGCGTAACCCTGGAGGGCAAATGAGTGTGTCAGGAGGGTGCTGTGATGGTGTGGGCACGAGGCGAAAATTAATAACGGGATGTCCCACATGACACAATGTGAGCCACATCCTTACACCTTTTCATGTTTGCCTTTGTACATTTAAACCCATTCACTACGACTGCGCCATTTACCGTTTACTATGGCTATCTTCTGTTGATTTTAATTAGGTTAACCCGTTCAGTCCGGCCACCAGGTATGTATTTCGTTCTTGCCATATACAATTATTTTCGGCTGAGGAGCTACTTCAACTGCAAGGTATAGATAGAGCCTTCATTAAGCCTTAAATCTGGGGGACGACTTGTTTATTTACTCTACATAATGTCAGACGATTTCCTCTTCACTGTGAAACCTCCCGATGTCTGGCGCGTAACTCCTTCACTACCTGATGGTTGCAACAATAAACAATAAAAATACATAATCAAAGTGAAGGAGTAAATCCACATCCTTGACTGTCTATTTGTTTCTGTCTACATATTAAAAAGCACACGTTGCCTTTCAATTACCTTTCAGTATTAGAAAGATATATACCGGTATATATCGTACGTTTTATTCATATTTATGACGGATGTGGAAAGCGTATTGTTAAGTACTGGAGATACTTAGGCTACAGGATAATTAACTGTATGTTCATCTGTGTTATATAATCATCGTCGTCATCATAATACCACTATAATGCTGGGGTAGAATCAAGAACCAGAGTATCAATATCTTTTTGTACACGTATAAAATTAGTCTTTGGACAAGGTGTAACAGTTTTCGTTATTTTATGGTGAAAATTATATTCGTCGTGATACTGAGCTGATTAACTGAACAATATATTTCCAAATCTAACTGTAACCAGGGCTACTATTAAGGCAGAGAATGCTACCTTATTCTTGCTACCTTCATTATCATTTTATGCGGCTCAATATACAATTCACAAGCTGCAACAGCTGGATACACTGGCAAAGGGCTATCCTAAACTGAATAAAATCGTCTGATACGAGTGGTAAGAACAATATACTGGGAGTAATTTTCTTGTTAGCTGCAGAACTCTTCCTCTCGACATGCCATAAGATATTCTTGCTGTTGTCGTCTCCTTTTCATCTTTTCCACTCCTTTCACCCTTCCCACTCCATCTTATCCCCCTCTTCCGACCCTTCCCCTTTCCCCATCTCTCCCTCTCTTTCCTCTCTCTCCCCTCTCACTACCGTATGTCCCGTTCTCCTTTCCCTGACATTTTTTCTTCTCATCCTCACCTTCCTTCTCCTTTTCCCTCTCCTTCTGCCCTTCCCTCAGCTCCCACCCCCCACTCCTTCCACTACCACTCACTCCCCCTGTCTTATACACTCCTTTTCCACCTCTATCCCCTTACCCCTTAAGTATTTTTCACACACCCCTCCCTCTTTCCATTCCCCTTTTTATTCACTTCCCCAGCTCTCTTCCCAAACCTCTTCCCCTCTCCCCCCTTCACCCCAAATGCTTCCCTCTCATTTTCCCCCTCACGACTCCCCCTCCCCCTCCTCCTGGGCCAGCATCGATCAAATGGCGTGAACTGAGGCGAGAGATTGGTAATCCGGCCAGTCTAACACACAGATAATGTTCATAACCTCGCCCCCTCCCTCCCTCGCCTCCTCATGTCTTTCCTGAAGCACGGATAATGGAAGGTTTAGGTGCCCCCCCCCTCCTGCCCCCTCCCTCTCTTCCCCCTCCCTCTCCCCCGATCCACACCACACTCCTCGCCCCCTCACCTCTTTTCCCTGTCGCGCTGATATTGGAGGGGCTTTAACTTGCCCTCCTCCCGCCACCTCACCTCTCCTTAATTTGCGAAGGCGGGTGTAATAACAACGTCTTATGCAAATAAAAAACTTGCATGGAAGAGGTGCTAGGCAGTCTGCGTCTAACCCATAGTTTCAAAGCAAATAATAATAATAATAAAAATCTCCACGTTTTTGTTGCCCGGCTGGTGCTATTAGACGCCCTCAGGGTATCACTTAAACCTTCATTAAACTGCTTTCATGAGATTCATTACTCCCAGGTTTATTGTGGCGGCATAACGCTATACTGTATGTGCCTTGGAATAACTGCCTTCCGTAGTGAGGGACGTACAATTGGGTCGTATTCTGTGGTACAGGAGGCTTCGTAGCATCTATGTAATTTATTTTGAATATTAAACTTGAACCTTCTTGTACTATTTCATATCACAATATCAATAAAATATAGAAGGATAATACGGGGGAAAATGCAAAATTTAAAACTAAATGGAAGAAGTAATATTGAATCTCTAAAGCCACTCAAAAAAACGGTCAGTCATCATCGTCTTCATGGTAATCGTTAACATCGTTATCGTCATTCACAATCCTCATCGTCATCATCATCATCATCATAATCGTAAACATCATCGTCATCGTCAGCAGCCAAAACAAGACACAGCCATAATAGTAAACTCTTCACTAATGACGTATTATGTATCATATTCTTCTTAACAATACAAGATTTTATTCAGCCTAGGGAAGTTTCCGAAATGAAAACGTTAAATACAACATTCACTAACGCCATCCATATGAGAGACCTTTAAGCTGAATAAAATCGTCCTGATAATGCCAAGAATAACGGAGAAATATACGTCATCAGGCTGAAGCAGCGGAAACGAGACTCTGTTGGGTGTGTTAACGTGTGGTGTGTGTGTGTTTTATGTGTACGTGTCTGCATGTGCGTTAACGTGTGGTGTGTCTGTTTTATGTGTACGTGTGTGCATGTGCGCTAATGTGTGGTGTGTCAGTTTTATGTGTAAGTATATGCATGTGCGCTAACGTGTGGTGTGTGTGTGTTTTATGTGTGTCTGCATGTGGGGTGAGGCGGGGAGGAGGAGTGATATTAAAGGACGTAACAGGATCTTCAGTGGTTAAAGGGAGAGAATGAGTACATCACCCTCTTCTCTCTCTCTCTCTCTCTCTCAATCCTCCTCACGCGCTTAACTGAGACTTAAGTTAAGAAATTCCCCGTCAACGCTGCTGTCAAACTCTGGCCAAGTTGGAATGTGATGTATCGAGAGGCTTGCTGGCGTTAACTCCAGGTGACAGGCGTGAGAGAGAGAGAGAGAGAGAGAGAGAGAGAGAGAGAGAGAGAGAGAGAGAGAGAGAGAGAGAGAGAGAGAGAGAGAGAGAGAGGTCATCAAGTTATACCACCCAGCAAATAATGAAGGATATAACCCACTGCAGTGAAGGGAAATCTGAGGCAGAGTCACATAATTACGAACAAGGCGTCTTAGTAGGAAGGGCTTAATTCTTAGAGGAGGAAAAGCCACTTCTTACTTTAATATACCCGTCTGGTGGTAGCTTTAACTCCTTCAATTTGAACACATCCTTTTTTTCTTTCAGGTGTGCGCTAGTTACCCCTTCCGCTCTAGGCCCTTCATTTCACTCTGCCTAGCGCCACGCTAATATACCCCTTCAGCTCTAGGCCCTTCATTGTGTCTCACTCTGCCTGGCGCCTGGTGATCTTATTCAGCTGACTTGAAACTCAACGAAGGTGTTCAAAGTATCCGACATCAGCATTTATCCCTTCACTGCGAATAGCAGTTATACTCTTTGTTCTTGCTATCATTAGACGATTTTATTTCATTAAAGGGAGTCTTTTCGAATTGGAGGCGTTCAATGTAGCGTAATAAACTCTTCCATGCTTTGGTTGAATTGTGGTAACCGAACAAGACGGCCTGGAGATGGCAAGATCTAGAATATGGAATACCGCGCATCATCGCATTGAAGGACTTCTCTTAAGATCGAGGTTTAGATCCCGATATAAGGACAAAAGCGTCGAGGAGAAATAGGACTAGCTGAGGTCAAGAAGAGCTAGAACGGTCAGTCCAAGGGTTAAGTGATGATAACTGAAGTCAAAGTCAGTCTCAGTGTTAAGGGCTGCTAGAGTCAAGGCCAAGCCCAAGGTTAAGAAAGGGCAGCTGAGGCCAAGGCCAAGTTCAGGGATAAGTAAGGGCAACTGGGGTCAAGGCCTGGCTCAGGGATAAGTAAGGGCAGCTGGGGTCAAGGCCAGGCTTTGGGATAAGTAAGGGCAGCTGGGGTCATGGCCAGGTTCTGGGATAAGTAAGGGCAACTGGGGTCGAGGCCAGACTCAGGAATAAGCAAAGGCAACTGGGGTCAAGGTCAGGCTCAGGGATAAGTAAGGGCAGCTGGGGTCAAGGCCAGGCTCAGGGATAAGCGTGTTACCGATAAAAGCCATACGGTGGTGGAGGGCGGGGGCGATAATGAAGACAGAAGATAGCTTAAGTGATGCAAGGGATTTGGAGGAGGAGAAGGAGGAGGAGGAGGAGGAGGATAATCTTCCTTAGAAATTAAGTGCAGAATAATATGATAAAGATGACGGCTAAAGAGACGAAAGATGAGGATAAATGCGAACACCAGGGAAGAAGGATAAGATGCTTTACGTATTTTTGTTGCTGAGATTGTGAAAGGAGTTAGGAAGAAGAGCTGATATGGTGCTGTACGAAGTAAATGGAGGATATTTTGTGTGAAAGATAAAAAAAAAAGTAAGATGCAGGCGGAAAAGAAAAAGAGCAAGTGAAAATGATTTTGAAAGCTCGAAAGAGATGAGAAAAGAGGGAGGAGTGTATAACCTGCCCTCGAACATGAGTGGAGGATAATATGCCACAAATGACGGTAGCATGAGGATAAATATGCGATGTTAGAGAGAAGAAAAAGACGCAGGCATCGTGAAAAGTGAGAAAGTGGAATGGATAGCCTGCCATGCAAAATGAAAGAAGATAAGTGAATGATGGAGGTAAATTGGATCTAAGAGGAAAATATAAGACGGCAATGATGAAAACGTAAAAACTGTGAGAAAGGTGAAGTTGTGAATAAAATGCCGTAGAAAATGAGTTAAACATGAAGGTAAGACTTATGGAAGATAAATATGAAATGGAAGAAAGAGGCAGACAGTGGATATGGCTTTAGAACATCAAGGGAGGAAGGTGAGTACAGAAGAAAAATATGACCATCTTGCTATTTTGACAAAGAGAAAAGTACATTAGGAAAAGGGTATTGAATGATATTAATCTGATATATACTGAAGGCACTGCACACGGGAAATGAAGGCCGAGAAAGCAGAAAGTGGGCGAGCGAGCGATGACGAAATGGAACTCGACTTGTAGGACACGACACAAAAAGCAGATAAAATATGTATGAAAGTGATTAAGAAAAGATATAAGGATGTACTGTACCTCTAGTATAAACTGAGGGTAGTGCGGAAAGAAGGCCGTGCCCGAGAAAGCAGAAACTAGGCAAGCGAGCGACGAAGTGGGACTAGACTTGTAGGACACGACACAAAGGAATGTTGTTCTGGTAGGAGCAAAACTTGAGGCACAAGTAAGTTTCCGGCACAAGTCCTTGGTGGGTGTGCCTCCCAACTCCTGACACACCGTCTCCTCCTCCCCCTCTCTGCCTTTCACCCCTCCTTACAGCCCTCCTCCTCCCCCCGTTCCACCTTTCCCAGTCTCCCTCCCTCCCTCTACAGGTCTCATCCCCTCCCTCTCTCTCTGCCTCTATCTCTTACTCCTCCGTTTCTAACCCTTCCCCCTCCCGCCTCTCTCTCTCCCTCCCTACTCCTATCTCATACTGTCTCCTTTTCTTCTTCCCTCTCTTCTTCCCTACACTTACCCTCCTTACTCTCTCTCTCTCTCTCCGAGTTTTTCTCTCCCCCTCCCTATCAGGCCTCCCCCTACCCGTCTCTCTACCTTCCTTCTCACCTCTTTTCCTCTCTCCCTCCCTGTCTCCAAATATTTGATAAAGCCCGGGACTCTATTTACTACTGTATATTTAGTACATCAATGCACTACTGTTTAGATTTAAGGTCACCGTTAACCATACCTCCAAGATCCCTCTCAAACTCTGACTTTTTCATTTATGCATTATGTAATTTGTACTTAGTGTCTCCAGTGAGTTGGTCGACATTAAGTGATTTACATTTATCAACATTAACTTTTATCTGTACCATTTATCACGGTCCCTCTGAAGGCTATTGCAGTCGCCTACTGAGTTAATTACACGTTCTATTACGTGTCATTAGCAAAATTACGTCCATTACCAATGCTTCCAAATCTAGATCGTTGAGGTTATTGCCTGGTGTTTGTATGAACATAATTCCACGATGTGTGCAACAGGCCAATGACAGGGTTAATTTACAGATGGCAGAGTACACAATGCTGTCTGTATTAAACACACTAAAGCCTGACAAAACGACGGTACTCGTCTGTGCTTACTCAGGATTTACAGAGTACTGTCCTGGTATGCCCTCTACTTTATACCAGGATCCACACAGCTTTATTCCAGGGTTCGTTTTACGTCCTGAATCCCAGTGACGTCCGTTTTACTTTAGTCTTGCTATTACCTGGCGATCTGATTCAGCTTTGGAAAGACCTTCAGTAGTGCAGTGAGCAGTGAAGCCTATATCTATATGACTGCTATATCAAGACCATTAAAAAAGAAAGAAAAAATAACTTCCTTAAGCTGACTACCATCGTCCAGAGATGTCCAGAACAAAATGAAAAAGACATCCCCGTAATGAAGTCAGGCTATGAATGAAGTTACGAAGTTAGAGGGAGGAATGAAGTTACAAGTAAGAAGCCATAGTGACATCAGGGAGAACGAAGGAATTTGCAATGAAGTCAGAGGGAGAATGAAGGAAGTAGTAATTAAGTCAAAGGAAAGAAAACTGGATTATGTAAAGAAGTGAATGGGCAGAATGAAGAATGTGGTAGTCAAGCCAAAGGAAAGGATGAAGTTGTATGAAAGTTATGGGAGACATTGAAGGAAACATACAGAAATCAAGGGGCAGAATGAAGTCATTGTGAAGCCGAAGGGAAGAATACGGTCGCAATGAAGTGAAATGGAAGAATGAAGTCACAATCAAGTCAAAAGAAGTAATGAAGGAAGGCGGAATAAAATCAACGAGAAGGAAGGAAGTAATGAAGCCCATGGGAAGAATGAAGGACGCTGTAGTGATGGAAGAATGAGGGAAGTCATAAACAAGACAAGGGGAAGAGTGAAGGAAGTCTTACTGATGTCAAAGGAAAGCATGAAAGAAGTCGTAAGGAAGCTGAAGAGATGGATGAAAGATGTCGTAAAGAAATCAAAGGGAAGTATGAGGGAATTCGTCATAAAATCAGATATATAATGAATGAATTATGAAGTCATGCAAAGAACGAGGTAACGAAGTCAGAGGGAAGAATGAACTAAGATGAATGAAAGATGTCGCTGTGAAGTCAAAGAGAAGACTGAAATAATGAAGGTGATGTGAAGTGAGAAGTCATAATAAAGGAGTCTCACCTAAAACGTGAGGGAGCTTGAGTGTACTGGATGCTGGAGGGGGGTGGGTACAAAGCTTTTGTGTGTGTGTGTGTGTGTGTGTGTGTGTGTGTGTGTGTGTGTGTGTGTGTGTGTGTGTGTGTGTGTGTGTGTGTGTGTGTGTGTGTGTGTGTGTGTGTGTGTGTGTGTGTGTGTGTGTGTGTGTGTGTGTGTGTGTGTGTGTGTGTGTGTGTGTGTGTGTGTGTGTGTGTGTGTGTGTGTGTGTGTGTGTGTGTGTGTGTGTGTGTGTGTGTGTGTGTGTGTGTGTGTGTGTGTGTGTGTGTGTGTGTGTGTGTGTGTGTGTGTGTGTGTGTGTGTGTGTGTGTGTGTGTGTGTGTGTGTGTGTGTGTGTGTGTGTGTGTGTGTGTGTGTGTGTGTGTGTGTGTGTGTGTGTGTGTGTGTGTGTGTGTGTGTGTGTGTGTGTGTGTGTGTGTGTGTGTGTGTGTGTGTGTGTGTGTGTGTGTGTGTGTGTGTGTGTGTGTGTGTGTGTGTGTGTGTGTGTGTGTGTGTGTGTGTGTGTGTGTGTGTGTGTGTGTGTGTGTGTGTGTGTGTGTGTGTGTGTGTGTGTGTGTGTGTGTGTGTGTGTGTGTGTGGACAGAATGACAGACCAAATTAGAGGGGAGGGTCTTCGACTATGACTTCCGTGGCAATTACTGAAATTCCTTCAAAACTTACTAGACAGGGAAAGGAGTGTTTATTACTGTAGGTACTACACAACGTATCTTCGACGGAAATGTTATAAAGTCTCCTAATTCCGCCAGCCAATTTAAAAAAAAAAAAAAAAAGAAACTACGTGATTAGAGCTGAAAAATGAATTTTCACCGTGTCACAGATGGACTACTTGACCCGAGTCTGATGAATAAAAGGAACTAAGGAAAGGTGTGAAGAATGAGGCGAGAACAAAAATAGTACCCTGAGGGCGAGGGAACACAGCGACTGATGGTATAAAGCAATGACCTCAGGGGATATAAACAAAGAGGTGAAAACAGTAGTGAAGTAGAGGCATTGATAAAGGAAGGAATAATCTACAAGCAGCCAAAGTGAAAAAAAAAAAAAAATGATGTGAAACTATGCGCAGAGAATAATAAGAGATGGACAAGGATGAAGGTAAGACACGTGTATTAAAGAATGACCTTAGGGTATGAAGACTAAGAGCTGAAAATGGCGGTGAAGAGAGAGAGAGAGAGAGAGAGAGAGAGAGAGAGAGAGAGAGAGAGAGAGAGAGAGAAATCCGTGGCAAAAACATGGACAGAGGGATGAGAACAGTATCCCAAGGAGAAAGAAACGAGAGACGAAAAAAAGTACCCACACAGGAGGTGGGAGAGGATGGAAGCCGGGGATATGAAAAAGGAATGGCATAATGCAAGTGACCTGAGGGTGTGAAAACAAGGAGGTGGATATGGTGGTGAAGTGAAGGGATGGACAAAGAGAGAGAGAGAAGTGGAGAAGCTCGATAAATGATGGAAAATGTGGTCAAACTGTGAAGGAAGGAGGTGAATGATCCGGCTGAGCGGAAGTATGGAGAGAGATTGGGAAGTAGAGAAAATGGATGGATTTACTAGGAAAGAGAAATGTACCCAGAAAAATATTAGAATGAGAGAGAAAAGGGGGGTAAGAGGAGGAGGAGGAGGTAAAAAAAAAAAAAGCTAATGCAAGTGTCCTGAAGGTATGAAATCAAGGTGAAAACAGTGGTGATGAAACGCGGAGATGTGAATCAGGAGTAAGATTATGAGTAGAGACACTGGACATGAGATATATCAAAAGAGAAATAGAAAAGGAGGTGAAAAAAAAAAAAAGTGCCTTACTGTAAGTGACCCGAAAACAAAGTGGTAGAAATAGCAGGAGAGTGGACGGGGAAACTCACTCCACAATCTCCACTCTCCACCCCTCCCGCCCTGCAGTGTTTCGTCCCTGCAAATATTGGCCGTGAAGATGGAGTTCCAAATTGTCAATATACTCTAGCGCGGCAGGTGAGACACTTGAAGTATTGGGTCCGGAGTGCCACCTCTTGACGGGCCCCCGAGGCTGCAACACCGCCGTCACCTCTGAATCAACACAATATACACCTGCGTTTAAAAGAAGGAATACACGTCTGTTCGTGGTGTCTATTGTAGTGTACGCTGCAGCTGGTGATATGTGGACTATTATATTTACTGCCTGGCGCATTGACCACCAGTGCTCTAGGCATTCGAGTAAGTGCAATAGTTTCACATCCCACCAGCACAGGACACTACAGTAGACAACACGGTCAGGTGTGTATCCCTACTTATCAAAGTGGGTGTATACCCGCAAACCTACTGTAAGTTCTTATACTCCACTGCGACTGCTTCACACCTACGGCATCTTCATTACTTTCACCCCTGACGCATCCTATCACACCATCACACCGGATCATCAATGGACAGGGAAAGATGTCAAGACTCTCAGTTTTGGCAGATTAGCAACAGAAGGAAGGGAACAGTAAAGGGGCTGGAATATTTGGTAAACTCTTGTTCCTGACTGTGCAAATCACATCTGAATGCATGTACAGTTTTGATCCATGGTGTCTACACACCCACTACTCCTATCCCTGACTGAAACAAAGCTGTGGTAATGATCCTTACGTGAAAGAAGGTGTCAGAATATTATCTTCCTACATAAGGGATAGGCCTGGCCACCAATAACAGACAATACTGAAGAACCATCGATACGTATACATTTACTCGTCAGCTGTTTCATATGACACCAAAAGAATAGAGATTCCCTTTTACTCACGCCCAGCAAAGTAACATAATAATAACATGTCACAGAAAACGAGACAACGGTCCATTTCGTACGCCTGATGTGACCTCATCTATTCCTACGTGGCAACTCGATCGTGACTGACAGGGAAGGAACCCAAACATTTCCCCCGATTCTCAATTTCAACCTCTGACGTCGTTCATGAGTTTCTCTGTGTAAAACATTTCACGTAATGTTAAATGTGCTATTTATATACAAGGTTTCTGAAGTGTAATATTAAAAAATATATATTTTACATGTCAATGGTCACTATATCCTGTTCACTCTAATCTGTTGAATCTGATGAAGTATTATCATACTATTCAATTTTTTTTTTTTTCATCCTAGCAGAGACTTACATACTGCAGAGCTCAAATACAGCCTCCGCTAACCCCATCACTAAGAAATGGTTACCGTTAAATTAAATAAAGGCGGCTGGAAGTATTATGAGAAAAAAAAAAAAATGATGGGGTTAACCTGACATAAGATTGTACTACCGTACCTCAATCCTGAACGCTGAGTTCTATCACGAGATTAACACAATACTATGAACTTGGGAAAAGTGTTATGGAAAGTACATAGAGTTGCAGAACCGTCTAATTTTGTCACTGAGCTACGAAGAATAAACTGCAGAATGAAGAAAATTTCCACCGACTCAAAGTGAACGAACTATAGAAATCCAGACAGAATCGAAGCTATGGTCGATGATTTAGAGATGGGTCAAGCCACATGTCATCCAACTGACTGTAACCAAATCACATTCACCAGCTGTTACAATGAACTGACTCCTGACAACTTTGTTCGGTTGAGTAAGTCACAGGAGCCTGGAAGTGTTAATAGGCTAGGGTCATGATACACCCGGCAGAGGTTACAATGAGCTGACACCAGGCGAATTAGTCCCTCTTCACCTCGTAACAGATAGCGACGGTCATCACGTAGCGAGGTGGATAAAGTGAAGGGTACGGGGAGCGGACGTGGGAGTGGGTGGGTGAGGTGGGTGGCATTGGAAGGCGGTGGGAATGGGGGTGACATCTCTCCTTCCTTTCCCTCAGGGCAATTTGGTGGCTTGGTCGGTCTGATCTTGATCTCATGTTCAGAGGACGCTCTGTGGTGAGTTTGAGTTTCCTGATTGCCACTGATATTGCAAGGTGTATGCACACATTCTAACACCAGTCAGTAACAACCACATAACGATTCCTATACCATACCACTTGCTAGTATTAGTACCATTATCTTTCAAAAAAAAATTTAAACCAAATCCACTACACACCACTGTCTACTACCATTATCTTACGTTTTACACTGTTCTTTGAATGAAACCTACACAGTCTTTACCTTTTCTCTCCCGCCCTCTTTTCCCCTCTTCCTCGTCAAATCACAGCCAACACCCCCACCACGCATCCCACCCCCAGTAGTGTAGGAGGAAGGGAGGGGGGGGGTAAGAGAGGCCTGGGGGTACTGGCTATTGTTCGGGTTGGATCTGCGGCAACAGTTCTGTCCCCATGATCTGCTGAGTCACCCTGCCTCAAGTGCCGGGTTGGAGAGCCACCCACTGATATGTCAAGAGCACCACACACCACTTCCTCAAAGACCAACACACTTTCTGCATTGTCTGTTTTTCATCTTTTATTCCCATGTTCATAATTGGGCAACAAAGAATTGGGTAATGGATGGATGGATTTTTTATACGATTTTGGGGGTGCAATGTTGTGTCTGTATTTTTTTTTTTTTTTTTTTTGAAGAGGCTATCAACTTGCCCATCAGTCGCCTGTATTTTTCGTTTATTTTCTTTTCCAATCGTACTTGGTTGGAGAGCCGGACAATGATGCGTCGAGTGGATCATGCACAACTTCCAGCGACGCCACGACAGTTTTGCATTTAGTTCTTATTTTTACATAATTTTGGGTGCAATAAAAGTCCTGGTGCAATTGTTTCGGCGCTTCTGAATGTTATAAAGTTGTCGTTATAAGTACAGTTGTCGGAGTTTATCTGAACAAGTATTTGGTACTTAAATGTAACATGTAATTTAGACGGCTATGATGCTACCCACTACAAATATTCTCCTTTTATGTGCACACCTAAAAGCAGAAAAATACATCACGCCTAGTGGTGCAATGGTCAGAACACCCCAGTCCGAGTGACGGTCTTGTCATGAACGTAAATTCAATCCCCAGTGAGGACAGGAATACTACACTGGTTTTCTATTCTTCAACCTACTGACTTACGGTAGCCTAGCCTCGGGACCCTACACAACCATGGGGATAATATGAGACTGGCTGTGACTTTTACCCTTAACGGTTTTACACATACCGGTATACAGATTCTCTCCTTCTATCTCTAAAGCACAAACACACACACACACACACACACACACACACACACACACACACAAAGTATGTACCACACCAATCCTTGTACCACCCTCCACGTACATACAAACGTACACGCAAAACATACAACACAAACTTTCAAGTACACACACAACACAAACACATACAGTACAGCAACGAATATCAAAATAAAAACTGGCAATGCAACTTCCGTGCAGCAAACAAGCAAGTTGGCGACTCAGGAAACGTCGAGGTATGCAGATCTGGGGACAGGAAGTGAGGGGTGGGGGGTTAGAGGGGTATGAGGAGTGGGTGGAGGAGTTGAGGTGAAGTGGAAGGGGGTTGAGGAATTGAGGTGGAGCGAAGGGGGTGGAGGAACTGAGGTGGAGAGGTTAGGAGGAAGATCTGAGGAAGTGCGTGAGGGGTGGGGGGTTTGGGGGGCTTGAGGAGGGGGTGGAGGAATTGAGGTGGAGAGGAGAGGTTTAAGAGGGTTCGAGGAAGTGCGTGAGGGGTGGGTGGTTTGAGGAGGGGATGGAGGAATTGGGGTGGAGAGGAGTTGATAAGGGTTTGAGGAAGTGCGTGAGGGGTGGGGGGGTTAGGCGGGTATGAGGAGGAGGTGGAGGAATTGGGGTGGAGAGGAAAGGTTAAACGGGGTTTCGGGGGGGGAGGAGCAGTAAATGGGTTGGGGGTTGCAAGGGTACGATAAGAAGGGGTGGCTATTAAAGAGGAGGAAGAGTATAGAAGGGGAATTTTTTTTAAGGAGTGGTTGAGATGGATACCGGTATGTTAAGGATGTGTAGGGTGTGTGAAAAAAAAGGAGTGGTTTAATCCCTTCGGTCCGGTGACGTTTCAATGTTTTGTATTTTTGTTATGTACAGACGATTTTTATTCACCTTTGGGTAGAACTCTTGTAGTGAACGGGTTTGATAAAGGCTGTATCGAACCAACACTGTTCGAAGATTTCTTCTAAAACAAATAAAATCACCTACTTGCAACAAAAATAAAATAGAAACTAGAACGCCGAAAAACTGTCCAAGAACAATTTTGATAAAGAAAAACTTTTCGCAGCCACTGCCGACCAGAAGCCGCGCTATAAAGGGGCCTTGAGGTCAAGGTCACTGATCGGCATGCCACCTTGGGTCATCAAAATCTATTGGTCCACCAAGTTTGGTGGTTTAGCTTTACTCTTTCGTGTACTATCAGGTGACCTCCCTGTCGTCCGGAGTGGTCCAAAATTATGGACCACAGGTGATCTCAGAGTGTAATGATCCTCTGGACTATATTAAGGACTGCAATCTGGCCACGTCACAGGTATATGGTACAAAAATTTCATCTCTCTAACTTATGTGGTTTTTGAGTTTTGGGGTAACTTTTTTTTTTTCCTGATCCTGCCCGGTTCCGGGAGTCGGATCTGGAAGATATTTGGTCAGATGAAGGCTGTAGCTCAAACGGTATGCGAATGGCAGGGATTTAGATTTTCCCTAGAATAATAATAATACTGAAAAAAAAAAAAAAAAAAACTTCGCACAGGGATGTAGGAAAGTTTGCTAATAATAACACCAACACCACCAACAACACGACCACTACGCCCCATATAAGCTCTATTTTCATGATTCCTTATTTTGGAAAAGGAAGGCGACGTCATCACTTCAGCCGATCAGCTTCCTCCCTTAAGCTGAAGGATGGTGACGTCATCAATACATCAGCCAATCAGGGCGCTGGGATGGAAATTAAAAACAAAACAACACTTTACTGAATTATGTTGAGAGAGAGAGAGAGAGAGAGAGAGAGAGAGAGAGAGAGAGAAATACACACACACACACACACACACACACACACACACACACACATACCCATAAAGTCAGGGTCAAAGGTGGGGTTCACACTCGTCTTCTCAACATCCTCTGCTGGCATATACTGCCGAGCAGAGAGAAGCTTGGTAATATTCTCTGCCCACAGATGATTTCCTTTGATTTGACGCATCAGGGAAGAGTGACGGAAATGTCCTTAAGCGTGAAATAGGTGCAGTGGAACAGCACGCTAACTTTTGTCCTTAACTGTACATACAAACACAATAACAGCAAAGAAAATAAGAAAGTAATCCCTCGTTGCTCTTCTATTCCTTGCCTCCCTCCTTGAAATTAACCCATTCATTCCGATGTTATATTTTCCCATATTATTTTCTTCCAATTACAGCTGATTTTATTCAGCTCTGGAAAAACTTCTAGCACTCAAGAAATTAATGTAGGCTAAATCTGTTCTCTCCAACAGGAAAAATTCAACCATTCTTGCTGAGGAGAATCCCACTTACATACCAAGACTAGATTAAAACATACGCACTAAAATGAAGGAATTAAGCAGTATAGACAGTAAATCCGCTCGTTTGTTCTGTACTTGTGTTTTATTCATACAATAGCCAAACACTTCACAGCCACTCTAGAGTGAATCATAAACGTGAAAAACATGGCAAAATAAAATTATTCTTGATGATATGAAGCTATGAAGACTCGTTAACCCTCTCACAGTGGAAAGAACTCCGGTATTTATTCCGCTACCGCCAAATGATTATTCCTAACTAAAAGCTAAATGCTAATAAGTGGTTAGTGGTACCATTAACCCTCTCACGGGCGGGACAACTCTAGTAATCTATTCCAGCTGACGCCGGTAGTTTGTATTCAGGTGGGAGTGAGTGGTGGGGGTCTGATAGTGCTAATACACCTGCAGTGTCGGGTATGCCTGCCATGAATACTGATTGTGTCAAGCACGCAGAAGTATGTGTGCCTTATATGCGTGCCCTGCATACAGATTGCGTCAAGAATATACAGAAGTATGCGTAACGCCGTGTATGCAGACTGTGTCACATGTATGAAGTGGTATGTGTATCAGTATACAGAATGTGTCAAGAGTGGAAAAGGTTTTAAGTGCGAGGGGTTATGCATACAGATTGTGTGATGAGTATGAAGAAGTGCATATATTTTGATGAAGCTATTATCTTGCTCTTGTGTGTGCGGGGTGTGGTGGTGTGGCACAGCACGGGTGAGAGATGGTGGGCACACACGCAGGCCTGAGGCAGAGAGACGGCACGGCAGGCACAGCCTTACTTGAGACAAAATATGTTTTCACGTTTTAACCATAATAATGACACTCAAATAATTACTTTCCTTGGTTGTGTTATCTGATATTAAAGCAGAACACTCCGTGTTCTACAAAATCTCAGACACAAGTTATGTCACCGATGAAATGGTTTCGTAATTTACGAGTGGTTCAGACTGTCATGGTAATTACAACATATCTTTATAGTGGTTTCTGATACGTTCTCGAGAAAAATCGTTCTTTATTCTATCATTCATCTATCGATCTGTCTACCTGTCCATCTATCTGTCTATCCATCTATCTTTATTTGTATATGGCATCTGAATCCGATATGGTTAATGGTCCATGATAACTGTCAATTTGTATGGCGGGTCACTCAGGGCTGGTGGTGTCAACAAACAGCTGCAGACTAAGTGAGAGGCATCATGCAAATACCCACACTCTGACCAGGACTGATGAACCTCAATATTGACTTCTGAGTGACACACTACCCAGGCGCACAACTGCCAACATAAACAATAAATAACGCGACAGTAAGCAATTACTTTCACAAACCAGCGCTACTGTCTCTGAAGTCCGACAGAGATTTTCAGACTATTAGTTTCATAATTTTTCCACAGAAATGTGGGAAGAGATTATTATCCATAACTGTGCATAAACTTCGTGAAGAAACATTGTTACGGTATATAATATTACCATCCATATTCTGCAAACGTCGGTATATATCAGCTTCCTACAACACCAAGCTCGAAAAAACACCAGGTCAACGCATACGCACATTTCCGTTAGATCAAACGGAGGATTTTTCTCTATCTCGCTCTCTCTGGTTTTCTGTTTATAATTCATCGGGAACTATACTATTTGTGATGTAGGATTCAACTATATATATATATATATATATATATATATATAAAAGCCTAACTCCATCTCCCAATCTCCTTGATTATCTTCCTTTGTTCTTTTCAGTTACTAAGTAAGCATAAGAGATTACACTTTACTCGATTTGCCATACCCTGATTTGACGGATTTCTGATTTGCCTGTCACTTGGAGAGAGAAAAAGAGGCTGTATGACTCCTCCACTGAAGGACCATAAAGATGTGTATGTCTCTTTAATCATCCTCCTTCTCACCCTCTTGGCCACCCTCCGTGAAGGGAGAAGGGACGCATGTTTGATAGTTCTCAGCATATTTATCCAATTTTTCTTATAATTCTTTCACTCACACACACACACACACACAAGGTAGGGAAGGAGGGATGGGAGGGAAGGAGGGATGGGAGGTAAGAAGGTATGAGAGAGAGTTGATGATTCTACACACACACACACACACACACACACACACACACACACAAGGGGGATGCAAGTACATTAGGGCAAAAGTTGGGGGAGCCTTGTGTCTGTTGAGGGGGGGGGGGCGCATTTGCAGTTGTCGGACCGGCCTTCCCCCCATTTAATACTTATACACTTATCTTCCCTACTCAAATTTGTATTACAATGGGAAATTACCTGTAGAACCTCATTTTTTGATGGGAGGGGGGTAGAATGACGTAGTTTTTTTTTTTTTTAATCCTCTGGCATTTCCAAGATATTGCCTCTTGACACACACACACACACACACACACACACACACACACATGGTTATCATCGACTATTCATATTTTAGTAAGGCAAAATTAGGTAGGCTATATGGTAGGTACACTGTAATAGTAATACCATAACAAGGGCATAGACTAGCCAGGAAAATGAATGGGGGGGGGGCAAGAAGTATACCCGCGGCGGAGGACGCACCGTCCGCCAGTCCATACGGTTTCCTACGACTATAGTAGGACTCGCGCACGTTTGCGGCTGTGGTGTGGCCCGCACCTGTGTACATTGTTGCCACGTTTTCTATACCGTTATCTCTCTCTCTCTCTCTCTCTCTCTCTCTCTCCTGGCGTGAAATGTGAGCCACCCTGAGTACTTTTGATTCTTTTATAAGTTATTTATAATTGTGCTTTCATTTGTTAATTTGGTTTTGTTATATTTAGTGATGCCGACAATGCATTCAATGCATGCCCCTCTCCTGCCTCTCTCTCTCTCTCTCTGTAGGGAAGCTATCTGTCAAGGCCACCGACTGGGTGTGGAAGTGTTGCCGCTCGCGAGTGAATAGTTTTTTTTTTTTTTTACTTCGGTATTGGCATATGCCTACTATTTTGTCCTACATATTAGCTTATGATTATAAATGTGATTATTCCTCGCCCTTAAAATTATGGTAAAAGCCAGTAAATGTGAGCATTTTTCCCAAGCAACACCTGTACAAGCTATGGTTGGGTATACGGAGGGGTACGTACTTTATTTTAGGCCAGATTGGGTGTGTAAGTGTTGCCACTCACAAGAAGTACATGAATTATTTCTTTTACTTTAGATATTGGCATATTTCTTCTTTTTTCAGGCTCATTCTCTTATATCCATAACTGTGATATTATTACCCACCCTAAAACTACACTAAAAACCATTAAAAGTGACTACAATATCTTTTAGCAACACTGTACAATATGTATGCCATGTTTCTGTGTTACTGTATAAATATTTTATGCATAATAAGATTACTGTTGATTCATCCATCAAAATACACAAGTGTAAGTTTTATTCATCTGAATTTATCGAATTTGTGATGCCTTGTACATAAATAGCTTCCGTTTCACATCGCAAGTTGGGGAAACGTGGCACCATTGTACACAGGTGCAGGCCACACCACAGCCGCAAACGGGCGCGAGTCCGACTATAACTGATACGTTGCTTGCCTCCGCGCCTTTTATATGTTCTCCGCTACCCGTCACCTGCGCACAAACCAAAATGAGTCGAGAAATGCGTTGACCTGGTGTTATTTCGATCTTGTACAACACCTTACCACACGGCTCGGCATTTTCAGTCTTCGGTTCAAATGTGTCAACGATGCATTCCGTATGCTAACTGATATTTTCTGAAACCCCCGTCTCTTCGAGAGGCTCTTGTTCGTATTTTCAAAACAGTTTATTTAATCAGTTATCGGGTACATATCAAGCCAAATATCTCTTTATCTCAAGCCTGTGCGAACCCTTTCAATTTTGAACAATTGTGGAGACGTTTACCGGGACATGTGACTTTTCGGAGAACTGTTGTCCAACACGCCTCAAAAAAAAAAAAAAAAAAAAAAATGTTTTCAAAGGGAATTAAAAGTTTACGATCCGACAAACGAGTCCGGGAGGAATTTGGGAGGGACTGACAAAGAGCGTTGATGAGACGGGAGGACAAACAGGAATACTGTACGATGCTTACGACGTCGTCAACAGCCAATCGTTTTTTACCCTTCTCGGATATCCCGAAGGCTCGGAGGGTAGGATGGCGAGAGGTTATAACGCAGTAGTCCAGATCACAATAAACTCACACACTGCCAAGTTTTACTGGGTCGTGATCTCACAGAAAATTACCAAATTTTCCTGGCAGCGTTTCAATGACAGAAAAACTGACGACATGATGGCTTGATATCCACCTCTATCAACCATGTCATACTGGGATTAAAGGTCTCTCGCCTTCCGTAGGGTCTAGGGTCTATAGGTACTAAGGACAGTACTGCCATGCTGTTTTCAAGCTTGATTTTGCTCAAATTAATATATACCATAACAATGTACCAAGTGTTCCGTATGATTTATGAATCACCATATACCATACCATTATATACTTTAACCTTCTTATGGTCATGTCTCTCTGGTAAATACTTTGGGCAAATACCACAATATTTTTACGTAGAGGACGGTGTGTCGAAGGAGTCTTAGTCTTAATATTCTCATTTTATCTTCTCATGGTCGCACCTCCCCTAGTAATTCATTTGGGATTTTGGTCATTGACTGGTGAGTCATACGAGCCTGAGTTTTAAAAAAGAATCTGTATATCAAAGAATAAAAATAAGAATAAAAAAACTGATAACTCGCCATAAAACTCGGAATACCAGATACAGAACGTGAGAATACATAATATATACCTCTGAATATTTAAAGAATACAATACAGAATTCATAGTACAGAATACCTAACATATTATGGAATACATTATGAAGAATACCTAATAAAGACTACACATTAATAACTCAATAAAGATACAGTAATACGTAATGGAGAACAGAACCTACAGAATACTAATAACGAGCACAAAATACAGAATACAGGATACAGTACATAACAAATACTACATACTGTACTACAAAATGCAGAATACATAACATACTCCACATTGTACTACAAAATACACAATACTAACGGTACAGTTCCGCCGTCCACGCCTGCATGGGTTCCATATCATTAATGGCTGGTTATGTCTCGTTACTTTAACATCATCACCATCAACTCACCACCAATGCTATTAACACGTCATTATAAAAACACCAGTGGTTAATTAATTACATCCCCGCCACCACCACTCTCCGCTTGTAATTATGTGTTGTAAATGAACACGACTGTGGAATACAATACTCCTGTTCCTGTGACTCACCCTCATATGAATTACATCTTTTGACGTTGGTGGGAATAGAATATTAGAACTGTTCACACCAAGACAGAGTTAATGACTTCAGTACTAGCACTCACACTCCTGTACCCCACCCTCAGCTGAATAAAACCGTCTGGTGTATCTGGATTTGAGTTCTAGAGTTGCCCTGACCATGAGAGGGTAAATGGTGAGTGCAGTAACACTAGGGCTCCTATGACTCACTCAGCAGAATAAAATCGTCTGGTACTTGCTGATACAGAATACTAGAGTTTTTCCCACCTACACACAGCACTTACTTCACCGCCGGCAATGATCCGAATACCGAACGAGGCACAACAAGAGGCATCCGAATACCGAACGAGGCACAACAAGAGGCATCCGAATACCGAACGAGGCACAACAAGAGGCATCCGAATACCGAACGAGGCACAACAAGAGGCATCCGAATACCGAACGAGGCACAACAAGAGGCATCCGAATACCGAACGAGGCACAACAAGAGGCATCCGAATACCGAACGAGGCACAACAAGAGGCATCCGAATACCGAACGAGGCACAACAAGAGGCATCCGAATACCGAACGAGGCACAACAAGAGGCAACACTGACACAAGATCTGACGGCCCACCAGCCACACACACACACACACAAACAACTGGTTAATTTCGACCCGCAAGAAGACGAAGAAGTTATCAAATTGCAGAAAAAGTTTGGGGCTCCCAAGCTGGAATCTCAACTCAGGCCGCAAACAAGAGGGGAGGCAGGAGGGCAGCGCAGGCTCCTTCTCTCTTTCCTCTTCTTCCTTCCCCTTCTTAATGACAAAAATGCTCCTTCCTCTTCTTTTCTCTCTGCTTCCTTCTTCCTCTTTGTCTATAAAAATTCTTTCTCTCTTTTGCTCTCGTCTCGTCCTGCCTCTTCTGTGTCTATAATACTTTTTCCTCTCCCATCTTCTGTGTCGAAAATACTCTTACCACTTTTGTCCTCTCCTTTTCCTGATTCGTCTGAATCTAAAAAAGCCCTTTCCTTTCATCCTCTCTCTTGGTCATCCTTATTCTGCACCCAAAGAAAAAACTCTTTCCTCTTTTAAGAGCCTAATCTAACATCTCCTTTCCCTTACATTCTCTCTCTGCTTCCTCTTGTAGCCTCTTCAATTCTTGTGTGTTTCTCTTCTGTTAGTCGGTTATCTCCTCTTATATCGTCGAATGTTTTTTCTTTACTTTTTTTCTTTATGTCAAGAACTCTCGACTCTTTATGGACAGTATACTTTATCTTCTCTTTTCCTATATTACTCTCTTCACTTCCTTCTGTATCATAAAAGCTAATATTTCTGCTGACAGCGTTTCTATTTTTCCTTCCGAGTGTTTCCTTCTCCCTTTCCTTTTTCTGTGCCTACAATAAGGTCTTTTTCCTCCTTTGGGATGGTTTTATTTCCTTCTTTCCTAGTGTATTTCGGGCACTTTTATTCATATTTATCTTTTTCGTTCATCTTCGGTCCTCATGACTGAAAGTTTTTCGATCATGTAACGCCACTCAGGGGGTCGGCTGGTCATCTACCCTTGAATATACTGCACTAAGTAACGCCACTCAGGGGATCGGATGGCCATTTGCTCTTAAAATCTTAAATATACAACACTGTTGTAGTCTGGCATCACACTTGTACATCTCGGAACGACTAAAATATGACTGGATATTTTTATTTGTGAACTGACGGATTGAGGAAAATTGTCGAGGGTACGAAAAACTAGAGATGCACGAAGAATGATTAACTGATCGGGAAAAATGGGTTTGGCAGCAAATTTTCTTTATTTTCGCGATCAGGCAGTTTTTTTTTTTTTTTCATTCAGTTATTGTCTACCCCCTTACTTTTTGTATCCCTGTATGACAAATCTGGTCCTTTGTCTCTGCAGGTGTGTTTTTTTTTTTTAATTATTTTGTTTATCCTGTCTCGTCACCAAGTGTTTAGGGCTTTGAATCTTCGTGGTTTTGTGTTTTCCCTAAATTTATGCAGGTTTTTCTTGTCCCACATGCCGGTGGTCTTGTGTCATCGAAACTGTTATTTTGAAACTGATTTGCGTATTGTTTGTGCCGTTTCTATTACACTGTGGAAGGAATCTGTCATGTAGAGTTACCGCTGTTTCCTTCCCGCCCTAATTATACTTCTCCTCTTCTTCCTCCTCCTTCTCCCCACCTTTCTTTTTGTTCTCATCCACCATTTGCTTATGTTTCTTCATTTTATCATTCCCTTCGCTCCTCTTGTCCTATTTCAGAGTTTGGCTGGCTTCCTTCTCCTTTTCCTTTTCCTCTTTCTTTTTTCTTCCTCCTCCTCTTCTTCCTTCTTATTACCTCTTCTTTTTATTCTTCCCTTTTTCTCTTCCTTCTTTTTCTCTCCTTCCTTTTCCCCCTTGTCTCCTCCTCCCTTTCTTACCGTACACCACTTCTTTTTCTCTTTCTTCTCTCCCTCCTCCTCTGTTTCTTTCTCCATCTCATCTGCTTTAACTCGTTTCTTGTCCCATTTCCTTTACATTGTGCTACAGTTCTAATTTCCTTGGGTTGAAAGCGTGGGTTATGTGGCGCGAATTCTTCATTGAAGGTTTTTTACTTTTTCCTTTTCCTCCTCCTCCTCCTCCTCCTCTGCTTTTTCCTTCTCATCTTCCTCCTCTGCCTTTTCCTTCTCCCCATCCTCATTTTCCTTCGCCTTCGTCTCTACATTCTCCTATCCTTATTCTTATTCCTCTCTCTCCTTCTCCTCATTTTCCTTCTCCAACGACTCTTCCTTCTCCTGTTTTTATTCTTATTCCTATTCCTCCTCCTCCTCCTGATTTTCATTCTTCTCCCTTCCAAACTTTATTCTCCTGTTTCTTCCTGTTTCTAGTCATCTTCCTGCTCCTCCTAATCATCTTCCTCTTTTCCCTCCTCTCCTTCCTCTTCCTCTTTCTCCTTCTTGTCATCCCGTCCAGAAAAGCTCCCGCCGCGATGCCTCTGTCTTCCCTTCCCAACTTGCTGGTCAATTTCTTCATTTCCAGCAGCTGCAATGTTTGAGCTTCTCCCCGTCTTAATGAACTTTATTTTTAGATTCAGACATGTTATCTGCGTTAAAAAATCCAAATCAAACTGTCCTATTAGTCTTTTAGGTAGGCAACTTGCCATCTCTGAAACTGTCCTCATCAGTCTCTCCCACTGCCTATGACCTACAGTCTTTTAAATGCAACGTATCCAGGCATCTCGCAACGAACAGAGCTTGAATTTGGATTTCTTTTGGCTCATTTTCTTTAGAAGGAGCAAAATTGGTAGCGTCTGTCTCTGGCTCTTTTTTTTTTTTTTTTTTTTTTTTTTTCACATAATAACTACGGTGACGTCTATTTTTGGGATATGTTTCCTATTCCCAGACTATTTTATTCGGGTTAAGACAGCCATTCAGTAGTGAAGAGGTTAATGACAGCTGTATTTAACTCTTATTGTTAAAGAAAATATTAAACAGAGTAACGTCATCGGGAGACAGCAAGGAAATCAATGCGTTATTAGAACAGAAACTGTTGCGAGAGAAACGGGGTCAGTTATCGCTGCTCGTTACATTAGATTTCCTCATTTAATAAAACGCCAGCATCACTTAACAAGTAATGCTGGATTTTATTATGCATTTATTTCCCTTTAGCTTAGATATCAGCCATAAAAATCTTATCAGATACATTTAACTTTAGGCTGTGGAGGTATTTGTTGATGAGACGTTACTTTCAAAACTCACTAACCTAAAAACCCTAACGTGTCCCTGGAATGTGTAATCATTAACGAAAAATTGACTCTTTAATCACAGTTCATTACTCTATATGGGTTTTAAAACTCCAGTCTTATTAAGAAAAATATGATTTCTCGTATCTTGTCGAAGTATATCCTTGCATTTTTTTTTTTTTTTTTTTTTTTTTGCGTGTATGTGTGTCAACTTACTGGTAAAGAGTTTCCTTCACATTTAGGAATATAACATTTAAAGTGTGAGATTTTAATCTCCGTCATCATCTGATCGGCAGAAACGAAAAATGATCCCCCCCTCCCGCCCCCCGTACAGGGTACGTCTAAGTCTTCATTCGATGTGAAACTCTGTCTGCAACTTCCATCCAGCCAGGGGTATGGGGTCGAGTGTATTCACAAACTATGTCTCACGCGTACGCTACTGTGGTTACGGCTTCATTTTTTTCTTTTTTTTGGGGGGGGAGGTCAATGAGGATGTGGCGGGAGGGTAAGGGAAAAGAGGTGGATGGGGAGGTGTGTTTGCTGTCAGTTCATTCAAACTGTTTCTCTCTCTTTTAGCGTCACTGTCAAATTTCCTCTACCAAATGAATACGTTAATGAAGGTTATATCTAACTGTTCTAGTTAGAAAAGTATATCATATAAATGAATAAAATTCCTTGAAGGTAACAAAAATAAACTTCCAAAAAGATCTCCACGTACTAAAGGGATTAACACTAAAAATGCACTTTCCTCATCACACACTTTTCCAGGCTCTTAATATATTTCTCTGTGTTTACCTACAAACTAAACAACGACCTACGATCATGTGCCACAGAAAACCATCGCAACTCTGTCACCTCCGCAGTCATAACAGACGCTAATGTTAATTTTAAAAAAAGATTCCTGTCCATCTCCTCTCTATTCCTCTATTTCTTTCGTTGGATAGGTATTCAGCATTCATCACATTTTGCAGAAATCATAAAAGCTTTTCTGAGAGTAAAATCATATCTCTTCTGCATCCTCCTTCCTTTACGTAATACTGACTCACCTCTCACGCCTTTTTTAAGTTTCAGACATACTCGTCCGTGTTTACCGACCAACTACGTACTGTACACGTGTCCTGTGAAACTATATCGCCGACGCTGGGCTGGGTACATGAAAACCGTTGTATCTTTTACCTGGATATTCTACATCAATTATATACGCTTCTCTTAAACTCAAAATACGATCCCTGTTTCTTTTTCTATGTTTATTACTTCTGTCGAGCAAGGTTGATGCTGTCGTTACAAGAATGTGTGTGTGTGTGTGTGTGTGTGTGTGTGTGTGTGTGTGTGTGTGTGTGTGTGTGTGTGTGTGTGTGTGTGTGTGTGTGTGTGTGTGTGTGTGTGTGTGTGTGTGTGTGTGTGTGTGTGTGTGTGTGTGTGTGTGTGTGTGTGTGTGTGTGTGTGTGTGTGTGTGTGTGTGTGTGTGTGTGTGTGTGTGTGTGTGTGTGTGTGTGTGTGTGTGTGTGTGTGTGTGTGTGTGTGTGTGTGTGTGTGTGTGTGTGTGTGTGTGTGTGTGTGTGTGTGTGTGTGTGTGTGTGTAAGAAAAAAAAAAAAGCGAGCTATATCTCTCTCCATGATATTGCCTCATCTCGCATTCCTTTTCCAAGTTCTAAATATACTGCTCTGTGTTTACCGACAGGCAACACCGCTCTCTGTACTTGTCTCGAAAAAATATATCGCCCAGTTTGCTCAGCGTGGGAGAAGACTTGTGTGAGAAGAGGAGCTTAGTACACATGTGACTGATGGAGGAGGCAGCTTAGCGAGGAAGTGTCATGCATGAGCTGTTAACATGCACAGGACACAACAAACACCATGAATCTCAAGACAACTCAGACTCGTCCCTTGCACGCCGACAAATATCTTGACCATCTTATTCGTGCTACCGCTAGACGATTTTTTCTCAGCTTAGGAGGAGCTTCCCGTCTTAAGGTTTCCTGTATTCCTTTCCGGACGTGAGAAATTTCCTGTATTCCTTTCCGGACGTGAGAAATTTAAAGCTATCTTATTTTCGCTACCGCCTGATGTCATTTCGTCGGCTCAGGAGCGACATTCCATACAACAGGCGTCAAGTGAATAAGTCTGGAACCCCTTCACTACGAAGACATCTTTACAAAACTAAATTCAATCGACTGACAATAGCAAGAATTAAAAATAGACGTCCACAGGCTAAGGCTAGTCTGAGTTTGTGGACAAAATAGTTGGCCATCAGCCGGAATAATATTTAAAAGACGTAGTTTGACTGAAGGGGTGAACCTCTGCAATCGTATAGTTATTTTTTATTTTACCCATGCTACCTTCACAAGATTATAATAGCTTTAGAGAGAGCTTCAGATGTAGGGATTAGATGCAGCTACTCTTAACCTCTTCAAGGAAAGACGACTCACCTTTTCTGTGGTTGGAAGAATAAAATAAAAAAGTTATGTCCTGGCAGTAAAGGAGGTAAAGGTGAAGCAGCGGCGCGACAGTGAGGGTCATATTCTTATTGGCTTGGAGGATTTCCTGAAAACTCTTTCTCATCGATAAAGTTTGTTCCTGTTACACCTTTATATCCTGTTGTTTGTTACTTATTCAGATTATGTCAATATTTAAACGATATACTTAGCACACAAGGGAATTTTAAGGTAATATATGCAAAATAAACTGATAAGGAAACGAAGCTACGATGTTCCAATGTCATGTGTTTGTCACCAGTCCACCTTACCCAGCCTACCTGTCTCCTCCCAGCCTGGCCTCAACACCCGAATTTCATTAAGGCGAGCACAGCCAGTCCGCCAGGGAAAAATGCTACTAATTAAAACGATAAACGGGGAGAAAATTATTGCCTTCCATTAACGAACTGGGAGTAGGCCGTGTAAGAGGTCAATAAGGAAGGTTATACATTCACAAAGCTACATATGACCGGAATAATTATATGTGCGTATGCAAATTGTGCATATCAAGAGGATACACAATTTCCCCCTCAATGTGACATCAAGACACATTACTCATTATTACAGCTCACTCATTCCAACCTGACAAAGATCTCTAACCCCTTATAGTTCAGCCGATTTTTCTAACCTGACAAAGATCCCTAACCCTTTTTAGCTCAGCCGATACCCAAATGTAGTTAAACTGGAAGGTTGACTTTACTAGAAACTATGAAGACTCATTCCTACGGCATAACTAAGGCTCATCGAATTTCATGCAACCACTTCGTCTATTCAAACTGTCGGATTGTCCCAGTCGCGTCAGGTAAACAATTCCTTGTCGATGCTCAGGAATAAGGGAAAAAATAATCTCATAATACTGAAGGGGTCTGACGTACGAATGATGGTCGTGCAAAAAGTAAAGACATATGCACACACAAAAAAAAAAATCGATTAGTCTCCTATCCTAGCTAAAATAAAAATGACGTCATTATATTGTTGGGGTAAAACATGAATATTGCTGGTGTAAACAATGGGGAGGCTGATTCACAAAGTTAAATCAATTCTCTGTCGTTGCTGAGATAAAGGGAGAGAGAGAGAGAGAGAGAGAGAGAGAGAGAGAGAGAGAGAGAGAGGGTTGGGGGTAGGGAGTAGGATTGGGGTGACGAGGGTACAAACTATTATGCGCCATTACACGACCTGGATTTATCTGGGGATCTTGATTGTGTGCGGGAGGATGGTGGTGTGATGGTAGGGTGTACGGGGATGGGGTGGGAGGGTCCGGTGGGGTGGTAGAGGATGTCCTGGATGGGGGGGGGGTGAAGTGGATGGCCAAGCGGGTGAGCGGAGGCTGGAGTGAGAGGAAGTGTTCTGAGGGTCAGGGAGGGGGGGGAGGGACTGCGGCAAAACCACTTAGCGCCTGTTCATGTTGGCTTTATTAATGGACTGAGGGGAGCTACAAAAAAAATAAAAATAAAAATGTTCTAATACAAAGCTTGTATTTCAGCTTATGAGGAGGCTCTTAGTAACAAAGCGGTGGATGAGGCATTTATCTAACCCTTCCAACTTCCAATAACGCCAGACGATTTTGTTCAGCTGTGGAGAGATCCTACGAGGAGGAAATTAAAAGGTCAACATCTTCCGTCCGAGGATGTCCTTTGTATTTTATTCTGGCTAACGTCGCAAGAAATTCTCCAGCTATGGAAAGACCTCAAGGGATGAAGAGGCTAAGGGATATTCTTTAAGACTTTGAAGTGTTCCAAAATACTGACTAACAAAGGTAGGGCAAAAGACATGACAGGTATGAAGAACAGGTGAAGGACGTTAGCGAGGAGAATTACGGCGACTTTCGTGATGGTGTGGCCTCTGGTTCACATGAAGCGTAAATTCTGTGAAGTGCAGGCTTCAGTTGCCCGTCTCCTGCAGTCCACCATCCTCCTTTCGGGGGACAGGGAAGTGCCTAAGGGACTACTGTATCACCGGGCAACAGAGCCGTTCGTTTATACCGGTGCCATTACGTGAAGGCGTCCCTCTCCAGCATTTAAACCAGTTACAACCGGGAATTGATCGTTAGATAGTTTTTGAAGCCGCGCCCTGAGACCTAACTCCAGATAACTGGCAGACCAACACACTTCGGATACGAACATCGGGGAAAATAAAAATAACACAAGATTTGCCTTAACACCACAACAGGTGTTTACATGGGTAGCGTGTGCACTACCTGGCCGGGGAAGCAGAATGCCACCTCTTCATCACACAGGGTTAATTAAAGGCCAGAAGTGCTCCAAGCAGGTGGTAATAATGCTGCAATGATGCGAGGGAAACAGCGACGGTACGCTAATATTCTGTTGTATATTATTTTTATTATTTTCGTATTAAGCAATGATGCGAAGGAAACAGCAATGGTCGGTAATATTCTGTCGTATATAATTTATGTAGTCTATGAGGTGGTAGGAGTATGGTTGTGGTGCTGCCTGACAGTTACAGCGGTGGTAGTGTCATGTTAGAGAGTCATCTATGGACACAAGAAATCAAACAAACCTCTCCCCACTTACGAAGATTAGCTAATAGAGGACAGTGAGACGTTGTGAAATATTATGCGAACTCCTCTCTCTGACTGAACAAGGTGGTAGTGTTGCGTGATAGGTGTTTCAGAGTGTATCACTACCTAGTCACAGCAGTATATGTGTTGCTATAAGCTGGGGGTGTTCATAGGGGGTTGAATATTAAGTGAAGGTGTTGTAGATTCACTGTGATGTTTGACAAGAGAGTTATAGCGGTGGTAGTGTTATGTGGTTGTATTTTACAAGGCCATATTGTAAGTAGCATCGAAGGCTTCATAACTCATTTTCCTTAGGGATTTATTCTACCCAATATAACCTGAAATTCTTTTGTATGTTACTGATATTAACACGCCATAAATAACACACAATAAACGGTTAACATGTAGTAGGCAATATACACGGCTCTGGAAGTGAGGCTACGGAGTCTCCTGTGCTACCTAGAATGCATCACAGTGTCATTGTCTGCGCTAAGTGTGGTGGTGGTGGTTGTGTCGGCGTCTGGTGGTAGTGGTGGTGGGTGTGCCGGCATGAAGACAAAAGACATTATAATTACGCAAGTTAACAGCGGCCGCGTTTGAACAAAAGTTAGAGCAGTGAAGTTGGCCTTCACAAAGGAATATGTGTTTCTGTGAACTCATAACTTTTGTAACTAAACGAAATGACAATATTTTTCCCCTGAATGTCACTCGTTCATATAACTTGGCATACTTCCTAAACTTTCCCGTTACAGTCAAAATCGTACTTATTACTTTAAATCCCACCACCAGACGCCAACACACTTAGCATACAGAGGTGCCCCTAAACCTGAATTAATAACTTTCATAATTCACCCTACACAAAATCGACTGGAGGTAGCAACATAATAATGGAAAATACCTATAGTAGTGAAGGCGTTTAAAAAAGGATATACTCGTACCTAACTCCTCCACTTCCAACACTCTCTTCAAAGCTGAATAAAACTGTCTAGCGATGCTACGAACGTAATCAATATGGCGTCACAGTGCTGAAGGGGTTAATTTCATCAGCTTGGTACAGGAAGCACTAAAGCGACGTAATTAATGAACTTGTGACTCTAAGTAAATGTGAGTCAACCTAAGCCAGTAATGACTTCCCAGTCCCACTACTCCAGTTAATCAGAAATTCCAACCCCGAATGAGTTTCAGCCGTTGGCGGAAAAGTTAATTACGTGATAAGAAAAAAGTATATTCTAGTTTTCGTGGTGATTGCAGCATAATTTTTTCAATCTAAAACATAATGAAGAACAACATAATCCCTCTCTCTCTCTCTCTCTCTCTCTCTGTTTTCCATCACGGATCATCCCTTCCTGCACATAAGGCTGAGGTCGCCTGAGGTGGGTGCGGCTTGTGTGACCACTCCATCCTTTCCACACACGAGCGACGCTAAGCACGTGATGGACAGACACGTAACTAGTCGGGCTGAACCAACCAGATAAAGGACGGGAGGACCTGGCTGATGTGGAAGATGGGGTATGGTAAAGTCGTAGAACTGACAAATAACATAGTCTGGGTGGTTTGTTAAGGGGAGATTCGATTCTGTTTTATTTGGGGGTAGATATGAATGAAATCTGTCGAACATCCAATGAAGCAGTGCTTTAATGAACACAGGCTCTCATCAGTGGCTATGTCAGAGCGGCCAGTAATTAGTCTAAACACCACTTCAGATTTATGTAGCTTGCTGGCGGTTCCGGTGTACCGTAATCAGGTGCTCCATGATTCGGCCCCAACAGTCACACAAAACCACTGGGCATGTAACCAGAGTCATATGCACTATTAACATAACCCTGCCTTCCCTCCCAACACCAATGTGCCTGATGTAATCTCAATTTCCCTGATGATACAGGGTCAAGGATAAACAGTGCAATCATTACAAAACTGCAGCTCTAGCCATGCGTAAGGGCACGACACCGTATATCTGGCCCTGACATACAACATATACCACAACACCTGTACAAGAAGAAGCATCAAGATTTATGTCTAGCGACTGCATTGGGATTAATAGGGTAGTCAATCCCGTTGAGACCCAGTGTTCTAGAATACGACCTGCTATACGTAATGTTATATCTAGGTCCTCAGTTATACTCCTGTGAACACAGGGACAAGGGGAAACCAACTGGACCCACCAGTCTGATCGGGCCGAGCATCGAACTCTCTCTCTCTCTCTCTCTCTCTCTCTCTCTATTAAAGTGGGAAATCGATATATCTTGACCCTATGAGCTTCGTTACTACGAACCAATAAGCGAAAATCAGTACGTTAAGTACGGTTCTAACACAAGTGTACGGATATTAACCGCACGTGGTAATGACTTAATAATTATGATCACAGTGGAACACACATTCAATTAACCGAGGCCACTAATATAGGTGAATCTCCCGGTGTGACTAGAGGCCATCCCGGCTGACACCAGACCCTCCATTCATTCCGCCCACAGTGTCTCCGCTTCCATCCATCACCCTGGACGTCTGTCTCCCCTTCCCACCACACCCTCCCACCGCCAGCACCTCACCGCTCCAAAACCCGTCCGAGTCACACGCCTCCCTCGTATCTGTAACACATAATTTGAATTAACCCATCATTTACAGCTTTGTCCTTCACATATAGAACAACTAGCGTACGTTTACTCTCCTAGAAGAGTATTCTTTGTTTTACTCCTTAGCATTAGTACCGTGAGTAGAAACACTCCCCATGCAGAGTGCAATTTTACTCATGCTGGCTGTCAGCTGTGATTAAGCGCTTGCGCATCACGTTAGTCTTTTTCCGGCTGTTTACGTTGGAAATTCAGTTGAAATTAGCGCTGTGTAATACATAAATATCGGTGCACAAGTAAGGTAATTGGTAACAAATATTGTGACAGTATATTTGTAAAGGTATCATCTATATCGTGGTCAAGTTTAAAAAAAACTTATTGCTGTGTGTAGCTAATGCTGAGCTATAGTACTGGTCAGGTGGTCATGCGTGAATTGAGGGTTTGAAACGCGAAGGCAAATACCTAGCTGGGAGTCATACAGTATAATTATTGGGCTTTATATTAAGTTTCAGCAATAGTTTGCAATACTACTGGGTTAGGATTGACTTTATATATATATATATATATATATATATATATATATATATATATATCCCATGGTCAGAAATTATGGTACTTGATTGTAAGAATTGATAACAATAATGGAGGATCATAATCAAATACGTTTTCATTGTCAAAAATGCATTTATCAGGCTAGTAGATTTAAGACTTTATTAAAGGACTATACATTGGTCCATGCATTAGAGGAAGATTTCAAACTTGTTTGTGGCACAGATGGTTGTACAAGAAAATACACAAATATTCGATCTTACCAGCACCACATTAAGCAGTGTCATAAGCCCTTTTCTGTTCAACACTTGTCACCCAATCATAATGAAAATATTGATGTTGGCTATGCTGTACAAGTACCAAGTATAAACAATGTTGAGGATGACATGGACTTTGATGACAATGGAGAAAATCATGCTGATGATGTGGGAAGAGCTCATGTTCCTGAATATGACTATACTAAAAGGTTAACAAAGTTTCTCTGCCACTGCGTGAAATTCATAAAGTGACACAAGCAGCTTGTAGTGCTGTTGCTGAGGAAATTCAAAATATTGTGCAACTAAACAATGACCAATTTCTTGCAAAAATGAAATTGCTACTGGAACAAGATGAACATGAAAACCTGAATAGGCTGAATAGAGAAATGAATGAAAAACATTTTCATCAAACGCAGCTGGTAAAAGATGCTTGCAGTAGCCTTTATCATCCTCATCAGCTTCATCAATATGTCTGTGATCATATGAAGTACGTTGGTCCTGTTGAACTTGTCTTAGGGGAAGGGATTGATGGTAGATCACATAAAAATATGGTTTAAAATATGTTCATTATTCAGTATTTAGTGTTGAATAAGAACGTCATTGTCACCTGACACTGAATATTTGATATGTCCACAATGGAATTGATGGATATTGCCTGCCAACTTGTGAAAGTTGGGCATAGATTTTGTCACCTTTTTTGTTTAGAAAGTGTAATTAGGTATAATTACTATCTTTAATTGGTTTCACTTTATTTTTTAAAAGTAATTATTGACTGGTAAATTACTATGATCTATATTGGTATTTTGTCAATGCTGTGTTAGTGCATTAATTTAAGTTTACATATGTACATCATTAGTATTTTAAAGAATTTTGTGCTTGCCTAGCAAACAAAGAAGTCACTGTTTTCTTAAAGTTTAATGGTTGGGAAGCGTACACCAATGTGAATAGCTTAAATTCTGTATGTTAATACTTCCAAGGTATTGTGTGCAGTCTGATGTAAACTGATCAAATCAATATTGGGAAAAAATATCTGCTATGAACACTTCTGAAATTGATATTTGAATTAATAATGATTAGTTTAGTTTCTCTTAATACAGGCAAGAAAATGCACAATTTCTTAAATAGATGCAAGTAGCCTTTGAGTTACAAGTTGATTAGTTATAATCATGTGGCAAATGTGTGGCCTATAATGGACTGAATTTTATAACATGTTTTAACATGCATCTGTTACAGTATTACAGCTCATACTTTTGTGATACATTGCATTGAGATTATTTCAGGTGAAATGTATTTTGCATTTGTCTAGGTAAAAGACAAAAAATTGCACCATGAAATCTTTCAGCTTTACAATTGTGTACAATATATTTCTGTGTTATTTCTGTATTTCTGTGTTCATTCACCAACTGAATTGAACATTTCATGAAGAGAAAAAGTTGCTTATACCGGTACATGTTCTACCATCATAGTTGTTACGTGTTGAGAAGCTGGTGTTCAGATGGATCTCTCTGGATTAATGTGTGTTTACAGGAACAGGTATTTTCATTTATGAATTCTGAACACTACCTATTTTTGTAAGGAGGGAGCTAGAGTTAGACTGATTTTGATATTGTTTTTCTAGTCATGTAAATAAATGTGTTACTCTTATCGATTTAGACATATTTGCATTTATGAATTCAGAACACTACATATTTTTGGAAGACAGTAATCTTTCTACTGATATTTTTGTACGTAAATGACATACTTCTTGTATTTAAAGAATTTGATATAACCAAATTATGGCACCTGGTGGTTTAGTGGGTAATAAAGGTGCTCCAATTGATTGAGCTTGTGCAAGTTTATATCCAAGGGTCCTGCCACTCAGGGATGAGTGAGGCTGGTCACTCTCATCTTAAATGTCAGGACCAACTTGCCCAGCCCCGGGCTCCTACACTCCCCATGGGGCAACATAGGATTGGATGCATGCATTTAGGTATCTGTATTTAGGATTTCAAAATACTGCATCTTTTGAACGAGATCAGTTTTACTATAGATATCTTTTTTAGTATGAATTTTGACATATGAAATGATATGAATTTATAAACATGTAAAATCTATCTGTGTATTTTTCTATTTCACAAAGGGCAGCTATTGTGGAAGGAATCTGCACTACAATTTCCAGCTTACTTCAAGGTGGATTGATTTACTCTTTGCTAAGGGTAATTATGCTCTTTGCTAGAGTATTTATTACTCTTTTTGAAAAGTAAATATACCCTCCTTGGAGTAAATATACTCTTATAGGGGAGTACAGTGTCATGTCAATTTTACTCTTGAAGAGAGTAAATGTACTCTTCTAGTAAGAAATACTCAAAAGAGTAAGTTTACTCTCTCACATTTCTCAGAAGAGTAAATATTGACATAGGCGCTGTACTCCCCTAAAAGAGTAACTTTTACTCTTAAATTTTTTTCAGTGTTGGCTTGGAAAGATGTCATAGGAATTTGTTTTGTAATTAGTTTCTTATTAACGCTGACATACTTCGCACTGCACTTTTTCCTCAGTGATATCTCCCGCATATTACACTCTGATATTCTCTTGCATTAAATCTGTATCATCGTAATACTGATACAGTATGTGTAAACAGCATACTCGAGATTAATTGTCCTAAGCTGGATAAAATCGTCCAGCTGCCAGAATAATACATAAAGTATGCTGAGGCTAAAGGAGGTTAATGTTGCATCGTACGAAAGGGAGTTACTGTGGCACTAAAGAGAGTTAATGTAGTCCCTCTATACTTCACTGGCACACACAATTCAAGCATCTCCACCAGCCTTTCCACTCTCGCTTAAAATGTACTGCAGTTTGTGTGGGTCGGCCGGCGATTTACAGTGGGAGGATAAACAAGGAATTCGGAATTTAAAACTGCATTCATTTCCCTCTCCCGCTTCCCTTTTCCAGGCACTGAATTTTGTTGCGGTATGGTCATAGTAATCTTTCACTCATAGTTATTGTGCCTCATAAACTATCTACGAAATTTAACCCAGCACTAGTAATAAGTCGATAAAAAATGTGCCACTGGATAATCCTTCACTTGTATTTATTGCAACTGACAAACTATACATAATATTTTATCCCATGTTGGTTAGTACTTGTAGTCGATAAAAAATACCCCTGGATCTGACAACTCCACGCCTATTCCACATTAGACACACTAACAGTAGCTCTCCTATACATCTTTTACTCTACCTAGATTTAAAACTACCATCTCATCCAGCCTGAATACTGAGTTGTAACAACAGTCTAACACTCGAAGACGATGCTGGTCACAAAGTGCTAGAGAATGGATGCCAAGTCGTAGGATTGTCCTTTCTGCCAAGGAACTATATGGAAAAACGCTACAAAAGAACGAAAATCCAGGTCATCTTAAGATGAAAGAAAGAGATTTAAGATTATTCGTCGCTGGTTACTAGTCGATGAAAAATGCGACTGAATCTAGCCACACCATGTATGTTGCACACTGGCCACACAGATTGTAGTTCTCCTAGCCAAGCCATGCATGTTGCACACTGAACACACAAATGGCAGTTCTCTTCCCTCATACCAATACATCCTCGTGCTATCTCGTGTAAGGTTGGTGTTAGGGTATAATTGGACATTGTTCTATGACACGTCGGTGAGCCTTGTGGAAGGTTGTTTTATCAAAATTCAAATCCCTAAACCAAATGATAGAAACAGAGATGGGGTGAGATGGAAATGGTGGTAGAGAAGAAGCAAGAAATGGAAATAACAGGAGAAGCGGAAGGAGAAATAGCGATATAGCGTACACACACACACACACACACACACACACACACACACACACACACACACACACACACACACAGACTCAACAGAAGACAGAGGCGTAAACATCAAACACCTGTCCACTTCTAATCAACAGGTGTGCCAAAGGGTCACCTGGTATGAATCTCAGGTAACCACTCCATCCTGCGCCCCTCCCCTGACCAGGCTATCAACTTGCATGTACAACCTCTCTCTCTCTCTCTCTCTCACACACACACACACACACACACACACACACACACACACACACACACCTGCATTGTCGCTCCCATTCTCTTTAACTTACGGTCTCTTTCACTGGCACTCCCATACGCGCCCACACTCATTTGCACTGTCTCACCTGCACTCTCACTCGTTTGCTTTTGTTCACCTGTACTCTCTCTGCGTGAAGGGAGAGAGGACAAGCCGGGGAGAGAGTGGACGGATAGGGGAGAGAGAGGAAATGGAAGGAAAGAGAGGTAAAGGTAGGGCACGGGAGAAGCCAGGAGAGGGGAACTGGGGAGGACGGAGATGGGAGAGGATGTAGGGGAAGGGGAAGGAGGAGATAGGGTGTAAGGGTAGGTAAAATCACAGGCAAGGGACGGATGGAGATGTTAGGCGAAGGGGGAAGGGAAAGTTGGTGAGAAGGGGATCGGAAGGAGGAAGTAGGGGGAGAGGCGACAGGTTGTATGGGGAAAGTAAGGAGTAGAGACTGAAGAGGAACAAAAAAGAGTGAGGGGGGGAACGAGTGGAGGAGATAAACAGGGTTGAGGCTGCGGAGAAGGAAGAAGGGGGAGAGAGTGTGAGGGAGTGTGAGAGGCGAGACAGAGGATGGGAGACTGTGGAAGATGTGACGGAGGAGAGACAGGGATGGGATTGCGGGTTACGTAGGGGGAGGAGGAATGAGAGAAGAGAAAGTAAGACTGAGAAGGAAGTGGAGAAGAAGCAAGGTGGCTGGGGGTAGGAAAAGGAATTGAGAGGAAAAGAGAGAGGTGTAAGACAGTAAGGAAGGGATGAGAGAGAGAGAGAGAGAGAGAGAGAGAGAGAGAGAGAGAGAGGGGGGGGGGGCTGGGAGACAATTGTATGGAAGAAGCCAGGCAGCCAGCGTGGTATTGGGGAAGTACTTTATGGTATCGAACGAGGTAACTGATGATCTGTCCTTCCCACACCGCTGCCTCCTTTCCTCCCCCTCCCACATTAACTCCTCTCCCTCCCCTCTTCCCACAGTGCCACCCCTCCCTCCTACACTGCGCCACAGATCCACACTCCCTTCCACGGCACCACTTCCTCTTTCCCTAACTCACACTGCCTCGCCCCTTCCACGACAACTTCTTCCCCCACACTTCCTCCCCCTCCCTCCCACAACGCCTTCCTCCTCCCTCACACCCCCCCTCTCTCAGGCTGCCTCTCCTTCCCTGCCCCGACACCATCGTCCAGTACACCCCTCCTACACACCACCATTTTCTAAATTAAGTTCGTAAAGGATTTCTGTCTGGGTGTTATTGCCGTAACAAATTTCAATCGCTATTTTAAGATCAAAATGTTCCTTTGCCTAAATGTAACTGGCACTGGTCTTATATCACTTTTCCTGCACTATTTTCAGATCTTTATGCTTCTATACTTCTGCGTACGGTTAGAGGTAAAAGTTCACCCACTGTTCCATTTAGTTTACTTCCCAATTAGAATACTGAGAAGCATATCATGCCTCTCTCATCTTAGGAACATCAGCCGGCAGAGAAGGGTGGGAAACAAGAGATTTAATATTAAGAAGACCGAGAAGCATATCATGCCTCTCTCATCTTAGGAACGCATAGAGAGGTGGGGAGGAGAGGAGATTTAATATTATGCAAACTTTTATCCCCGACTATAATGTGCCGTTGTTCGTACAGAGTAAGTACAATAGTTAATCCAAAATCTTTATGTTTATGCCAAAAAGTAACTTTCAAGTCGTAAAGCACGATCAGTTTTAGCAATTGCTGTTTTAAGTTCTTAAAATTTTATGTCTGTTTCAATTTTATACATGTATCAATTACCAGAAGCATCATTATTAGTTCCTGAAGTTTATGTACGTGAATATTAACTACAACAGGTCTTACACAAATTCAACTTATTACAGTCAATGTATGAATTCCTAAAGGTTCAGCACCTGAACCTAAGTGGCATAATTTCCATATTCCTACCAGTAATAAAAGACGCCCTTCCATGCAGCCAATTCGTACTACGTTATATGTCAAGTTTAGTAATATAACTCCTCTGTAATAAACACATGCTACAGTAACTTATATGTAGTTGGCTTCAAAGACCTCGCAACGCGTATTCCTCAGTGACATACTTTGCATAATTCACTGTTTTATCCTCTTGTACTGTACGTCACCGAGCCAAATCATACCGGTACTAAAAATATCTAGTAAAATAAAAAAAAATATAAGTGTGTACTATCCGCAGTAAGTCGGTGGGAAATAGTCCGATGACTTTCGTAATGTTCCAAGCAACTCCCATCATAATGTAGACCAACACGCATTTTTCGTCCATGGTGTCATTTCGTATACAATCGGCGTGATACTTTTATATATTCCTTTCCCTTCCCATTACTCCTAAACCCCTCGTCCATGTTTTCTTTCTTCCTCCTTCGCTATCTTTTCTTCCTCTCCATCTCTCTGTTCTTTTATATACTCTTCCCATCATTTTACCTGTAGTGTCGACAGTGGCCAAAGAATATCAACGAGCCTCATGTATAAATAAACTGGTATTGAGGATGTGCCAGGGAGCCTCCAAAGTCCACCAGATACGTCCCATTAGGAATGACAGAGTAGACATGTATGACCTGCTGACCGAATCATAAGTAAATAAAAAAAAAATACTCACAGTTTTAGCCTAACCACCCCGAAAGGCCCTGTAGTCCAGAAGAACCATCTGTCCTTACCTGAAACAAAACAGAAGACCGTTAGTGCTGTGCTGTGATGTGATGTGATGTCTGATAAAAATTGGTTCTAACCCCATTAAGTCCCAGAGTTCCTTCTCACTTCTAATACTGGAATTTGTTGGCATCAATAACAGAAGAGAAAAAAAATCAGGAACGGGATTAAGCAAGACTTTATTAAGTTCACCTTTGCCATGCCGTCACAAACAACATAAATAACACACAAGAATAAAATGGTGCTACTGTTAACACTCTCAGGTTTGTATACTCACTGTCAGAGGTGTAATATTATCAGGCGTCAGATGGATTACTTTACTATAACTGCTCCGACCATCAGAGGGTTTTATCGTACCAGATTAAAAAATAAACCAGTAAGGACGAGGTGCTTGGCAAACTCCATAAACAACGAGGACGCGGACCCAGGAAGCATGAAATTACTACGTGAATGTTTGGCAGCCTCAGGAAGACGACCGTGCATTGTTGTTGGCCTGCTTTCATGATCATCTTCATCATCATTATCGTAGCCGTCGTTCTCGAGGTCGTCATCATAATCAATTTTCTCTTGCTGCTGTCCGGACGCTACCCTCCTCTTCCCGTTCCTTTCCACTTCACTTCTTCCCATTCCTCCTTCACCTCCTCATCTTTTTCCCTCCTCTCTTCGCCCTTCCCTGCTTTTATCGTCCCTCCCTCCTTTTCTCATCTCTTACTTTCTTCCCCACTCCTCATCCTCATCACCTCTTCCCCTCCGGACAATCTCCACCCTTCCCTCCTCTCTCTCTCTCTCTCTCTCTCTCTCTCTCTCTCTCTCTCCACCTGTTATCATTTTCTCACATACCTTCACTCCGTATACTCTTTACCTCTTCCACCTTTTTTCACCCCCCTACTCTATAGCAATCCCTCCTCATATAAACCCCTAACCATATCTCCTCCTCCTCCCCATCTCCCCTCTCCCTCCCTCCCTCACTCACTCTCCATTACCTTCCCCTCCATTCCTTTCTTCCCTGCCCTTCCCCTGCTCACCACAACCCCCCTCTTTGTATATATATATCGCCTCCAGTGCTGTCGGAGAAGGGAGAGAGACGAGAGGGGGCAAGAGGACCGGGGGAGGTAAAAACAGAGAGAGGGGATGAGGAAAACAGGGGAGATGGGGAGGGGAGGGACACGAGAGAGGGGATGGAGGGGGGAGGAGTGAAACAAAAGATGAGAGGGTGAAAATGGAAAGGGCGCAGGAAGGGGAAATGTTTTTGTGGCGCGAAGACAGAGAGAAAATTCGGGATACGTAATGACCGAGGTAAAATGCGAAAGTAAAAGTGTATTTCCCGACGAGTCTGTGAGGTACCATGCCACAAAATAAAACTCATAAAGTAAATATCCTATTGTGTAAATAGCACCTTACGTAAACATAAACATAACTATGTACCTGTATTATTTGCTGTCATCCTCTTTAGCCTGATGACGCAATGTTTTGTACTGTGTTCTGCCTCCACTACATGGGTGTATTTAGGTTTGGAGAGACCCCTCGGACTGAAAGGGTAAGAAACATTGATCATTAACCTGTTCAGTATAAGAACGATTTTAATAGTCTACAGCAGGGGTGGGGAACGTCCGGCCTCCGGGCCGTATAAGGCCCGCAAGACCATTTTTTTTTTTTTTTTTTTTTTTTATGTGTCCGACTCTGGGCAAAGGCTTCAGAGCCTATTGCTTGGGGGCACTGACCTATCCCAAGGCCCAGTAGTCCTCCTACACCTCCACATGTCACCACTTCGGCGCTAACACCCACCATCCATATTGAATACATGCTAGGGCTGTCTCATACAGGATTGGTGTATTGGTATTAGCGGGGGTATTTTTACGACATGTCGGCGGGTCATCTGGTAGATCAGGAAAGTCTGCTTTTAGGAGATTCAAATCCTCAAACTGTTCCCTGCCCCAGCCGGGATTCGATCCTGGGTCCATTAGGACCGCAGGCCTCCTCTCTACCGATTCAGCCACGCCTCCCCCATTTGATCAGGCTCGCGAGGCAATTCATAAATACAATTTCATAGACTCATGAACGAATATATACTGTGGCTCAATCGGTAGAGAAGTGGCCTGCAGTCCTAACGGACCCAGGTTCAAATCCCCGCTGGGGCAGGGAACAGATTAAGAATTTGAATTTCATTAAAGCAAGCTTTACTGATCTACCAAGAGCCCCGCCGACATGTAAAAATACCCCCGCTAATACCAATACACCAGTCCTGTATGAGACAGCACTAGCATGTATTCAGTATGGACGGTGGGTGTTAACGCCGAAGTAGTGATATGTGGAGATGTATGGTACTGTATGTAGGAGGACTGCTGGGCCTTGATAGCAGGCTGTGAAGCCTATGCTCAGAGCCGGACACATTTTATATATATATATATATATATATATATATATATATATATATATATAAATGAAATCGTCTGGCGGTGGCAAGAATACACCATAAAGATCAGTCTCCAAGTGACAGGACTAGCGTGGCATAAACATAAACCGAGATAAGGAAAAGCGAGTCTGTTATCAGGGAACATACGACCCCCTGCCAGTCACGACCCGCCCTGCCACTCAGCCGCCAACATGCCGGCTCCATTGTGTTGTTGGCCGGCGCTCCCAAGTTATGTTTACACAAGTTATGTTTACCAAGACCAGCCTGCCGGGGTGACCAGGATTGAATTCGTTCCATGTGTCACAAGATTTGCCCCGGATCTCTCACCAGCGAAGGATTTACCACCCAGAGTTTTCCTTCTCTTTCTGGTGAGTGAAATACTGGGTGGATTGTCGAACAGCCGGAAGGGGGCAAAGTTCACGGTGTTTTGTTTTGTATACATGGCAAGCGGAGAAACGCAATGCATTTTAGGCCCTTGAGTGAAGGCTATAATTAACTCCTTTAGATCCAAGAGTCTCTCCTGAGCTAAATAAAGACATCTGAAAATAGCGAGAATGTAATAAAAAAGAGGTTATATGAATGAATAGGTTAATTTATCCGTTCACTACGAAACGATTTCCTTAAGGTAAACAAAACCATCTGTCAGTAGCGGCAAAGTATGAAAATAAGAATGACTTCATCTTACAGCATTATTTACCCCTCCCCCTCCCGTTTTCCTTGTTTCAGTTGAGTAAAATACCGGTACATGAACTGCAAGGTGGGAGGAGGGGGGGGGGGAGGAATCTTCCCGTGATTGCTTAGTATACAATGCAAAGGGCGAAACTCAATGCATTTTTAAACTTCCTCCTCCATAACTCTGTCGACTCGGCGGCACAGTGGCACAGCTCTGGCCGCAGGAAGCTGTGCAATAGCGTGACGGTTTGAAACTGACCAGTGTTACCATCTGTGAAACACAGCCAGGGACGTAGGATGGTCCCCTAAGGCTTAAATAATCTAAATTACTGGGGCCCTCCCACGCCCCGCGGGCTACTGGACATCCGAAGGGACAAGACCTAAACCATCTGAAAGTTGCAAAAACAAACCTGCAACTTACGTCACCGTTTAGTGCTGAGAACTATTGAACAGCGATGTGTCCTACACTAAATCAAGCTGAAACAGTTAAGTTGTCCTCCATAACTCTGTCGCTCCAGAAATGGTGACTGTTTTATCTCCTATTTAAAAAAAAAAAAAATCGTATGTTGGTAGCAAGAAAACTGTAAGAATAACGTGTCCTTGTAGCGAAAGGCTTAACAACCAGCTCATGTGGACATACTTTGTGTGTGTCCTTACCACCTACCTTTTCACGACCCTGATTCATAAACTTCTAAGATCAAGGTGTGTATAAAAAGCAATATATACGTTTTCCTTCCTCATACTGCTACCAAACTTTCACAGTTAACAAAGTCAACATTAAAGTTGCAATATAAGAAAAATAAAAACTCTGAGATAACAGTTAACTGTAAGGGTGATGTGTTTATCGCAAAACAAGGTTAGGATCCTTTGTAACAACGAGGTCAGTGGGCCTGGGCCTCCTGCCTACACGGTAACAATGCAACCCCCTGGAATATTCTAACATAGGCCACGAGAGCAGAATGACCTGTGGGTAAGGCAGGGGTAACGCTGAGGGGAAAAGAAGAGGAAGTTTGATTGGAATGATAAGGTAACATGCAGAGGGATTCAGGGTAAGAGTGTGAGAAAGAGGACTGTGAAGTAAGGGTAAGGGTAGAGGAAGACTGAGAGGAAAGAGAAGGATCGTGACATCAGAAAAAGCTGATAGAACAGATGAATAAAATGTGTTTTTGGAAATTAAGGACACAATAAAAGATGATCACCTGGATTAAACTCAGGTTCTTCCACTTCTGAGGTTGACGCTCTAACCAATGCACTATCGGCTCCCCACGTCTGGCATAAACGAAGCAGCTGAATGGCGATGAAGTGAAAAGAAATTTGGGACCGAGACTTAAATTGAAGCTGAAAAACTGGAGCCTTGACACCGGAATAGAAGAAAAATAAAAGACCTTCCTGAAGGGAGAGAAGTGGGGGCCCAAGATGGAGAAGAAAAAAAGAAAGACGTGGAAGAAAAATGTAATGCGACGCATGATTCGAGTGGAGGTGAGGCGAAGGCGGAGATGGGAGAGGGTTTGTGAGACCTAAGGACGTGGTCAAGTGAGCGAGTAAGTGAATGAGCGAGTAAGTGAATGAGCGAGTGAGTAAGATATGTCGAATATAGACAGAGATACAGATAGACGGACAGATGCAGATAGACATATAGAGACAGATAGACAGACTGACTGATATAGACAGACGAAGAGATACAAAAGCGTTGGGGGAAAAAGGTGAAGAAGGAAGGAACAAGAAATATGGAGAAGGGGGGGAAGCCAGGAAGGAAGGAAGAAAACTGAGAAGAGATGCTGAATCTAAGAAGAAAAAGAAGTCAGGTGAGGTGTCGAGGGGTGGAGGCTCTAGAAAGGGTGAGGGGCGAGAGGAGGTGAAGAAGGAATCTGGGAGGAGGGGGAAGAGAGCAAAATATGTACTTGGGGAGAGAGGAAAGGGATGAGAGGGAGGGTGAAGGAGGAGTCTGGGGGAGGGAGGAAGGGGAATGAGAGGCGGTAAAGGAAATATTGGGAGAGGGAGGTGTGAGGGAGAGGGAGGTGTGAGGGAGTGGGAGTAGCTGCGGCACACTGCACAAGTCGTAAAGAAAGTTTTGTGTATCAGTGAGGGAATGGTGGGCCTGGTGCAAGTCTCCTCGCTGACTTGAATATACGAGTGTTGCTGCCACCACTGGGAGCGAATCGTATCTATGAGGCAAGAGTGGAGGTGTACATGCTTTTGCCGGCACCCACCTCATATTACCTCCATCTCTCTCTCTCTCTCTCTCTCTCTTTCTCTCTTTCTATCTATATCCACAGCGGAATGAGAAAACAAATTTCTGAAGCCGTATTGCTGAGGGCTTAGCAAGTTCCGCAATACCTCCTCCTCACCAGAATATGTCTGGGTATGTTGGCAATATTCTCTTGTATGTTACTCGGTTCTCAGAAGCCACAACATCCACGCCATAAGATCACTGGCACAACTGGCATGTGTTTTCGTCACCTTAAGAGGATTTCTGGCACTTCCTCCAATTTATTTTCATATATGATACGCTGACATTCACTGTTTTGTTATGGTATCTGTGCATTCTTTGTTGATATCTAAAACATAAATACTGACGTGCGGTACACATAATAAATCACTATGGAAAAGGTGTTAGCAAGCCTCCTAAGATCAAAAGAACACAAGCCCATCTCAGACAAAGCTGACTTCCTAACGCTGCAGAAGGAGTCTGTGCAGAGTTTCAGACTCACTGTGGCAAATCCCATGTGGACAAAGATCTGTAACCTGTGACTTGACTTTCCTAGCCATATTTTAAAAACAGTATGAGAATGGGTGGACAAGCTTCTTATTTATCACTGTCAGTTATAAAACATCTGTAATAAAAGAAATTGTTATACTGCATTCCACTGCACTTGACGTAATTAACAACGACGTGGAAAGGTCAGACATGTTACACTTCCTAACATGTGTTTCAGTAATGACAAAAAAATGAGACCCTAACTTCCCTTTTGCAATCTCAGGCGTTACAGCATGGCCCTTAAAAATTGCCATCACTTGCAACGTTAACACAACAGAGGAATTCCTGCCTCCTCATCACAATAAGCCACCTGCCCAGAGAATTTCCTACACAGGAAAAGGCGCTGACAAATTTGCCACAAATGAATCTTACTCAAATTCCTGAAACAGTTGTGCAGTGTACGCCAACCTTATGGTAAATTTTGAAACCACAATTACTTAAAAGGGCAGGGAACATTCTGACTCACTGTATGAGCCGCCTCCACCCTGGCAACTTCCTTTGCCATGTTTCTATTGTCTTCCTATGCCCACAAGACTGGCTGACTGCAACGCAGAGGAGCTGAGGCGGATGGCAGAAGTTGCTGTGACTGACGTCATTGCAAACAATGCAGTCACACATATTACTGCCAGATCAGTCGGGCCTGAAATGAGGCGGAGTGATGCAGCGGTATTATGCCCTGGACAGTTTTGGCTATAGACCATCAATCACGTGCTCCACTCTCTACACTATTTGTCATCCACAAAGCCCTGACGCATTCTATCAGTACCCATGGCTCCTCAGCTATCATCCACACCGACTTTTGGTCTACCTTGACAGCACTGCTTTACACTGTGCCAATGGCCAACATTACTCTGACCAGTGACATCCTGGTACAGCAACAACTGCTCAAAAAAGACAACAAAAGGGCCACTCAATTGAATTCTAGCGACATCGGTCTGTAAGATTGCTGATGAACCATCTAAAGACGTTACCATATTGGACAGCGTCTTCAGTATCGCCAACATTTGTCTAAGATTTTCGTTAAGCATCTGAGATACTGCAGTAAAGATGCAGAGTCAAAGCGTCCCTTTCTGTCATATAGTATAAACAAGGTGTCGGATGCACGCTCCTTCACCTTCACATGCTAGTTTCCAGGCAGACTATGGTTAACGTCCATGTGCTGTGCCTTGGGTACATACAGACTCGGTGAATGAGGGTACAAGCGAGCAAAACAAAGATCACTGTGACACCAGCAGCCAGACAGCACCGGTGCAGCACACTACCTAACTCTGCCACCACAGTGCCTCTCAGGTCAGTCCACACAGCAGCAGCTGATCCTGGGGATGTGCGGGCTGCCACTGAGGCAGTAAGGCGATCTTGCATTGACGCTGACACTCTGGCTAGAGTGGTGGAGCAGCAAGACCAAACTGCCACTGTACAGTAAGCATCCTGTGTAACACTGGGTGCGAATGGGGAAGGTGTGTCTGTATCTAGCAAACAAAAAAGTGTGCGAGCTACGTCGACATTAAAGACTCATAAATAACACAAGATATTATATTCACTCCTCTCTCCCTTCACCTCCTCCTTCCCGCTCTCCTTTATCTTCATCCATCTCATTGGTGACCCCATCAATTTCCCCCGCTCAACCAAAGTCTCCCTCTCCTTTCCCTCTCCTCACCCTTACCCCCTCCCTCATCCCAATCCCTTCTCGGGGTAAACACAAGTGGATTTGTGTATGCCACTTAACACCTTGTGTGTCTCCAAGCTCACCAGGTGTAGTGCCGGCAGCTGTGTGTGTGTGTGTGTGTGTGTGTGTGTGTGTGTGTGTGTGTGTGTGTGTGTGTGTGTGTGTGTGTGTGTGCGTGCGTGCGTGCGTGCGTGCGTGCGTGTGTGTGTGTGTGTGTGTGTGTGTGTGTGTGTGTGTGTGTGTGTGTGTGTGCGCGCGCGCGCGCGCTGCTAGCGTTGGGATGAAAGTATGTATACATATGCTGATAGTGTATGTACTGTATGTGCGTGTGCGCATCTGTGTGAGTGGGTGCAGGTGTGTGAGTATGTTTGCTAACGGGTGGAGCTACTCTGGTACAAACAATATATGCGAAGCGGGTGTTGGAATGACGAGGCCTGACATGTACTGGACGTTAAGTGTGGCCGTGTTGTGGCTGACAGTATACATGTTGCACACCTCGCTCTATGTGCTCACAGCAAACTGGTACTGATAAAGTGTCCCCTTCTTTTTAGGAAATATTATTATTTTTTGGTGTCCTGAGGTGCACCCGTTCATATGAGGCCCTCTGCACTATCAGACCTACTCGAAGGAGAGTGATATTGTATCCAGATATACAGTAGATCTTGGCCATACTCGCAAAGTACACATGCAGAAGAGTTGTCGATTAATAGCAGTGTAAGAGACAGTCAAGTGTTGAGATAGTTGTATTTGGTATTTTTGCGTATGTCAGAGTCTGCATATTTTAACGGCATTAACCAAGGACGAAGAACAATATACAAGAACATGAATGGGCGTATTACCAGCAGCCACTTTAAAGCTTGCCACGGCTTGGGTTTGGAACTCAGATAAGGGAAAGACGGAAATGCAGGCCGACCTTAACCACCAGGTCACCATACCTGCACACTGAAGTGACTGGAGGTTCATTCCAGATATACCAATGCCGCAGGCTGGAATCGCTATGTATCTGTGGGATATTCTGTACTATTTAAAGATGCTTTATTCTGCAGTCTGGTTTATTTCTGTTCCATAAACCCATCAATGTGCGATAAAACACACATGTCAACAAACTACCATCACAATTTTACTGAGCTAACACACACACACACACACACACACACACACACACACACACACACACACACACACACACACACACACACACACACACACACACACAAGGCATTAGCAGTGCGTGTGAGGGATCCTCTGGTGTATTAATGGGTCTCTCTCTCTCTCTCTATCATCATCATCATCATCATCATCATCATCATAACTTTTTCTTTTCAGCTCCTCTTTATCATAATTCATATTATTATTATCTGTAACACTATATCCCTGTTTATTTTACTTCCAGTCCTCCTACTCTTCAGTACCATCATTATACCATTATCTTCTCCTCCTCTTCCTCTTTCTTCTTCTTCTTCTTCTTCTTCTTCTCGCTCCTCCTCCTCCTCCTCCAAGGACAAACAGCTCCCGCGGGAGCCATGCAAAACATGTAAAAGTTTTGCTGACAGAAATAGGATATGACATTTTGAAAGAACAATCATTGTGAAGTAAATGAGCTCTGGAAGAGAGAGAGAGAGAGAGAGAGAGAGAGAGAGAGAGAGAGAGAGAGAGAGAGAGAGAGAGAGAGACCCACTGATGCACGAGAGATGCCTTATGTGTGTGTGTGTGTGTGTGTGTGTGTGTGTGTGTGTGTGTGTGTGTGTGTGAGAGAGAGAGAGAGAGAGAGAGAGAGAGAGAGAGAGAGAGAGAGAGAGAGAGAGAGAATTGGAATTATACGGATAAGTGCGTGTGTGGGTGTGGAATGCATTTTTCTCCACTTATCATATAATGTAATCTGGTGGAATATGTAAATAGCATGCATAGCCGAATTACCATGTCATTACAAAGACATTAGTGCAGCGGTAATGATGAAAATAGTCATGCATACTGAATACGCAACAGGAAAACTGGAACACGAAAGGAAAAAAAAAAATGGAGAAAAGACGAATACTTTGTAAGAGATTTGTTATTACTGAATGTTACTCGTTTTATACTTGTCAGCTGGAGGACGTTTTTATAATTATATTCTTAAAGTTTCCATATGATACAGTTCAGTTTTGGAGACAGTTTTCAAAGTGGTGAGCTCAGTCAGTTTTCTTTTACCCCATCACTACACAGGTTTCCCCCAAGCTGAATAAAATCGCCTGGAGACAGCAAGAATATACGTTACCAGTAAAGTACATCACAGATTCATGGGGTTGGAAGACCGACTCTAATCCGAAGCTGTACCCTCGTTGGCTAAGAACGCTCCTAAGTATCTTCCTTTGTGATTCTTTGGCACCTTATGGCCTCGTATTCCCTCTGACGTTATTCAATTGGTATTCATTTCATATGGATTGAGTTACCATTAATATCTCAGAAGAAAATATTAACGTGTCACAGGAATGAACTATACTCATTGTACAGTATCTTGGACATCTATCAATACTGACTGCTGAGTTGTACCAGTAGACTAACATTAGAATATTGTGCCCGTCACGAAGACATATATGGAAAGGATATAATGCCGTAGTACTGTCCTATTCTACCACTGAACAACGTGAAATAAACTGCAATAGGACGTCTGGGCCAAGTTACGGTAAGAGAACTATCGTAAGGAAGACGATGCTGGTGAACCTCCAAACCCAATTAGAATATGTCCCATGAAAATAATACTGCTAACCATGAAACACGTAATTACATAGCAATAAGCGCTTTCATTTTCCAATTTGTAGGCACGTAGCTAAAAGCACTACTAATCTTGCAATCGTAGTCACACAGTCATAAGTAATGTCACTTTGTATTCCATAGTCAGACAGCAAGAAAAGTTGCCTGCAACCACTCAACACACAAAAAGTTGCCTGCAACCACTCAACACACAATGTGATTCTAAATCAAACGTCCGTGACTGAACTTTGTTTGTTCTTGTCGTTGATGTGGGAGGTTCTCTAGTGATTTTTAATAGGACAAGAAAGAACCAAAGCCTTCAAAAAGTTGTCGACTCCAATGAAAATTAGGCCTACACAAATCAGAGCCATGGCACAGGAGATAATACTGTTAACTTGCAATCTGAAATCACACAGAGAAAACCACCGCCAACAACCACTCCTTCCTTAAAGTGCTTCCAGACCCGAGACTCCTGCGACTGGATGCTGCTGGTGAATCACTGCTGACTGATGAGGGAAACAATGGGCTGAAAAACTTCCAGTACTCAATGTCCAGGACTGACAACACTACCGTCGATATGCCTGTGTGTAGAGTGGATCTGTAATACCATCGCGCTCAGAGCACTGTCTCGAAATTATTTATATTTTCTCGCGCATCTACATCATAATGAAAGGGTGCAGAACATGGTGGAAAATTCAAGCATCGGTGACCTGATTTCAAGCCTGGACCTTCAAGGAATTTAGCATCTTTAAACACTGATCGAATCTCAGTCGTGTCTGATATGCAAAAACCGTCTTCACATAAAACAAGAATTCCAATCAGGGCAGCTAAATTGGAAGCAAGACTGTAGGCTTGTGGCATGGCTGGCAGAGGTCTAGGGTAGGAGAAGAACGTGCGCTGACCCCTTCAGTCTGATGGTTTCTTTTTTTTTTAGTCTAATACCACACGAAACGATTTAATTTACAAGGGATATCTATAGCGTAAATAGATCAAGAAGGCTGTATCAAGCCTTTCCAGTTCAGAAAGTCTCTCCTAAGCAAGAGTAACATCGTCTAGCCGTAGCAAGAATATAACAAAATATGTCATCCGAGTGAAGGGGATGACACACAGTTGTTTGAATCCAAGACAGGGTCGATGACTTTTCTATCAGCTCTAAAGGCTGCCAAGAACGCAGGCTGGTCTACTGCTTAAATGATCACGACTATACCTTGCCTGGACCTTCCTACGACACAGATCCTTCTGGGGTGCCAAAGCAGTATAAAGGACTGACTGAATTTCTTGGAGATTACTGCTATTCTATACATATCTTACTACATTATTCACTGCAAATCAACACAGTACGAGACAAAATTACTTGCTGTCACATTAAATGCCGCATGTTTTTGCATTTTGGGAATACCTTGTAACACAGCTGGAAGAAAAGGCATATGGATAGTGGAACTGTGGTCTGATCACCTGGATAACGTTTGAGAAAAAAAAAAGGGGGGGGGGGAATTGATTCACGCATTAAACAGGAAATAGCGAAAACATAAATGACATCCTCTTGCTGAAGGTGTTAGTACCTAGAGTGAGTTGTACAGTAGGTATACAGTACAGTACATAGGTGTGATGATAATTGCTTAGATAAGGGGTGTTTCTCCATTGCTATCTCTTGGGAGGGAACCAAACTGCCAAAAGAACAGACTTTGTTATCTGATGTACCATGGACTCTTGAGTATTAAGTTCAAGCGCGCGCGCGCGCACACACACACACACACACACACACACACACACACACACACACACACACACACACACACACACACACACACACACAGCAGCCACCATCATTAATCTACCTTCCCGTGCTCCCCTGGGAAAGAGTTGGCTTCTGTTCCCCTTTACACCGCCACTACTGTGCTCCCTTCCCTCACTGGCCACTCTGTGCTCTTCTTTTTTCGTCCAATAGAATACAGGTTTGCTTTATCAACAGCATAATACGCTCCCGTCGTCTGTATTAGGGTTTTTAAGTAAAATAAGGCATTACATCTATAACATACTTCTTTCATCTACATTAGGTTTGTTGAGAGGTTTTTGCGATGTAAAAAAAAATTTACTCAATCTATAGTATTTATCATACCAAAGGTGACTATGCCAAAAACTCCCTAGTTTCATGTTTAGATATTCAACATTGATATATTTTTTTTGTCGTTATCTCGACATGAATGTCCTTAAGGCATTAGCTGCACGGGGTTTCCCAATTCTAATAAAATCGTGTGGCGGCAAATAAAATAAAATACCCTGTAGGCAGCCGACAGAGTACCAGGTCAACTCTTTTGGTGCGGTACCACAGCCTTTTACGTTTTTTTCCTGCCACCGTCATAAGGTTTTGTCTACATCAGAGGCCCTTGGGGATAAAAGGGAGAAACGTCAACCTCAATCATGAAGCTACGAGGCTACAACGAAGCCCACGCTGGCGCAAAGACATTCACACTATGACGCTCCGGTTTTCCTCCCACCTGCATAAACAGGCAAAAATAAACCCAAACATACACAAACAATAGCCTACCGAGTCCCCTTCTCTCACTAACACAAACGTTAATCAAGAAACGCACACACACACACACACACACACACACACACACACACACACACACACAAACTATGGTGCTCCGGTTATCCCACCAACACCCAAAAACAAACACAAACAACGGCACATCGGTTCTCCTCCTCCTCTTCCCCCGCCGCCTCTACTTCCAATATTTCCCCCGGGCAAAGGAACAACATCACTCGCCTCTGATAGTCAGATTACTCACCCACGACCATTCACACTGCTCAGGCTTTTGCTGTAATCTTTAGGCCTTGGCTTTTACCACCGCCACCACCACCACCATCGCACCTTATTTTACCATCTTATCTTTCTCCTTCAGCTTCAGTGTGATTCTTGAAACTTAGAATATTTTCCTGGCCTGCGGGCGGGCTTGTGGTATTATTACTTTTGTCACCAACTCGTCTCGCTTAATGAAGACTGTTTTTCACCTTCTAACCCACGACGTGTTTCCCTCAGCTGAATAAAATCCCCTGATGGTAATACAGATGGTAAAGCTGACATCGTTATGTATGCGTCAACCCCTTCAATCCGACGACGTACTTTTTACCATATTCGTGCTACCTTCAGACGGTATTATTCAGCCTCAGCAAAGACCACTGGTACTGATGGGTTTTATGAAGACTATATCTAACACCCACATCAAATTCAATAAATTTCTGTTTCACAAAACAAGATGAAGAAAAGGTAACTATACTCTGTTCGCAGCAGCAAAAGATTAACACTGGAATATTGTGCCAGTCACGAAGAAGTGCTATGGAAAGGATGTACTGCCGTAGTATTCCTATTCTTCCATTGAGTTTTAAGAAATCAGACGCAAAAGGACGAAATTTCCGCCCAGTTGGAGTGAATATCTAAAATAAAACAGAAACAACGTCATGGGACTGAAATACTTAATACTGAAGGTGTAATATCAGTGCCCCGTAATGCAGTAACAGCAGCTGCCACTGAGCCACAAACATTAAGCTTTTACACTTCTGGCCCCACCAAAGAGAAATTTATCGCTTTAATTCAAACTTTGCTGATTTATGGCTGGAAAAGAAGTCTCACCAAGTCCCTCTTTCCCCCCAACTTGACCTACATGCACGTTCTTATTACCTTACCCCCCAACCCCACCCCTTTCACAATGAGACGCTTTGAAAATTCCCTAGGTACTCTGTGGATAATTCTCTAATTTTTGTTCGTTTCCTTGTCATAAAAACACCATCACTAACACCACTGCACATGTTCTGAATTAGACGGCTGTATCATGTGTTCAATATGGATGAGGTACTTTGGTGATTAAATGGTGGCATGTGAATGTGTGACACGATTTGTTGCGTATACGACTGTTGGGCCTCGGGGACAGACTGTGTAGTCAAGATCAGAATCGGATACATAAAACACACACACACACACACACACACACACACACACACACACACACACACACACACAATTTTTTTCTTGGCAGAAAATAGGATTTGGATATTGATGCTGCGGTGGGATGAATATTTCGAATAAAAAAGAAATCTGCTGCGAACGTCTTCGGTTTCATTTCATCAGATGATAAATCCATCTGTAGGCAACAATACAAATGTAAATGGGCATCAATTAAGTGACGAGGTTAATGAAGATTGTATTTATATGTAACACAAACAGTCGGAAGGATATCTCGTATGTTAAACTGAACATATTGGCGGTGGCAGTTACCAAGTTGTCGTAATGAGGAGGTTAAGGGAGACTGTTTTTAATCCCAATAGGCAGAGAGATCCCTTCTTAGGTAAATCGAATTGTCTGGTGGTACAAAAAATAACAATCAAACAGTACACAACCGTGCTGGGTTGGGGCTTATATAGGCCACAATCCCTCCTGTAAAATATTGTTATAAAGCACAACTAATTCTGAGATACCAGCCAAGCCAGGGAAATTACTTTAATTTTCATATCGCTTCAACTTCCTTCATAAGTTATGGTAGCGAGTCTCTTGGCCGTGTAAATTAAAAGCTTAATGAGCGGCGTTGGCCATAAGTAAGGCGGGGTGGTGAGGTAAGAGTCGCTTGGCGGCAGGAAATGATTATGGCTGAGTGAAAATACTGGCATTAAAGGCACGGCCTGGTGAGGCGAGTGAGGGGCCGGGGAGAGGACCACGCTGCCCACGGTTATATATAGACACGCACACTAGTACTAGCATGCACATACATACATACATACATATATATATATATATATATATATATATATACTAGCATGCACATACATACATACATATATATATATATATATATATATATATATATATATATATATATATATATATATATACAGTATATATATATATATTTATATATGTATGGAGCCTCTGTGGTACAGTGGTATAGTGTGCGTTTTCGTACACTGAAGAACGAGGGTTCGCGCCCCGCCAGGATAATAAACTTTGGAAGCGTTCTCCTGGCCACGTACTGCTTGGCGGACATCAGGGGTGCTGTGGTTGAACCAGTGTCGTATACTATAAAGTATGCTTGCACCCAGTCGGCTTGCGCGGGCCGATTACATTTGGTTCACAGACTACACACACATCCAAAGCCACTACAACACTACAATTACACTTACAAGCACTTCTCATCCTACATACACTCTCTACCAGACAGCCTAAGCCACTTGGTAGAGATACATTGGCTGTATCGTCCCCACTTCGGTAGCGATAGGCCGGTCCTGCAGTGGACACTCAAACGGCTGATGAGACATATATATATATAAACAAAGTCAGTTCCAGTACACACACAAGAATATACAAGCCAGGCCGGGAGGAAAATCTGTGCTGGGAAATATGAGGGTGTGTGAGGAGTGACTCCGGTGCAGTGATGGTGGTGTATCAGATGATGAAGGAAGCCACCACCACCACCACCCAAATGGCCGCCAAGAAGAAGCCAGTCTTGCATGAATGCTGCCCTGTAAACGACGTATTCCCTGCATCTCTCATCACTCTCCGTCTCTCTCTCTCTGTCTCTGGTCACCTCCCCCCTATCGCCCAATGTACTATTATTATCCAGCTACGCAGATATCTCGTATTGAAGGAAATAAACACTCGCTTATTTATTTCCTTTTTGTACTGTGTAAAGAACAGGTCTGCGTGGATGAATGAAAGGTGGAAGCAAAGAGGAGGCCTTGGAGGAATTGCAAAGGAAATACTGATAAACAGATATGAATGAGTGATGAACAAAGACAATCGATTTGAAAAATTATATGTTGACACATATGTAAACTATAAACCAAACAACGAGAGAAGCCCAAATTAGCGGTGTCATGGTCGGGACAACTCTAGTATTTAATTTCAGTTAATAAAGGATTTCATTCAGCTAAGAGTGGGTCACAGGATCCTGCGAGCGTTAAGGAGCCAGTCAGACAGATAAATGTCGCTCTCCAGGCCTCACCGTCATCAGTTCAAGGCCTTCCAGAAATCAGTGATGTGGAGGCTGTAGACAAATGGAGGCGCGGGGTCTGGCAGTGTCACATCATCATTTCCCCTCTGACCACAATACCAGTGATGAGTTGGCGGTATTAGTCCTAGTCACGTCTCCCTCCCTCCTTTCCTCTCTCTCTAATCCCGTTCTCCCGTCACGTCTCCCTCCCTCCTTTACCTTCTATAATCCCGTCCCCCTTCACTCACGGTACTCTTTTCTAGTCAACCCAACACCCAATCCTCTATTCGCTTGGTCCAATCCCTCTAATACTCTGGTTCAGTCACTTCAAAACTCTCGACAAGTAACTTCACGCCTCCGCCACCTTCCTTACCTTCGTCCAGTCATCAAATTCCAGTCTCTCCAATACCCTCTTCCAGTTACCTGTCCTTCTTTCGCCTCTTCCAGCTGAATATCAATTTCCTCAATCAATTTTCTTATTACATACCCCACGCTTTTCGTTCATTTCCTTCCTCTACACACCCTTCTTTAACTTCGTCCTGTCACCATATTTCAGTCACTTCAACATCCTCGTCTAGTTACTTTCCCCCTCCACCCTTCCTTCTTTGTCTCATCCACTTCACCAACATTATTCTCATTCAGTCAGCTCTTTCCAGTCACCCCTCCCCCCACCCTGCTATTTAGTTTCATTCAGTCACCACATTCCACTCAGCCAACACCCTCGTCCAGTCGCCTCTTCCATCCCTTCCCCCTTATTCGCCTCGTCAACCTCTGCCAGTCCAGTGAACCCAACTTTCCCATACTCCACCAACCTGAGAGCTACTGTGGACTCGACGCTTCTAATTCAGCAGTTAGTAAGGCTCATGCTGGCTCTATGCTTAATCCATTCTACCCCAGGACGCCATTTATATTATGAGATTGCTACTGACTTTCCAAAACAGACATGCTATGGTTCTCATCAGTCACTTACCCACAAGGGGTACCCATCCAAGTCTCTAGTGAGAAAAGTATTTCTTCAACAGAATAAAATCGCCTGGAGAATAGTCCGAATGATGTAAAATAGACGTCCTACTGTTCAACGGGTCAATGCAATTAAACTTTCTGTACAACAAATGCCTATAATCACTAACGAAACAAAATTCATAATACTGCCTCTCGTGACGCAATCAGAAGTAATCACTAAAAATTCATCATATTCCTCCAGGTCTCCTCTTAATGCAATCACTCACAAAATTCACCATATTATTTTTGTTTCTATTAATAATCAAATAATCAGCAAATATGACAAACAGTATAATAAGATAAAGTCAAAATCGAGTACACAAGATTGTTCCATACACAGCGCCATCCCACCAACACAATCATGCAACATAACACGAGGCATGGCAAAATTTTAAATGGTCTGGAAAGGAAAATGTATTATTTTCCCATACTGGCTTGATTGCTATTTACTAAAGGCAACAGCCGATAAAATACTGGGCAGTAGTTTATGGTGAGGTTTGGTGTCGAAGCGAGGAATGGGGCAGAGTGGTGGGATGGTGTACTGTTGTGGCTGTGTGTCTGATATAAAGTTAAATGTGACAGACTGTTGTAATGGACTGTGGTGTGGTGTGATGTAGGAACTGAAACAGGGACCTGCAACGTACAACGACAGTTGCGTGGCACAGTCTGGGGGGAATGTGTGGGCGTTTTCCTAGCCAGTCACACACTCGGGATTCGGGAAGGGGGGTGTGGTGTAGCTACAGGAACGCGGATCAAACTCCCAGGCATCGGTAAAAATACTCACGAGATGTCGCTGCTGCAAATGCTTTCCTGGAAGTTACCAAGGATGAATTCGATTTGGGAGGAAAAAAAAAACACTTCAGTATCCACTGGCAAAGAGTGTGTGTGTGTGTGTGTGTGTGTGTGTGTGTGTGTGTGTGTGTGTGTGTGTGTGTGTGTGTGTGTGTGTGTGTGTGTGTGTGTGTGTGTGTGTGTGTGTGTGTGTGTGTGTGTGTGTGTGTGTGTGTGTGTGTGTGTGTGTGTGTGTGTGTGTGTGTGTGTGTGTGTGTGTGTGTGTGTGTGTGTGTGTGTGTGTGTGTGTGTGTGTGTGTGTGTGTGTGTGTGTGTGTGTGTGTGTGTGTGTGTGTGTGTGTGTGTGTGTGTGTGTGTGTGTGTGTGTGTGTGTGTGTGTGTGTGTGTGTGTGTGTGTGTGTGTGTGTGTGTGTGTGTGTGTGTGTGTGTGTGTGTGTGTGTGTGTGTGTGTGTGTGTGTGTGTGTGTGTGTGTGTGTGTGTGTGTGTGTGTGTGTGTGTGTGTGTGTGTGTGTGTGTGTGTGTGTGTGTGTGTGTGTGTGTGTGTGTGTGTGTGTGTGTGTGTGTGTGTGTGTGTGTGTGTGTGTGTGTGTGTGTGTGTGTGTGTGTGTGTGTGTGTGTGTGTGTGTGTGTGTGTGTGTGTGTGTGTGTGTGTCCGATAAAACATTTCAGATTTCGACGGTGGGTTCATGGAATTACTTGAACTTGGGACACGATAGATCAGCATTGATCTACTGGAGGCAACGTTCACTCACACTTGACGTAAGGGTTTAGCTGGCAATCATGAAATTATTTTTACGAGAACCATAACCCTTTCACAACAGCCATCTCTCTGTCTTGAATGCTGAGCTGTAAGAATGGATTAACACTGGAATATGGCGTATTTCACAAGGGAGGATTATACAGAGGTCGTAGCATCGTACTGTTGTGTTTTTGTCACTGAGCAACGCAATATAAGCTAAAAAAAAGGCCAAAATTCTGGGCCAAGTTAAGGTGAACGAACTGTAGCAATACGGCTGTTCTCGCCCTTCCTTCCCCCTCCTCATCCCTCCTTACCTTTCCCACCCTCTCCCTCCTGTTTCTTTTTTTCCTTCCCCCTTCCTCATCCACCCTTACCTCTCCCACCCTCTCCCTCCTGTTTCTCATCTCCCTTTCCCCCCCCTCCCCCTTATCCCTCTTCATCTCCCCCTTCCTCCCGTTCCTACTCATCCGCTACATAAAAACGTTTCATCTGTATTAATATTTAAGAAGGGTCCAACTCAGCCTTAACTGCTTTATATTCCCAATAAATAACTACTGTAAATGTGGGTTCAATTCTTCCAACTAGAATACCATGAACCGCTTACCTAACAATGTGATACACAGCTGAGTCAGGATTCGAGAACACCTCGTATAGGTGGCAGACAATTCGTTCTAGGTGGTCTTATATTAGTGTATTTCTGCTACCATCAGACTATTTTCCTTCAAAGCAGGGAAGGGCTATCGTACTGAAGGGGAATACAACAGCTATAACTAACATCTCTGGTTCACAGAATTTCTCTTTAAGCTGAGGGTCTTGTAGCTGGAGGGGTTAGGTACAGCCTACTTATGGACCTTCCTTTCCCCACGGCTTTCTAGGCTAAATAAAATCGTGTAGTTAGTAGGGAAAACTTACTACAGAAACACGTCATAGTACTAAAGTGGTTAAGGAAGGAAAGGGAAGGGCAACTGATAACCGAGAACTTTTCGTGAACAAAAAAGGTATACGGAATTCGCCAAAGTAATAATTGTCACATGGAAGAAAAAAAACACACTAAACACACAAAATACACATCGTAAAGAAAGTACAGCTTTAAAGGGTAAAAGCTGACTGCAGACACACTTTACAAGACGAATCATTACTAAAAGAAAAAGAAAAAGGTCATAGAGACAAAATGTGAAAAAGATACAGCTTGAGATGGTAACGATGCATGGTAATTCACTAAAAGCTGGGACACTGATATTTCACTACTGCTGCTGCCAGACAATTTTATTAAGATTAGTAAAAACCCTACCAGTGAAAGAGTTAATGAATGCTACACATAATCCTTTCATTTGGATAAATATCTCGTGCACTATACCATCTGGAGAGGGCAATATTAAAAAAAAAAAAAAAAAAAATACAACATCGCACTGAACGCTCACAAAACAATCATCTCACGAACATAAATCGCTAAAGCCTCACACACACAAAAAAACATGAATCACTAAAGCCTCACACACACAAAAACATAAATCACTAAAGCCTCACACACACACACACAAAAAAAAAATCACTAAAGCCTCACACACCAAAAAAACATAAATCACTAAAGCCTCACACACACAAAAAAACAAAACAAAACATGAATCACTAAAGCCTCAACACACACACACAAAAAAACAAATCACTAAAGTCTCACACACACAGAAAAACATAAATCACTAAAGCCTCACGCACAAAAAAAAAAAAATCACTAAAGCCTCACACACCAAAAAAAAAAAAACAATTCACTAAAGCCTCACACACACACAAAAAAAAACATACGGTAAATCACTAAAGTCTCACACACAAAAAAAAACATGAATCACTAAAGCCTCACACACAAAAAAACACAAATCACCAAAGCCTCACACACACACACAAAAACATAAATCACTAAAGCCTCACATACACAACACACGTAAATCACTAAAGCCTCACACAAACAAAGAAAAGGACGGGAAAGAAAATAAAAATCCCAAGCTGATAACAACGCTAGGCCTTCCAATATTTGTGAGTTATTGGCCATTGTCTGTGCATTATTCCCCCATCTATCCTCCCTCTCCATCTCCCTTTTATTCACCGCTTCTCTGTGCCTCTTTCACCGCCCTGATATACTGGCAGCCATTAAGCTCTAGCATGGAAAGGAAAAAAAGAAGAATATATTTACCGCTTGCATAAAGTCCATGCAATCAAAATAACACCATCCAATCATTTTATACATTTATTGAATTATTTTCTGGTACATACATATTGATATTTTCCGGAGGCTCAGGAAAGGATGCAATTTTAGTAAAAACTGGATACCGTCAAACTACACACATACTCGCGCGCCCAGACTGGGTTGCATCAATGATATTTAAGTTTTAATGTACAGGGCTTACACCTGCAATAAAACACGTTAGTAAGAACTGAAATATTAATGTGTGTGTGTGTGTGTGTGTGTGTGTGTGTGTGTGTGTGTGTGTGTGTGTGTGTGTGTGTGTGTGTGTGTGTGTGTGTGTGTGTGTGTGTGTGTGTGTGTGTGTGTGTGTGTGTGTGTGTGTGTGTGTGTGTGTGTGTGTGTGTGTGTGTGTGTGTGTGTGTGTGTGTGTGTGTGTGTTTCGCTTTATGTTTTAAACTCTAGGAAAATTAGAGTCCGTTCCCCGAGGCTCAGCAGTCCTCCTACGTGCCACAAAAAGACGAAGTGATTGACGCACACACGTCCCCACTATGTTTCTGAATCACTGCAAATAAGAGTAACTGTCCGCACATTTACACTCATAAACGTACACCCACACACTACAAACGTAAACACACTCTAAAATTACACACGCGACGAGGGAAAGTATGAGTACATCCGAGGAGAAAAGTTCGCTTAATATTTCACGTCTGTTACTTTTCATATTCCTCTGGTGGCTAATATTTCTAAGCTGACTGAGGCTTGGTATGTTTCGCTGCCCATACGTGATTCTGTTATGAAGTATTAAAGAGAAATGCGATTTATCCCTAATTCCTCCCACGACTGCATTCAACTTAGACCTCTTGTAGCGAAATGGAAAAAGGTTATATAATGAGTATCTAGAATTGCCTCTCCTTAGCTAAATAAAATCATACTAAGGCTGCAAGGATAAACTGAAGTGTTCGTCACCGGAGTGAATGGTTATGACTCCTTCCCTTAAACACCAGAGGGGGATTTTCAACAACCTGAAGTGTGACAATTTTGAAAATTATAATCTACTCTACCGACAACTACCCAAGATGACATAATTAGGTGGAAATATCAGTGGTTTTGCTCAATGCTGTGGATGCTAATGAGCTCAATGATACGGGAAACCTGTAATAAAAATGGATTTTTTTTTCTTTTTCTTATGAGGAGGGGGGAGGGGTGGTACCGGTAATTTTAAGTAGTTGTATTTCCCCGTCTCTCCTGATACCCCCACAACAATGGTGTACCTGTTTAACCCCTTCTGCAATGTCACGTCTTCTATATTCACTTCTTACTTCTAAACGATTATGCTTAGCTCACGACAGATTTCTCTGACTGGAGGGATTGGATATAAGCTTCATTAATCCTCTTATCAGCAAAGATTCTCCCTAAGCTGAATGATGTCTACGAGTAATAGCAGGAGCAATTTACAAATAAAGGCTCCATCGTAGTCAAGAGACAAAAAACTTGATGACCTGCATTAAAGGATCTGTGACTGTTTTTGTGGCAATTTCCAAGCGGTTACATTTCCCCGCCTCTTCTCATTACCTGTGCAACCTTAGCGTGCCTGTTTAAGCGCACAAGAGGGGAATTATGTAGAGGACCTGGTGTGGGCCGCGGCAAATGAGTTAGCTCCACACGCAACGCATGTCCCCACTCAACCCTAATTCCGCGTCTACTTGGATAACTGAGAGAGACAGAAAGAACTGCCGCTTAAATTGCCCGCCCCTGATGAGTATGCACGGTCATGGGTGTAAATCGCTCCGTCTGTGTGTGTGTTGGAGGTGCTTACAGGGTGGGTTTATTGCAGGGCTTTGGTATCTGTGAATTCGGTGCTGTATAATAAGTTCCTTGTGTTAATAAATGTATACGATAATTACCCAGCATAATTACCGAATCTGCTCTAACTGCCGTTACATAATTTTTTTTACACTACCTGAAGATTTCTATTTCAAGAAACACAACTAATGGAAGGTGAAGCACTTAAGGATCCTCTTCTAGTAAGAATCAGACGAACCTGGGGAAGACACTCAGGAGCTCCTTCTATAAAAGGATTAAACATGATAAGCCTCCATTTTTTTTCCACCACATTCATACCACCACATTACATCCTCATTACACCATCACACCCTCACTACCACTACACATTATCCTTGCCACACCCTCTCCATCACATCACCAGACCATAACGTCATCACTACTACACTATCCTCACCATCACACTCTCCTCACACGATCACACCCTCAGCATCATCACCTCACCATCACCCTATATATCATCATGATTCCAAAACCTCACCGCCACACTATCACCACCATCACTACATATTGACCTCACTAAATTGTTCACTGTCACTACCACACGATCACTCCCTTACCATCGCCTTGCCTTAATCACTCCACAACCTCATCCTCCTCACCAACTTACATCTTCCTCACCATCCAATCCTTCACTTACACGACAATAACTTCACAACATCCTCACCACCACACCATCACCAGCTACTCACACCATCCTCACAACATCACACGCTCACCAAATTACCAGACCCTCAGCACAACCCTACACCCTCCTCACCATCTCATCCTCACTCCAAATCCCCTCCACTCTCACCACCGCACCACCTTTCCGCACCACCATCTGACATCACCCACACCCTCACCACCACCACCACCTCCTCAGTTGCCCCTCACCACCAGATCCTGCCCTGATCCAGGCTTGATCCTCACCCAGGCCCCCAGCTGGTGAGGGTGCCATTTAAAACTTGCTACACTGGGGAGCGAAAAAAAAAAAAAAAATCCAAAATTGTTGTAGGAGTCCTTTTGACACTGGAGGCGGCCGCTTCAGTGGCACTCTCGCCGGGGCAGGGAAATTCGTTGCTCTGTTCCCTCGGCTGCTCTGCGTACATACACACACACACACACACACACACACACACACACACACACACGAGCGCACATACACGTGTACTGTACACACACACACACACACACACACACACACACACACACACACACACACACACACACACGACGAGCGCACACACACACACACACACACACACACACACACACACACACACACACACACACACACACACACACACACAGGGAAGGCTTCACATGCCTACGCGTGAGTTGCTATACCACACCCACACAAAGTCTACACAAAAATACACGTACGAGTATGCCTGCATACACACACACACACACACACACACACACACACACACACACACACACACACAGTGGTAACGCTCTCGCTTGCCAACTGGTGGACGGGAGTTCGCGCCTCGCTCAGGTTGCGGAAAGTTTCTCTGACGAAGTGGGTGGTTACTGTCCCCCTCGAGCAAGGGGACGGGTGTGTGCGTGTGTGAAGGTCACAGCCTTGCCCTTAGATCGGACTATATGAGCTCTCAGCTCCCTTCCGGGAGGGTAAAAGCTGACGATCACGACCATCAAGTGATCCTGACCGACCCGGTGAATTACACACCATCGTATCCTATAGGAAACAGCATAATAAAGAACAGCAGCAGCACAAAGTCACTACTCAAAATCTACCATCAGGAATTACATGAAATGCCACATGATTTCATTCAGCACAGCGTGGACGTTTCGTAGTAACTGGGCTAATATCGACCGCCAGAGGAACGCCCCCCCCCCCTGGTATTGCCCCAAGAACTAAGGGCATGAATCTAATCAAGAAAGAGGAGCACAAGAACCCCCTCCCCCAGCACACACACTCTAGGCCATCTCAGAGTCAATACGTGAGTGCCTCTTGCTCCCTCTTCTCCCCTCACCCCCTCCCCTAAGCTCCACACTTCTCCTGCCCTTCTTTCCTTACTCCCTCTTCTCTCCTCACTCCCTTCCCCTCAGCTCCTTACCCTCCTTTTCTTACCTTCTCCCCCCTTTCTTTCCCTCTTTCCTTTTCCTCTCACCTCTTCTTGGATATCTCTCCTCAACTACACTTCTCCTACCATTATTTCGTTGCATCTTTCCCTTCTCCCTTTTCTCATCCGTCGTCATTACTCTGTATTCCCCAGTTGGCTTTCCCTCATTTTATTCGATTTTATCCCGTTCTTATCCCTTTCTTATCGCACTTCTTTTTCCATTCCCCACACCTTTCCCTTTTCCATCCTAGCTTTTTTCTTTACTTGACTATCTTGCCTTTTCTCAGCTTCAAGCTCCTCAATTCCTCTTTCTTTATCCCCCTCCCCTCCTTCATTCGTCTTCCCTTCTCCCCACTTGATCTTCTCTCAGCTCCTATACCGTTCTTCTTTTGCCAGTCTAGTCCCCCTTTTCCCTTGCTCCTCCATCCTTCTTTTTGCTTCACTTTCTTTCCTTAACTCCCACCTCCTCTCACTTAGTTTCTTCCCTCCTTTTCTTCTCCCCTCTCCTACCCTTCATTCCTTATCCCTCCCTCTCCTCTCACCATCTCTCCCTCTTCCCGTTGTACACCTCTTCCCCCCACTTGACTTTCTCTCTACAGGTCCCTTCCCCTCATCTCTGCTATTTGTTTTCATCCCTTTTGTGCCTATTCTTTATCCCTCCTCCACTCTTCTCTCTTTACTCTTGTACCATACCTCCCTTTTTCCTCCTACCCCTTCTTCATTCTGACTGCAACCTTCGCTCAGCTCCTTCTAGTTCTCCTCCGTTTCTTTCCCTTTCCCTAAAACTCTTTCTCCCACCGTCCCTTCTCCTTTCCTTCTCAGCCTCTCCTGCTATTCATTTCCCTCTTTCCATTCCCCCTCTCCACTTCTAACACCCTCTCCCTTACCCCTACACACACCCCTTCTTGACCTACATCCCTTAGGCAAGGTGATATTAATTTACTCTATTCATTATTCACAATAGATGCAACAGTGCCCTCCAAGCAGCCAGACCCTTTCCTATGGTTCTCTCTCTCTCTCTCTCTCTCTCTCTCTCTCTCTCTCTCTCTCTCTCTCTCTCTCTCCGCTTCACGATCTATGTTGCTATGAGGATATATGTACACAATCTTCATTATACAGAACCAACATAAACACTTCTTAAAATAATTATAGGCTGGATAAAATCGTCTGGCGGTAGTTGAAAAAAGGCTGATATAATAGAAAAAGAAATCTACATCAGACCTTGACCACTGACTTTCATATCTGACCACTTTATCCCTTCTCTATGTTAGTCCTTTAAGTACAATGAGATCCTTTCCATTTTATTTGGCTAACAATAGATTATTTAATTCAGATAAAGTGCAAACCTCCGGCTGCTGAAGCGAGTTTACACGAGCACGTTCAAGCTGACTGAAGTTCGGCTGCTGAACACTCAACCGCAAAGTAGGCGAGACGTTTTGAGTTTCTTAATTAAAACTGAGCATGATCTGAGAAGGGCGAGGAGATGATGATGTAGACCCTTCTGAAATTATATTTGCTCTCTCTCTCTCTCTCTCCTTATATATATATATATATATATATATATATATATATATATATATATATATATATATATATATATATATATATATATATATACAGTACAAAATCAATGTCTCAAAATTTTAATACACTTGCTTCTTGATGCTAACCTGTCTTCCTCTCTCTCTCTCTCTCTCTCTCTCTCTCTCTCTCTCTCGTACGCTACTGTCAGCTCGGCTTCAAAGATGCTGTTAATTATTTTCTCAAGTTCCGGTTGGCTTCTCAGGTAGGTAAACAATTAAGGTTATACATAATGAGCTAGCAGGGAGGGAGGGGAGGGGAGGGGAGGAAGGGGAGCGAGAAAATAAAGGAACTAGGGGAAAGGAAGGCTCGAGGGTTGAGGGAAGACAGAATATACACGGCAGGGAAGGAAGGATGCAGGAGTAGGAGCGTCAATAAAGAAGTTAAACTACATATACCGGTAGGTAAGATGAAAATTTTGACTGTACTGTAAGGGGCACAGTATCGATTAATTCACTGCGATTTATAACGAACAGTGAGCAAAGACTTTCGAAACCACAAGACGCGACCTGGAAAGCCTAACAAATATTTTCTGTTATTATGCTGTAGTTTCACTATTGCTGTATAAGAAAAGCCATATTATTGTCCACGTTTGCACTTTCTAGCAGGATGGTGGGGTTATAAAGGTTGGTAATTATACTGTAAAAATACAGTGTAATATTGTTAAGTAAATGATGTGTGCACGATGCCTGGGTTGTAAGGGAATGATGATGACGTTGTGTACACACACACACACACACACACGGACAGAGAGTTAATTAAAATGAAGAAGACAGACTATGATTAATGAAGACAAAATTATAGCAGAAGTGAATTATGACTTTACGAAGAGGTGGATGACAGAATACTTGACTGTACTTACTCATCCGTAACCTTGACCGTCCCACCACTTACCTGCAAGAAAAATAAAACATTAAGAGAATCACACAAGAGCTCTCTCATACTGTGGATTTACTAGAGCTAATGATATAAAACCTGCGTCAGACAACTACAGATGCTGCCCATAAACTGACGTGAAAGCAGTTTATATTAAAGTGCCAAAGAAGTATGTCTTCCTGTGATACGAATGCGACGGCGTTTTAAGTGTTGGGAAGAGGCGCCTTCACGCGATGGCACCACTTATCCAAACACTCCTCAACTCCCTCCCTATCCTCCAACAGAAGGATGGTAAACTGCGGGAAAGTTTTTACCTTCAGTCTGCAGTCCATCAGGTTCACGTCTACATAAGGCCACAACAACAACAAATGTAAAGAGCAATTCATACCACTAGAGGATCACCCATTAACTGATGTGAAATAAAATGTTAATATAAAATAAGACGATGATGACGATGATGATGATGATGATGATATACAGGAAAGTGATATTATAGATGCCTGTCCCGGGCTGCATATATGACAAATGATCACTAAAGATATAAAATACAGTCTTCATTACCCTTATATGAATGTCCAAAAACTTCAGAAAGAAAAGTTATATTAGATAACTCATTTTTTAATGGGTAATCGAGTTACGATGATGATGATGATGATGATAAAAGCGTCGTCTGTACCCAGCTCCATAACCAAAATCAGATTGACACAAATAATAATTACGGTTCAGTATCAGTATCATCAGCATCCCAACTCTTATTCCCACCCAAAACTAAGGACAAAAAGGACAGAAAAAAAAAAAAAAAAAAAGTGAGCGTGAGGCTGTGGACGGAAGCCTAAGCTTGTCCTCCCTAAAGGTGAACCATTCTTGCCGGCCAGGTGCTCAGAGGGAGAGATACACGCAGATAGATAGATGGATAGAGAGAGAGAGAGAGAGAGAGAGAGAGAGAGAGAGAGCGCTTTGGAAGTATTCTAACATCCCCTCCTAATCGATCTTTGAGAGAGAGAGAGAGAGAGAGAGAGAGAGAGAGAGAGAGAGAGAGACAGAGACAGACAGACAGACAGACAAACTCTAGAGCACTTAGGAAGTATTCTAACATGCCCTCCTAATCGATCTTTCATACATACAACAATTTAATACACAGAAATATACACTAAGGGAGAGGTGTAAGAGTCCTCCCCAACAAAAATACGTCATTACGCCCGTATATTCTTAAGGTAAGGAGGCTCCACAGCAGCTTTTCCTCAGCAACGCATTTCTGTGTATGACATATTTTCTTCCACCCATTCATCCAAAGGAGTCTTTCTCAATTAGTTTAGGCCAGACTATTTTACTCAACGTACTCGGTGTCATCGTACTGAACCTGTTTATGGCTATGTCAAACTCCGCCGTTCCAAGTCTCTCTAAAGTTGAATACAGTCGTGTGGAAGTGTTTAGAACAAATGGAAAGACGTCACTGTAGTGAATGGATTAATGCAAGACACATCAATATTAAGAAGATAAATCCTTACTCATCATAGATGGTTCGTCTTATGAAGTGGAGGAGGGATTCCAAGGCATTGATTAACAAGTGAATGATTCTCTGACCCATTTCACTGGACATGCTGTTACAGTTCTCCCATTTACATATTTTCTCATTACTTGTTTCCGGATCCTTCCTCATCCTATCCTTAATTGGGAGAAAACGTCTGGATGATGACGATACTGAAGCTGCTGTGGATGATGATGATGATGATAACGATGATGATGATGATGATGATTAAATCGTTGAGAAAGCAGATATTCTCATCCCACAAGAATACGATCCTAAGCTGCTTCACTCACCTGAAGCTGACAGGAAAGCCAGTACGAGGGCATGAGTGTTTGGGAGGATGTAAGTGACAGACAGGGCGAGAGAGAGGAGGAGACAAGGCTTAGGGGAGTACATGGGAGAGAAGAGGGGACCTTTGGATATAGGCAGGGAGGGTAAAAGGAAGGAAGGGCGAGTCATGTGGCGTGAGGGTGGCAGAGAGGCGGGAGGGCTACACAGACAAACGCCGCTATTGAGGCAGCTGGGTGTGCAGTAGACAGCGCCAGCAACAGCAAACACACCACCAGAAAATTGCCAATTGGGAGGGAGAATGCAACATGCTGGATTAACACCCATGGAGGGAATGGGTTTACGTCACACGAAAAGTTGAAGAATTTTCCCGGAAAGGGGATATATAAAAACTATACGCAAAGGTGGTTAAAAAATATGACTGGCAGCTTTCCCTGAAAATCGACGATATGAACAAATTCCAATCAAAGTAGAATACAGAGGATACTCATTGTTTCAATGAACAATTCAAAATGGCTTCATACATAATTCCGTTTTTTTATCTGCCTTTTCTGGATCAGATGTGTGTCTGGATTTAAATGTAAAAACAATTTCTATTACGTAACCTACTGTACAAGTATATAAACACTGGACCTACGTAAAAAACACAATTTATAAATCATACATACTTAAAATATTGATGTCTGTCCGCTGAAGTAAGGACAGCATATATAAGCTCTTCACTCCGATTACGTATACAGTGCTTTAATTCAACTCAAGCTACTGCCGATTTCACCCTAGTTACTAAGTGACAACAGGGTCTGTATCTGTACCACCCAGCTTGAAAAGTCTCACCACTGCTTAATAAAATCCATTTTATTTTCATTTTTCTTCCATCACTTTTACATTCATCGCCCCCACTTTTCCGTTCATCGCCCTCAGGCCTGATATAGTTTTTAAGTTTTCCTGTGGCGTTTATACAGAGCGTTAGAAATGAACTGAGCAGTAGTAAACACACACACACACACACACACACACACACACACACACACACACACACACACACACACACGACATAATACACCACACACTTCCAAACCTCATACTTTCCCACCTTGCACTACTGCGTAGTTTTTTTTTTTTTTTTTTTTTTTTTTTTTTTTTTTAGTGTCCGACTCTGGGCATAGGCTTCACAGCCTGCTATCAAGGCCCAGCAGTCCTCCTACATACCATACACCTCTACATGTCACCACTTCGGCGCTAACACCCACCGTCCATACTGAATACATGCTAGGGCTGTCTCATACAGGACTGGTGTATTGGTATTAGCGGGAGTATTTTTACGACATGTCGGCGGGTCTTCCGGTAGATACGTAAAGCCTGATTTAATGAAATTCATATCCTTAAACTGTTCCCTGCCCCAGCCGGGATTCGATTCTGGGTCCGTTAGGACTGCAGGCCATCTCTCTACCGATTGAGTTACACTAAATCGCCTGTGAAGAGATGTTACGAAGTTTCATATGCCAATGAGGAGGAGGATGTGCTGCAAGTGTCCTATGCCAAACCGAATAAGGACATTATACTCGTAGGCCTCAGCGATACGGAGGAGGAAGCAGGAAATTAAGGTTTCCAAAAGAGAGGTACTGATGATGGAGTTGATGGAGACAAGATGGGGTAAAAAAGCTTGAAGCTGTAGATGACAGGGAGAGAGATGTAAACGACAGAGGTGTCTGAAATGGAATACCAGATGACTTAGTGTTCAGGAAGGTTGTCATCATCATCATTATCGTCGTCGTCATTATCCTGACCTTATTTTCACCTAAGCGTGAGGTGAAGTAGGATCCAGAAACAAGGACAATGTGAGAACAATCCACAACATGCCCAGTGAAATGATCCAGAGCATCACTGAAGCATAACTCAAACCTCCACAATCCTGGCTACACATCTCAGGCCTACCCATGTGCACGCGTTTGGCGAGGCTGGGGAACCGACAAAAGATCACGACGGCTGATTAAAGTATGTACGGAGGAACACCTGACAAGGTTTTGGTGTCTCTTTATTAACTTGATAGGGGATGGACTGTCTATGTGGCAAGTTTATGTGTATTGAATCTACAACAAAAAATACAGTATGTATGTTACAGTTAGCCCCTTCAGTTCGATGGTTTGCAACCTAAAACCAAATATATTCATGTTTTTCAGGATGGTCTTTTGGGAGTTGTGGAGACAATAAACTAACATATAATAACAACATCACTGCACGATTTAACAGCCCGTTTCCTTAGACCCAGCAGTTCGACGTACCACACACCTCTACTTGTCACCACTTAGGTGCTAGCACCCCCCGTCCATACTGAATACATGCTAGGGCTGCCTCATACAGGAGAGGTGCAATGGCATTAGCAGGGGCGTTTTTACGATATGCCGCTGGGTCTTTAACAGATCAGTAAAGTCCACTTTACCGAAATTCAAATTCAGTTAAGCTACTCCTTACCCCAGCCGGGATTTGAACCCGCATCCACTGGAGCAGCAGACCACCCCTCTACCGGCCTGAATGGATGTGCCAGAAATAACGTATCAGATGATAAAGCAGTGAGAAAAACAAAAAGTCAGGACACTCACAGTAAAAAATAGTTAGGAAAAAAAATGTAAGGAATGGAAGACAAAGCAGTTATGAGATAAGAAACATAGAGAAAGTACAGTGTCAGACTGGGGAATGAAAAAGTAAAATAAGGGCAGCCATGGAGACGGACGTGTAAACGAGGATGGTGATGGAAAATGACAGTAACAGACGTTTTTACTCCTTTTTTTGTATTATACTGCTTCTATCTCCAGACACTTCGATTGGAGAGTATGATACAGCCTCCAATAAACCGATCACTACAGGGGCTCTTGAAGCCTGAATACTGATAATAATAGGACACCGGCAGGATAAAATGTAAATGACGTCCCCGGGTAGAACAGAGAGAGAGAGAGAGAGAGAGAGTTAGGGACAGATGAGGTAGGGAGGACAAAAATAAGTGTCTGTAAAAATCTGAAGCTCTGAAACGGCAAAAAAAAAAAAAAAAAAAAAAAGTTAATGGGAAAAAAAGCTGTGCAAAAAACAGGCAATTTCCAGGATTATGTTCACGTTGCAAGATCGTAAAGAGTGAGCGAGTGAGAGAGAACAAGAGTGAGCGAGAGTAAGTAAGCGACATGTCTGGTGTGAGAGAGTGACGTCAGAGAAACAAGTGACAGGAATGCGTGGGATCTGAGGTGACTTATGGATGAGAGAGAGAGAGAGAGAGAGAGAGAGAGAGAGAGAGAGAGAGAGAGAGAGAGAGAGAGAGGGTGGGCGAGAACTATGTGAATTAAAGAGAGAGCCAAGTGAAAAAGTGAGAAAGCGTGAGAGTGAGCTGTGAGAAAGAAAGGGAGAGAGGGAGTAGAGAAAACATGAAGGAGGAGGGTAAGAGATGTGAGAGAGTTGGAGAAACTAAGTGCATGAAAGATAGGGCAGTGTGAAAATGTGAGAAAGTGTGCTAGTGAGGTGTGAGAGAGAGGGTAGGTATAACTTGAGCCCGGTGTGATACATCTCTCTCTCTTATTGACAGTCGGGAATGGATGGGTGGGGATGGAAGAGGACGAGCGAGAGAGAGAGAGAGAGAGAGAGAGAGAGAGAGAGAGAGAGAATAATGTATTACTCTATGTCCCTTCTGCCCTCTCTCTCTCTTCTAACCACACACACACACACACACACACACACACACACACACACACACACACACACACCTGTAATGTAGTGTCCTTCACGTCACCCCAACACACCTGTGGCTGCCTTCCCCCTCCCCCCTTCTCTCTCTCTCTCTCTCTCTCTCTCTCTCTCTCTCTCTTTAAAGTCTCTTCTCCTCCAGGTCACCTAATCAAATTACAACCTTCTGTGTCCTTTCAAACACACCAGTAAATATGGCAATGGCTGGCTTAACGGCATGGGACTCTTTTTGGTCAAGCAATAAGATCACTATTTCGTGTGTGTGTGTGTGTGTGTGTGTGTGTGTGTGTGTGTGTGTGTGTGTGTGTGTGTTATAAACGATACCTAGTGATATTTACCGGTGGGGAAATATCTCCACTGAATGAACTGCTGTCCAGTGATTACATCTCAACCCAGTCAACTCTGAGTACTATCGCACAAATAAAAACGAGATATTTCTGGAATTGCTAAATAAAAAGGCAGGTAATCAAGTCCTCAGATGAAAGGCATTAGAAAAACTATATATTTTTGTCAATAATGAACATCAAAGCGATATACATTTTTCAGGTGCAGGAGTAGCGATAAAAACCAAGGCCAATACACTACATATCATGTGTATTAAAGGGAATGGAAAACCTTAACAATGGCTGACCTATATTTTCCTTCTTAGTTCCTTTTTTTTTTATCGGTTGTGCGTTTCCAAATGGGAACGAGGAAACCAATGAGAAAAAGGAGGAGGAGGAGGAGGAGGAGGAGGAGGAGGAGGAGGAGGTGGAGGAGGAGGAGAAGGAGGTGGATGATGATGATGATGATTGATGGTGATGGTGATGATGATGATGATGAAGATGATGACTGATGATGATGATGATGATATAAATAACGAAGAGGAGAATATTTATTTACCTGTTGACTAGCCAATTTCCCCGAACTCAATAAAATCATCTGACGGTAAAAAGAGTAGTAGTAGTAGTAAATAATAATAATAATAATAATAACAATAATAATAATAATAAAAACAGCAGTAGTAAATTAACAATAACAAGAGGAATAATAATAATACTGTAATAATAATAATAATAATAATAATAATAATAATAATTAATAATAATAATAATAATAATAATAATAATAATAATAACAATAATAATAATTAATAACAATAATAATAATTAATAACAATAATAATAATAATAATAATAATAATAATAACAATAAAGTAATCGCATAAAAATGGGTTAATGCTCTCATGTCTACAGGTTAAAAATATCCTTTACTACTTCCTGACAGCAGCATAATTTTAACCCATTATCCGTATTACCATCTAATTACCTTACTTAGCACTGGAGTGGCCTGGGACCCTCGTAACCCTACAATAATACAGCCTCGTAATGACTATAAAGGAATATAAAAAAAAGTTGGAGGTATAAAGGAAACTGCAATATGGAATAAGGAAAAAATAAAAAAAGGATAAGGAACACAGATAACAGAAGAAAGATACTGAGAGAAAAAAGGTAATGGGAGTGACAAGAAAGGACGAGGAATAAGGGACAAGGTAAAAAAAAGAGCACATGATGAACGAAGAATTCATGAGTAATGAAGAAAATGGAAGAAAGATAAAAACAGGGAAAACATCCTAAGAAAAAGAAAGTCCCCCCAAAAAAATCCGGATAGAAAATTGGACAAGAAAGACTGATAATTATCGAGCTGCGTCGTGTTTTTAACCCCCCCCCCTTCTCTCTCTCTCTCTCTCTCTCTCTCTCTCTCTCTCACACACACACACACACACACACACACACACACACACACATTTTTAGATTTAAAAAAAAATACACACACACAAAGGGAGGAAGAAAAACGAACTGAAAAAATCTCCAGAAAAAAAGTTCGTCGACTCTCGGATAATTTCCCCTCGGCCACTATTTTCTGTCTGGCACCAAAACACAAGTATCAGGTTACCATATATTTTTTTCCTCTCTTTTCCCATTGCGAGAAAGATACTCTGGTAGTGAGAGTGGGAATGGTATATTATATGAAGTGATGACCCCAGGGTACACACACACACACACACACACACACACACACACACACACACACACACACACACACACACACACACACACACACACACACACACCTGAGGCCCATACAGCAACTTCCTGCTACCGGACCAAGTCGCTGTCAAACTCCCCAAGTTGGTATGGACGTTTCTTGTTCACCAAAGTTATGTGGAGGGAAAACCTGTCAGCATTAAACTCGGCCGAGTCTGATGGCTGTGGTAAAGTTAGTGCTGAGGTGTGCTGCGGAGTTACAACACCCTCGTGTGGATCAATGTGGGTTTACCAGTGAGGGTTATACATATGTAACCAGGTGTGGACGAAGGTACGGTTTAGCAGTGTAGATTAGAGTTATGTAACCATGTGTGTACGAATGTACTGTCAGTGTGATACAGAATTATGTATCCATATGTGTACGAATGTGTTTCATGTGGTTTTGGAAATTACCTGAGTATAAATTACACTTTAACTCCTTCCGCTAGGAAATTTTCCTTATTACATTCTAGCTAACGCCACACGATTTTATGTTTTTTAGAAATGCTCTCTTGTAGTGCTGAGGTTACTGAAAGCTATATCTAATCCCTCCAGTTCTAAATACCAATCCTAAGGTACACAAAATCGTCTGAGGACACGACTGAAGGTTTAATACAATGAAACATTGAAATATCAACTGCAAACAGTGCACTGTTAAAAAGGTTATACTCATTCGTACGCGTATGATGTGAACTTTGAGCGTTAAATACTGAATCTGTCGCAGCCATTAGCAATGCAACACAGTCTATATTCTTTTCCGAAATACATATACTGCAGCGACATGAATGCTAAATGTTACTTAGTCTCCAGGTATAACACGCTCGATTTTATGACATTTTTCAATTCTCTTATTTTTGTCTGCATTATGCATGTCAGCTCAGGATTTAATTTCTTTCCTGCGAGATCAAGTCATTCAGGACTGGGCAAACTTCTCGGACTGGAAAACATACAGGGTTCTTTCTTTCCTAACCTGTCTTCACCAAGCCGAATAAAATGGTCTGGAGGCACCAAGAATAAACCAACAGCATATACCACCTACTTAAAATGTTCAAACCCTTCCCTCAGATAATGTATTTTATCCTTGCTAAACACAAAGGACTTTTTTCCCGATTTTTTTGTATTCCGACCCTGATGATTATTCCAGTCTTTATCAACCCATTCAATACAAGAAATCTTCCAAAAGTTGAATAACAGAAATAAGGAGATAACAAATATTAATCAACCGAATACGCCACGTGATTTACTGGGATGATGTCACTGTTTGATCTGTATGTTTGAATAACCTCACGTGCAACATTGCTGTGCTTGCACAAGAAACAAATGAGACTAATCCGAGGTAAACACCCACTCGTTGCCCTAATGCAAACTCATCAAACACTAGATAGCCAACTCAGGGAGAATGACAGCAGTATTATGGTGTGTTCTAGCGAATGTACTGTGGTGTTACGGACAGAGTGACCGCCAAAACATCCTATACTACAACACTCATTTACTCACACACACACACACACACACACACACACACACACACACACACACACACACACACACACACACACAATTTTATTCAGTTCAGGAAAGACCTGTGGGAGTGAAAGGGTTATAAAATATGGCCACTAAAACTAAGTGAAAAATATAACAGCACAATTCCGGGGGCCATAAGCCAGAATGGAGACTCTAATGGACGTGTGGATATTGCTACTGTCCGACACTCATCTGGAACTGGCGCCTACCCCACGCCGGGATGGACATTTATGTAGCCCAGTGTGAAATGCTCTTTCCTGTGCCAACAACATTACGGTATGTTTGTTCCCTGTCGATTCATTTCTCTACAACCAGATATATTAATTCTGCAAAGGGTGGCAAAACAAATCACCCCACTGGCACCCTGTCCTCCGCCATCAGGCTGCCCTCTCTCCAGTTCAAACCACCCTCATTGATATATCTTCACCCTTTCCCTCCACCTTGTCTTCGGTCCCACTCCAGCTTTCTCCCTCCATCTTGCATGTACTCTCCATAGACTGATTAAGGGACACTGGCATCTTTGAGAAAAGAATCCCCTTCACAGTATGTTTCATCAGGGAGGCTTGGTGTTCGCAATGGACCCCAGAGTAACTCTTGTAATAATATTCAAGTTAATGGTCCGAGCGTACGTCATCACCCCAGAAGTGGCTGGGTTAGTAGCATCTCCACTAACTCCTTCAGTATCATGCCATCTTTTACGTTTTATTATGGTCACTGCTGCATCATTTCATTCAAATTGGGAAGGACCTCTACGTGGCAGTCAACAACCCCTCCAGTGCCAAGAGGGCTTTTATGTTTTGCCCTTGCTATTGTAGCCTACTTCAACTTGACCTACGATTGTCATCTCTCCATCTTGAATTTTCAGTTGTGGCAATTATCAATGGAATATGGTGCTGGCCACGAAGAAGTGCTACTGAAAAGGATGTACAGCCGTAATATCATTTTGCCATAGTTACGTGAAATAAATCGTACAAGGACGAGAATCTGGGTCAAGTCAAAGTGAAACAACTATTTTAGACAATTACCGTATATTAAACTTAAGTGAGGCCTGTGGTAATAAAGATATCAACCGGAATAAAATAACAACTATATACACCACCATCGACCTGCGTCAGCATTAGTTAAACTGACACGAGATCAGGGAAAGCAAAAAGAAGACATACGAAAAGTAAAGTAAAACACTGACAAGTAAAACACGAAGCACTTCTTGGAGCCTAAAACAACACGAGCGCTATTTCCAGACTCCATGCACTCACACAAACTCTTGACAATTACTGTAAAAGAGAATGGTGTGCAAAAACTCTAACACTGCTCATTCAAAAAACCACGAAGAAAAAAAAAAAAATTATTCACCTGTGTGTGGAACGAGATGAGGGTGTTGTGGTGAACCCTTTCATGGTCGAATATGTCTATTTTTAATTCCTGCTAACGTCAGACAATTTTAACACATCGGGAATGTACAAGTAGGTTATCGTCTAATAACAATAATAATATAATTATAATAATAATAATAATAATAATAATAATAATAATAACAAACACTGTCTAACCCGGTAACCCGAGGACGTCATATCTATTTTATTCTTGCAGCCACCTTACAATTTAATTCAGCACAGGCGATACCAGCTCGGCCTAAAGAGTTGAGGTGTAAGATGAGATAGGTTTGGTCAGGTTGGAAAGGACCTGGCTGTCAGTTTCTCTCCTCCTTTCGCCAATTTCTCTCCCCTTCTACACCAAATTCTCTTCTTTCTTACCCCAATTTCTAACCTCTCATCCATTAGTTTCTCTCCCTTCCTTCACCAATTTTCTTTCTCCTCCTCCACCAACATCTCTCACTCTTCCTCCACCAATTTCTCTCCCCTAATCCATCAGTTTCTTTCCTCTCATCCATTAATTACTCTCTCTCCCATCATTATCTCTCCTCATCCACCAATTTCTCTCCCCCCTCCACTACGTTCTCTCCCATCATTCACTAATTTCTCTCCCCTTATCCATCAAATTCTCTCTTCTCAACCATTTTCTTTCCCCTCATCCCTCAGAATCTCTTCCATCATCATTCAATTTCTCTCTCCTCCTCCACCAAA
>NC_137029.1:27444465-27461965 GCF_032717465.1 Coenobita brevimanus | reverse complement strand
AGTCTTGTGAGGTGGAGCAAGCCTACGCCTGTGTTATATGGTGGAGTATGCCTATACCTGAGTCCTGTGCGGTGGAGTAAGCCTAAACTTTAGTCCTGTGTGGTGTGTGTGTGTGTGTGTGTGTGTGTGTGTATATATATATATATATATATATATATATATATATATATATATATATGTTCGCGCCCCGCCAGGGTAAAAAATTTTGGGAGTGTTCTCCTGGCCACGTACTGCTTGCCGGACATCAGGGGTGCTGTGGTTGAACCAGTGTCGCATACTGTAAAGTATACTTGCACCCAGTCGGCTTGCGCGGGCCGATTACACTCGGTTCACAGACCACACACACATCCAAAGCCACTCCAACACTACAATTACACTTACATGCACATCTCACCCTACATACCATCTCTACCAGACAGCCTAAGCCACTGGGTAGAGATACATTGGCTGTATCGTCCCTGCTTCGGTTGGGATAGGCTGGTCCTGCAGTGGATCTCAACGGCTGATGATAATGATGTATATACAATATATATATATATATATATATATATATATATATATATATATATATATATATATATATATATATATATATAAGAATGGATACTATGTAACCTGGTTCGTTCTTGTCTGGTTCTTGTTTAGTGTAAGTCTCTATGGATCAAGTCTGGTATGTGTCGTCTGTAGAATAAAAGGTATGGTTAAGTTCTGTTTGTGTTAAGTGTAATCTTAGGCTGTGATCTTGGCTGACATGCTGTGGTGTACTTAGTTTATGTGGCGAATCATAAGTGTTGAGGCTTGCTTATTGTACAGTATGTCTGAACATCTCAGATTATTATTATTATTATTATTTTTTTATAGTGAGGTTAGTTTATTCCTGAACCTTGTATTTTCTGAGATTTTGTGGCTTTAGCGTGATGTTAGGATCAGTTCCGTTTGATAAGGTGCCCAGAGAAGAGGGAAAATGATTTCTCTCTCAATTTTTTTTTTCTCTAACCTCCCTCCTTTTCATTCTTTTATCCAGCAGTGATAAATTCTCTCTCTCTCTCTCTCTCTCTCTCTCTCTCTCTCTCTCTCTCTCTCTCTCTCTCTCTCTCTCTCTCAGTCCCTTCTCTCATTCTACTTTCAACCATTTCTTCTTCCTCTCTACCTTACTTCTTATTCTCCCCCTCCCTCCTCCCCCAGCTCCTCTTCCTGATCCAAATCCTTTGATCACCACCACCCTCATCGACCCTCACCCCCTACGATACCAACCATCTCAATATTTTGTTCCTTTCTACGTTCTTCTATCTTTCCCTCTCCCTATAAATCTTGTTCTCGTTTTTTCATTATTTTTTATCCCCTCCTCCTCCTCCTATTTCTCTTCTCCATTACTCACTATCGCGAGGAGGAGGAGGAGACTGAGAGAGAGAGAGAGAGAGAGAGGCACCAGCCATCAAGATGAGAAAATATGGCTGAAGGGAGAGACAGAAGAAAGAATAAATAGATAAAAAAAGATTAATTAAACTATGAAGGGAAGGGAAAATGGACGAACGAAAAACGAAGAAAAGAAGGAGTGAAATTAAAATGGAAACTGGGCAATACTCTAAATTACACACAAATCATCATCATCATCATCATTCTGAATCTTTTCCTTCTAGAGGCAAGGAATATATAGTTCCATAAAAACACAAAGACTAAAAATACAGAAACAACTTCGAAACATTAAGGAAACATCACACAGGATTATGGGAGAGTATTTTCGAAACATTCATTAGTCTGACAACGAGCGTTCATTCACTCCAGCCTCCAAGCTTTACAAAATGCCGTATATTTTCTCGGATTTCGTTTGTCTAGCACCTTTGTCTGACTCACTCACTCATCTGTCTGTCTTTGTCTGTGTCTAGCTATCTGTCTCTCTACCGATGTGTCAATCCACTTCTGCCATCTTCTCTTTCTATCTATCTATCTATATGTATCAACTATGCTACTGACGCTGAGTTTGTATGTATGCAGGTATATATTGAATGTATGTATGTTAGTATGTGTGTATGTATGTATGTGGTGGTGGTGGAAGCACACTGGACCGAGAAGTCTTGGGTTCGATTCCCTGAGCAGCCATGAGATCTTTGAAAATATCTTGGTTTTTACTCATTTGCTTTTCCTTCCTATGTTATGTTATGTAAAAAAAAGTGTGTATGTATGTATGTATATGTATGTATGTCCGTACGTGCGTAAGCATGAATGTATGTAATAAACTGCAAACCCTGACTTGCCTTTTTCTCGCACCTATACACACGTAACCAATGGAATTTCAACAGTTTACATTCCGACTCTGATCCAGACTGTATCATCTATCGGGTTGTTCTGGTCACTTTTGTGCTCCAGCGACGGCTTCGTGAAATGTGTCACGGTGCGTAGAATTTTGCAAACAAACACTATTTTGATTTACTGTGTGTGTGTGTGTGTGTGTGTGTGTGTGTGTGTGTGTGTGTGTGTGTGTGTGTGTGTGTGTGTGTGTGTGTGTGTGTGTGTGTGTGTGTGTGTGTGTGTGTGTGTGTGTGTCTTTCCTTCATGTAATTTTTCATTCGCCATTTTTCCGTTCCCTCATTTCCTCTTCCTTGTCACAACATTTCCTCTCTTACATTTTTCTCAAGTCTCACTCTCTCCCTCGCTCCCTCGCTCACACACTTTTCTGATTACTATTCTTTTCTCGTCCCCCCTCCATCTTCACTTCCTTTGACTTTTTCTCTCAGCATTCCTCCTGGCTTCCCCTTGGCTTCCACCTCTCTCTCTCTCTCTCTCTCTCTCTCTCTCAATAATTCTCCAGTTACCTGAGCCATGAACCCACTTTCCCTCTTGTTACTGAATTCGTACGTCTCTCTTATTATATGCTTATTATTATCTCTCTCTCTCTCTCTCTCTCTCTCTCCAGCCATATTTATTTCTATCTTTATCTTTCCGACACATTACTCTTCCCTTTCCATTCCCTACACTTTTCTTCGCTCCCCACACGATGTTCCTCACTAGGTAGGACTTTATCCCTGGCTCCATCCCGTTCACTTTGTGGGATCATTGACGGTCTACTGGCCACCCACAGCCCATCAACGCAAAGCCCATCACTCAGGCCCACCACACCCTTATACATTACCATATTCTTACTAAACCTTTCACTTTCATCCTACCTGCTCTGTCATACCATATTTTCTCTGCTTCTCGTTCACACCACGCAATTTATATTCTCAGTACTTCCCCCTCTGTCCTACCACTTTTTCGCTGGACCGCGTTCGTCCCGTAACCAACTTCATCCTACGTTTTGTTTTCCTTTTTTTTTTTTCTTTTTTTTTTTTAAAGCGAAGTCGTACTCTGTCCTACCACATTCTGACTCCGTTACGTTTATTCCACAATCCTGTTCAAACCCACTTTTCTACCACACCTCACCTGTTCTGTCCTACCTCATCTCTCCATCAGTCTAACTGATATTTTATTCCTCTGACATGGGCTCAATTCCGATCGTGGGCGGATATTTTAGAGGATGTCCCTTCATGTGATGTCAAGTTCAAGCCCTGTCAATGTTCCCCCGATGACATAATATATACACCCTCTCCGCATCACAAACACAGTCAGTGCATGCGTTCCCATACACACACTTCTCTCCCTTCACAACAAAGGCCTTCCACATCTATACCCACGCGTGAAGCACTGGATGGGGACGGGTCACGTCTCCAGCGGCAATGTGATTTTCCTAGGCATATGGATCAACTCCCTTCACGACCCATAAAACGCAGAGCCAGAGAATGTTAGTGCCGTCATCATTAGCCCTCTCATGGTCACGACAACTCTTATATTTTATTACATCTGACGCAACACGATTTTATTCACCTGAATCATACGGCTGAAAGTGCATACGAGGCTGACACTGCCCTAAGGGTTCAAACTGCCACCACTATTCCTGTCAAGTCGGGACAACACCAGTATACCGTATTCCCGCTAACGCTAGACGATGATTTTCACGTGAGTTTGACTTGTACGAGCCTGAGAGTGTTAGTCCTAATTTCCCCAGGCAATATTTCAGTTAATTCCCCCTTCCTCAGTTATTATGCGATCCACATTCCCCTAAGTCTCCTATTATTCCACTCCTCCTTCCCCCTTACCCCCTACCCTACCTACAAATTTAATTCTCTTGTTCCTCACTGTCTCTTTCCAATATAATTTTCACATACGATCTCTTCTTCTTCTCCATCTTTTTTTCCTCTTCTTTCTTATCAACATATTTCACTTATTTCTTCCTTATCATCACAGTAATATACTACTTCCATATCATCATAATCATCTACCTTTTCCTTATGTTTTTCCCATTTCTCTTCCAATTTTAAAATCGTCTTCTAATTTTCCAAAAGCTATCTACTCTCTCTCTCTCTCTCTCTCTCTCTCTCTCTCTCTCTCTCTCTCTCTCTCTCTCTCTCTCTCTCTCTCTCTCTTTCTCAAATATATGATTACGTTCTCTCATGCATAACCAACAACAGACGTCCCCCGTGTGTGATGTTTCTCACTTTCCACCAATTACACACAGCCAACAGGGTCACGTATACTTTCTGCGAAACCAGCATAGATATTGTTGTACCCTTACACTGTGAATACCCGGTAAACTATTATATATATATATATATATATATATATATATATATATATATATATATATGCTCTTCTAAACTGGCACGTATTCTCAAGGCAATTCTGATACAGTAGTATGTGCACTTTACTAGTATTTTACGGTGTTCGCTAAACCGGTATATGCATGCCACTTACCCGGCATGAGTTGCCTTGATAATTTCTCTCCGATTGTTTTCTGTTTACAATTCCTCACGTGTTATACCACCATCAACAAGGCACGCACTCACAATGAGTACATATAAAATAAATAATATATATATATAGATAGAAAGATAGATAGATAAATAGATAAAGACAGAGACATACAGATAAATAGACAGATACTGACAGGTACACATACAGGGTGTCCCAGTAAATGTGTAACTTTAGGAGGTAACTATCCCCTTAATTCTTAGTAATAAATGCTATATCAACAACAGTTCAACCCTGTAGGTATTCTGAGCTACAATTTCTGATGGGGTCATGGGTGCAAGTGGTGTTCCTCATAATTCACACACTTCCCTGGACACCTTATATACTGACTATTAGGTATTCCTGTGAAAGTTGGCGATTGGCTGGTGTTCTAACAGGATATGAAGCCGGACTTTTTATATTCCCCTCTTTCTTATATCACAAATTTACCTCTGTGTACGATAACTGCCCCTAGAATGAGCACTCAAGTTAAATAAATAATATTTTTGACGCCACAGAAGCAAAATTACCTTATATACCATTACCAAAGAAAATTACTCTGCATATACGGTATTCAAGAGATCTAAGCAACTTTCGCACTCCTAGTGAGGATCCATCCTGTCTGTGTCCACCAAACATCAGCGCTATTTGTTTCGGTCTTGGAATCTCTCTTTTAACCACTTTATGATCGGGGCAGCTCTGACAGTCTATATACATTTATACTTGTTGATGTCAAACGATTTTACTCCACCTAAAGTTAGTCGTGCGAGCCAAAGACCAAACTCAATAATTAATCAACCCTTTCATGATGGAGACAACGCTACTAGCTGAAGTCAGGCAAAGTCAGCTAAGTCAGATGATCCTGAGAGAATTAAGTGAACAGGATATAAAATAAGCGCTCGAATTGAACAAACCTACAGATTCACAAATATTTTTCTTTTCAAACTTCTGGAGGATATGAATGAAAAACATGTTGTCAATCCAGATGTTTCTTTAAATACCCGGTACCCACTCCCACTAGAATGTCATCCCGTAATTATTGAACTCACCTTATATCTCATTTCTCTCATAACTCTCCCACAATTCTCTCTGTCAGTCTCGTTTAACAATTCGTCATCTCTCACTCTCTCTTACCTCCCTCGTCACCCTGCATACTCCCACGCCATGCCTCGCACTGCCTCAACCCTTCCCCCACACTCACTCACTTTTCTCAAACTGTCTCTCCCTTCTCATCCTATCCCACCTTTCTCTTATTCTTCATTTCCTCTCTCTCTCTCTCTCTCTCTCTCTCTCTCTCTCTCTCTCTCTCTCTCTCTCTCGTACACACACACACACACACACACACACACACACACACACACACACACACACACATACACTTTAAACTACACTGTGTCCTTACAAATTACAGTAAATTGCTCTGTCATTAAATTTGCATGGTCGTGCGATGCAAGACTCTCTCTCTCTCTCTCTCTCTCTCTCTCTCTCTCTCTCTCTCTCTCTCTCTCTCTCTCTCTCTCATTTTTTCCTCTTCCCCCTTCACCACCCTCGTCTATTCCATTTTCCCTTGTCTGCTCCTCTCAAGGCCTCCTCCATTTTTGCCTACGAATACAGCTCTCCTCTCACCCTTGACTACTCTCTCTCTCTCTCTCTCTCTCTCATACACACACACAACTTTCATTTATTACAAATCAGGGTAAAGCGGTCAGTCCATTTTAATTTAGCCCATTTTCTTTTATCCATTCATTTTACTTCATCAATTTCCCTTTTAAAATCTCATTTACAGTTTCATTTAGACCTTCCTGCGAGTGACTGTGATGAAATTTTCTTTATTTTAAAACCATAATATTTTTTAGTACAGGAAAACTTTACGACTATATGGGTTTGCACTGTTTTACGTTCACTCATTCCATGGTATTTAAACAGAAAGGTCGCGTCATTGCCTTTTTCTTAATATTGTCCGACGGCTTTTCTTTCGCAAAGTGGAGGTTTTTAGAACTGAAGCGTTTTCCGTATGTAAGTTTGCAATGCTTTACTCGTATGTATACTCTCTGTCACTACCAGAGGCCTTTCTTAAACTCGGAAAAAAAAAAAAAAAAAAAAAAAAAAAAAAACCCTCGGACCGAGGACAGTCTCATACCCAATACTCTTATAATAATCTGAACGTGGTAAGATTGAAATTTTTATATGTAAGGGAAGCTAATGAAATTGTTATGGGGACTTATTTACGTTTAAGCCAGATCATTGTGTTAAGTAAAATCCTAGCTAAGCTAGCAGCACATTACGCACACACACACACACACACACACAGTGTGTGTGTGTGTGTGTGTGTGTGTGTGTGTGTGTGTGTGTGTGTGTGTGTGTGTGTGTGTGTGTGTGTGTGTGTGTGTGTGTGTGTGTGTGTGTGTGTCACCATTTACGTATATAAGTCTTCGTGCCTCTTAGTTAGTGTCAGACGATTATTTTCAGCGGAAAGAACTCCCACTCAGTTAAAAAGTACAAATCCCTTAGGTTTCCTCTTTCTCACTCTCTTTCTTCCCCCTTTCTTCCCCCATCCCCCCCCCTCTCTCTCTCTCTCCCTCTCTCTCGTCTCCTTTTCTTCTTTTTCCCTCATTCTTTCTTTATCCTCACACCTTTTCTTTCGTTTTTTCTCCCTATCGTCTATCGTCTTCCCTCTGTCCTCCTCCTCTTGTGCTTTCTCTTCTCTTCTTTTACCCTCCTTCCCCTTTCTAACCTCCATCAAGTCTCTATCATTCTTCCTTTCTTCCTCCTCCTTTCCTTCTTCTATCCTTCTGCCTCTGATATTTTTCTCGATTTCCATCTATTTTCTTTTCTTTTCTGTTCTTTCCTCTCTCTCCTCTCCTTCCTTCTCTCTTTTCTTCTTTTTTCCTCTTCATCCCGTTTTCCTTCCTTCTCCACTTCTTTTCCTTCCCACTTTTCTTCTTCCTCTCACTCTTCTCTCCTCTTCCCTCCCTCCTCACCTTCTCAACTATTTTCCCCGTCTCTCTCTCTCTCTCTCTCTTTCTCTCTCAGTGAGGAAAACCTACACGTGAATGGGGCTAGTGAATGCTGTACTGTATCTATGACACCATTCGCTGGAGGGGTCTTCTAAAGTGAATAAACTCGCCTGGCAGTATAGAAAAAAAAAAAAAATCATCATAACGAGGGTGTTAAATGATTCCACGATCGCTTTATACACTGCAGGATAGAGTCAATTAGTTCTGCTACGAATTCTTGAAACTGTATCAAAATATGGCAACTTTCTGAAAAGTTACTAGCAGATAGATGTATTGGAGTCTTGGTAGTTAGGAAGGCTAAATTAAGATCTTGCTACAATGATCACTAACTATCGTGTATATAATCAACTTGGGGGTAAAGTTATCAGTAAGGCAATACTTTTCGGCTGCAATTGTCACCGGTTGATTTTAAGATGAACTGAGGAGCCTCCTTTGCCGACACCCTCCCAAAAACATTTCTGTATAAATGGATTACACAGGAAGGCATCTCAGGTCCTTTTTTTTCTCTTTACTTTAAGCTGTACCAAACTCTGAGGTATTTTCAACAGATACTGAAAAATTATTCAGTAATAATAAAGCAGGATGATATATGGCTCTGTAAGTTTGGATTCCTAGACATATAAAGGGTCACACCTAACGAGATCTTGTAAGTGAAATCAATAATAACCAAATAAATGGAATATTGCTCTGAATGTATGGACTCGGCTTATAAATGATACTACACTTAGAGCTATCTTGTTAACGTACCGAACAAGAATAAAATGAAATCAGGAGTAACCAAATACATGAAATATTGCTCTGTATGTATGGACTCGACTTATGATACCACACTTACAGATATCTTGTTAACGTACCGAATAAGAATAAAACGGGCTGGAATTCTGCTTCATTAGTACGGATTCTCGGATGTGTAAACGATGTCAGAGCTAAAAATTAAGTATGGTAGCGGATATAAAAACTTCAAGTGATCCTGTTAAATTAAACAAGGGTATTCAAAAGGGCTTGAATCTGGCTTCATTAATCCAGCACAGCAAAAGGTATAGGGAAATCAGTAACCGTTACCGTACAGCGTCGGAAATGCACCAATATTCCATAAATCACATTTCCCATTACATTCATATTTCTACCTTACCTCTCTCATCCCTCTCAAAAATATGACGCGCATATACAACTCGATACACGTCCATCAAATTTCCCCATTACATGCAGTTTTCAAGGTTGCCTCTCTCATCCCTCAGATAAAAAGTCCGATGTTGATATATAGCTGGAAACACGATGGAATCAAAATCGATGCCAATTAAAACATGAACAGTAACCAGCTCCTGGACGCGGTGTAAAAATGGCCGTGATTGCGTAGGGAACTAATACAGGGGACGGAATGATTTTATTAAAAGGCACCGACATCAAACACACACGCCATATTTACTCGCCTTCCACATATAAACTACCCAATGTGCATGATTTATATGCAAGGAAATATGTATGTATATCAATCCCTTCATTACCAGAACGTTTATTACATCCTTTCTACAACCAGACAATTTTCTCTGTTTTGAATGAAGGGGACAAAGACTTATCACCACAAATAGGTTGTCCTTACATCCCAGCTTCTCTCAGGAAGTACAATGCTCTCTCTCTCTCTCTCTCTCTCTCTCTCTCTCTCTCCTCTCTCTCTCTCTCTCTCTCTCTCTCTCTCTCTCTCTCTCTCTCTCCTCCTTCTTCTTCTTTGTTTAAGAGGAATCAGAATTTAATGCACGGCCATAAGGTGCAACTGTTTTCATTACACTCGCTTCACTTCCCTCTAATGGCCACAGGTAAACTAATAACTCTTGCATGTCAACAGGAGTCAGTTTACCAGCAGTTTAGATATGCAATGTGCGGTGTACAGGCACAAAAGAGTTGATCAAACCTGGCGCTGTGGAGATAAAGCAAGCCTGACGGAACACACAAAGATTATTTCGCGCCAGTAATCAGTGAATAAAAAAATCATGTAATGGCAACAAGAGCAATTTATATAACTTCACACTGAGCATTTCCATTTATAAACGCAATTCTGCGATAAAGGACGCCATGTTACTGAAAGAAATGAAGGTGATGGCTTCAGATCTCCTTCACCATCAAAGGTCTTTCTGAAAGCTGAATAAAATCGTCTGGTTATTGCAAAAATTAATCACAGAAGATATCTCTGTACAGAAGGGAATATCGGTGATTACTTATAACCCCCTATTTCCTAAGATTAATAAAATCGTCAAGATGTCCCATTCATAAATGATCAAAAACTTCAATCCTACTCATCATAATCAACACCTGCGTACTCACATTAAAAAAAAATCTTTTGTTGTTACAGCAGATGATATATGTGCTTTTAGTGCACCACCAAAATATATTCAACAACAGTCCTCTGTCGTCAGTTAGAACAGTTACATGAGAGAATCTGTATTCTTTCCATACAGCACCTCCATTTTTCAACCCTGCACAGTCAGTATGGAAGATGTACCGGGCATGTTCTATCAATGAAATACCTACATTTTACCAGGAAAAGTCATTTGTTCCTGGTATAATCAAGGCATGATATTTCAATGCAACACCTGCATTTTTTCTAGTGTTTTTTTGCATCTAGTAACAAAATACTGCGAATGTTCTTTCAGCGCAGCACCTTCATTTATTAACATCACGCTTTTGTACCTAGTTAAGTAAATAATGTGTGTTTTTTCAACAATGCAGTTATCGATGTTTGTTCCTGCCTCACAAAGCCACAATTTGTCGAGCCACTGTTATCAAATGTACCCAACATACATTCCTCATACTGCCAGTGGACATGCATGCCTTTCAACACTCGCATATAATGTACCTTTCTGCTCAAGAACTCTTATTTTACATTACTTTTGCTACTTTCAGACGATTTTACTCAACTCGGGGAGACACCTTGTCGTGAAAAGGTCAGTGCACGTTAAAAAAAAATCCCTCCGGTTTGAAAAATCTCTCCCATGGTGGTTTATATTGCATGGGGGAAGCAGCAATAACTAAAATACGCCCACGCGACTGTAATCTTTTTGTGTTCAGATCACCGTTGCCAAACTTGCCAGTATTTTCACTCTCAGCTTTAGAGTGGCCCCTCATTGTTAATAGAGTTACTGAAGACTACAGTACGGTATATGCAACTCTTTAACTCTAAAGCCTCTCCTACGCTGAATTATATCGTCTGAAAACACCAGAAATGGATATATGAAAAACGCCAATGAAGAGAAAGAGTTAGATGCAAACGTGTGGGCAAAAGCGCCAAGAAAGCTCCTTCAGAAATATGTAAGGTCATTGTGAAGGAAGTATAAAAGAGAATTCATGAGAGAACGGGTGACTAAGAAGGGAGTGAAACTGCGCAAGTGACAAAGAGAAGGAAAATGTGCAGGACTGTGAGAGAAAGTTTGACTGAAAATGCGAGTGAGAGTTAATGACAGTGAGGTCTAAAAAGATCTAAAAGAATATGAAGACCTTTGTTGACAATAGGTACAGTCACCCCCAAAAGTATCGGCCCCCCCCTAGGTTCGAGCGAGTTCTGCAGACACATATGATTCTAACAACCTGGGTCCTCAAAAAATATAACACCCAGTATGTGAAGTTTTATGAGATTTTGAGTCCTGATAATTACCAAGAACAATATCTGCACTTACATTCGAAGGTTGCCCCACATACCACAATGCTTCGTCCATGTGTCATAATGATACGTGCGGTAAAAAGGCCTATATATACTTTTTTGGGGTGACTGTACAGAGAATATACAAGGAAAAATGAGGCAGCTCTCTCTCTCTCTCTCTCTCTCTCTCTCTCTCTCTCTCTCTCTCTCTCCAGCAAAATATACAAACCCTGTCGGCAGTGCTGGGATGTTGCTGACAAAGAAAACTTAGAACAAACTAGACAGATTAACATTTGATACCGACTATGCATCCTGAATCACAAAATCCCGACAGTTAAGAATGTCAAAGATTTCTACTGATATTACGATAGAGACAGACACAGATACACAGACATGAGAGAGAGAGAGAGAGAGAGAGAGAGAGAGAGAGAGAGAGAGAGAGAGAGAGAGAGAGAGAGAGACTGAAGGTACACACACCACTGACTCCCAAAGACCAACACGCACCATAAAAACGCACACAAACACACACAAACAAACACAGTCAGGCTATAACACTAACAATAAAGTGTAATAAAGGTGAGGGTGAGAACGTGGGGCGCGCCCACCCCTGGCTACTGAATTACTGAGTAGAGGGTCAGGGGGTAGGAAGGAGAGAGGGAGGCAAAGAAAAGAGAGAGGGAGGCTGAGAAAAGAAAGAAGGAGGCTGAGAAAAAGAGGGAATGGAAGGGATGGAGAAAGAGAGAGAGACAGGTGGCTGGAGAAATGGGAAGTGGTAAGGGGATGGAGAGAGGGGGGGTAGGGACACCCAGGAGGAGGGGGAGAGGGGATAGGCCATACTTTAGAAGCTGATGCTCTTCTTCCAGTCAGCTCTACTCCTCTGCCCCTTCTTCAGTTGGAAGATATAGAGTCAAACCCCAACACAGTAAAAGACATCTCCTAGCAGCTGGATGAATTCATCCGAGTGCAACAGGAATGAAAAAAAAAAATCATCTAAATGAAAAGGTCAACGGAATTATGCTGGTTGTTTCTGTCATGTAGACACGACCTCAACCCCTTCACTACGTGCTTTTTATTTTACGTCGGGGTTCAATGACTCATACATGACACACAAAGCAACGTATGGCAAGGAAGCAGGGCTGAAATAATTTCCTAACAAGAGGGGAAATGACCCTGCCACGCTCGCCACCAGACCTCTTTGTTACTCACCAAGTGTACACAATGGCATAGGAAAGGGAGTGTAATTATCGCCTTAGGAGTCTGGATCTGTGGGTGTTGTGAGATGTTGTATAATCTTATATTATGCTCTTGCTGGCTATGGATGATTTTAATCTTTCAATTAAAGGTCGCGTATTGTTGCTTTCTCAATATGATTTAATGCAGCTTAGGCGGGCACCTTAGCAGCCAGCAGGTTACTGAAGACTATAATTCACCCCTCCAGTTCGAAGTGTATCTCCAGTGCTGAATAAATTTGTCTGCAGACAAATATATATAAAATACGTCATTGCACTGAAGGGTTAATAAGCTTAGAATGTAAAAGATTTTATGAGGGTGAGGGATGAGTGTTGTCTGTGTCCAGTTGCTGCCTCCCAGATGTTTGTGTAACCAGTATACTCTCACTCTTTGCCCCTCAACCACTTCCCCTCTCCCTCTCATCCCTCTACTCCTATAGAAACCCACACCCCTCTCCCTTTCCTCATCTCTTACTCCTATAGAAATCCCACCCGTCTTTCCTTTCTCTCTCCCTCTCATCCCTTACTTGAACTGAAAATCCTCACCCCTCTCTCGTTTTCGTCCCCTTCACCTCTTACTCCTGTTCCCTCTTATTCCATCTCTCACGTACCATCCCTCACCCCCTGAGCCCATTCCCCTCGCTTTACACCCCATTCCCCTCATCTCTCTCCCCTAACCTCTCTTCCCTCTCCCCTCGCCCCTCATACCTCGCTTTTCATTCTCCATCCTCAACCCCTAAACCTTCTCCCATCGCCTCTCACCCTTCGTTTCTCACTCTTACTTATACTTACCATACTCCAAACTCGCCATTCCTTACCCATCTTTCTTCAGCCTCTCCCTTCCCTCACCCCTCACCAGCTACTGCTCACCCCTATCCCCTCGCCCCAGCCTCGCGGGACCTACCTTAATTCAATCTCCTCACCCTCATCCTGGTCCCTAGCTGAGTACGGTACCTGTACGGCGGGAGGGGTGGGAGTGGGAGGAGAAGGGGGGAAGGGGGAGATGGAAGGAGGGAGGAGGTGGTTCAAAAGGTGAGCTAACAGTCAACAAAACCACCTAAATATGAGATTAATTTGAAATAACGAATGGATACAGTCAGGGACAAAAGTTCGCCAACTGCATTCCACTGTATCTTCAAACTTAGGATATTTCGGTCACTTTCATCACTGGCGTATCATGTCAAAAGAGAATAATATTGCTGAACGGAGAAACATGCTATGCTTCTCTCATCTTAGAAACAGTAGAGACAGCAGAGGGGAAGTAGGACAGGTGAAACATTAGGTAAACTTCTGTCCCCGACTGAACACACACTTTTCGTAAGTTAAGAAAAGTGACGTATATAACACTAATCACTTTATCTTTCGTTTGTAATAAGGGAAATCATAACAGACTACACTGTGAAGCCTATATTTAACCCCTACTGATCGTAAGGTCTCCAAGTTCAATAAAATCGCCTGGAAACTGCAAGAATGTAAAGTAAAAGATGTTACCGTGGCGAAGGGATCAACTGGGAGAACACCAAACAGCAAACTCACACGTGTCCTTCGTAAGCAGCGTAAGAACGACGGATTTATCGCGTGGTCGAGTTAACTTTATTAATGAATTCCTCCTACACTGTTTACTTCATCTGAGAATAAAGGCAAAGGCCTGACGAAGTTAAATTTGCTGTCATTAACCCTCTCATGGTGGTAATAACTCGATGTTAAAAAAACTGCCACTGACTCTCTCATGGCGGTAACTCTGAAGGGGTTAATATTGCTGCCATTAACCCTCTCATAGTGGTAATAACTCGATGTTAAAATTGCTGCCATTGACCATCTCATGTTGGGAATAACTCCAAGGGGGTTAATGTTGAAGTCATTAACCCTCTCATGGTAGGAATAACTCTGAAGTGGTTAATATTGCTGCTATTACCCCTCTCACGATGAGAATAACTCAGTGTTCTACTTCAGTTAACGCCAGATGATTTAATTTCGCTGAATGAGTCATAGGAGGCTGACTGCGTTAACGAGGGGAACGCATATCAAACCCATCTGCTCATCCTGTGTGTGTGTGTGTGTGTGTGTGTGTGTGTGTGTGTGTGTGTGTGTGTGTGTGTGTGTGTGTGTGTGTGTGTGAGAGAGAGAGAGAGAGAGAGAGAGAGAGAGAGAGAGAGTTCCTAATCTCATTATCGCCAAGACTCATTCCTACACTGAACAAAACAGTCTCGTGGTAAAAGGAATGATATATGAAGGACATCTTACCGAAGGGATCTTTGGTAAGGAAAAGGAAGGGGGTGAATAACAAACTTACCAACTCATTTATCACTTACCAGGAAGCAGGGAAGATGCAAGAACCCTTACTAAATACAGGCCAGTCAGAAATCTCTCCTAAGCTGAATGAAATCGTCTAGTGCTAATATAAATAAAATATGAAGTCATTAAGCCTTCCGCTACTATAAGCTTAATAAAGTCATCAGCAGGTGGCAAAAATAAACAGAAAATAGACGTTATTCGATTCGAAAGGTAATGAAGTTACGCGTTTTTCCCGTCTTCTCAAAATCCTCTCATGGACGGAACATTTTATATTCTATTTTAACTAATATCACACGTTTTACTGAGTGAGTCATAGGAGCCACTGAGATAATACGATAACTTTTCTGTTTCCTTCTTCCTATTCTCCGACGATATTAATCTTTGGAGAGCTTTTTTTTTTTTTTTGTTCGAACTAGATATTAAGCCTTTATGAACCCCTTCAATACCTCTTTAATCAGATGACGTAGTTCTTGTTTATTTATTTATGTTGTTTACTGCTAAACGATTTTACTGAGATTCCAAGAGAACCCTACGTGTCGTAGTCTTAAACTGCTGGCAGGCGTTCACCCTGCCCTATCCTTATCTTTTGGTTAGCTTAACGCACGAAAGGGAGAGCGTCCCCGGTGAATGGGAGAGGATTACCGCAGCTTAGTACTGGAAGCCGGGGGTCTCATAGCACCCCTACGCATGCTCCTTCGTCATATTAGCTTTGTGAAAAGAATAAAAAAGTAGAATTTGAGGGACTGTATGGTGTGAGTGATGGGAATTTTAATATAATGATAAAAACATCGCGTAAAGAAAAAAATAAGCGTTTAATATTTTTATCGTTTTGAAAGACTTCACCGCTTCTCCGGAGATGGTTAATTTACAACGAGACGTAAACAAAGATGAGATACTGTATCCATTTCCATTATATTTTTCACCATTTCTACTAGGTTGTTTATCAGATATGGTGCATGATACTTTTATGATTAGTTTGATTAGTTTATGAAATGATTCCTACAATAGAGAATGGCCAAGTACTATACCTAAACAGACGATTCGTGCACAGCCAGTTAGTACGAATTATGGAGTCTCATGTTTGCATTCGGTAAACTTTTACAAGCAAGCACTATTTTGTTTTAGCTTGTCAATATATTTTTCTGATGTATTTTGGTGTGATTTGAACGAATTTGACCTTTATTTTCGGTGCTCGTGATTAGTTTTCAAATTACCCCCCAAGTGTCTTAGAGAACTAGTGGAATTTCGGGGTTCTGTGGGAAAAATGGCAAAAACAAGCATTTCGGGGCAGATATACAGTCCAAATAGGTATGACCAGCCAAGGCGTATTCGTAGGGTTATTACTGACTGCATGAACCCTTTTGAAGCTATGTCAGACGCAGAATTTGCCTACGGTACAGTTTCTTCAAAGCCTGTATCCATACTTTTACAGAGTACTGAAGAACAAATGCCACTCTTTAATAATAAAAGAGGTAAGAATTGCTAACATTACCAGATTATATTGTATGACAATCTTAGAAGCTGTCATGTTTTATTTATTTTTATTTTGATATTTTAAATTCAAAAATTAATCAGGGATACCAGCTGTTTGCCGCGCCAACCCACACGAAGGGGTGCAGTTGAACACTTTCAAGATTACCTATTATGCTGAAAGGTATGAGCTTCCACTTCGAGTGTGGTGCGGGTTGGGTAACCCTTGCCCTCAGTTTCAAGACTACGACCGTAAAAGTCAGGGATTAACGAAGGCTAAATGTAACCCTTCAGGTTCGATAAACCTTTCCTAAACGGAATAAAACAATCTGGAGATAGCAAAACAAAAGGAATAGTACGTCCTCGGACAGAAATGGTTACAGTACCAAAACCCACTGTAATTACCAAGAATACAAAGAAAACAGACATCATCGTATCATACAGGTAATGACGTCACCTGTGCGTCTGTCCTAATTTTTCTCTCAACTTACGAGGAAACATACTGTAAATATCAGTCTCAACTCATTTTTTTTTTTTTTTGACCATCATGAAGGAAAGCCAAACTTTCTCACTACAAAAAAAGAAAAGGTAAAACATGCGTCCTAACTCTGATTATTAATCTGATGAAGAGGGAGCCTTTCTTTTTTCTTTTTATTTTTTATCTTCATTGCTTGGCTGCCAGATTTCCCCCTCTTAATTTCCCCCTATTTTTGGACTCGATTTTAACATGGATTCAAACTTCTGCAGGGACATACTTTTCCAGTTTTGAGAGAGAGAGAGAGAGAGAGAATGTATGACCTAATAAAAAAAAAAAAAAAGATTGACGATGAAGGCTGAAAACTGCATGCCAAATACAAAGAAAGTGGAAAGGCATAAAATCTGGGAGGAATGAGAGGAAATTCGGGAGAGGGAAGTGGGAAAATTTGTTTGCTCAGCTCCTCCTCCTGGCCCTCCCTCCCTCCCCCTCTCCCCTCTTCCCCTCCCCTCCCCTTCGCCCTCCTTCCTTCCTTCTCCTCACATTGCTTACTGGTCTA
>NC_137029.1:27394465-27439465 GCF_032717465.1 Coenobita brevimanus | reverse complement strand
CTTATATTGAATTAACCACTTCACTACGATGCCTTGTGTAACTATCCTCCCATCCATAATTTAATCAAGAGCTGTCTAATCAGGAGCTTCGGGTTCCGCTGCTAGGCCACTTAATGTACTCACAAAACACAAGAATAAACAGTATTTACCTCTGAACAGCAGTAAGTGGGGAAAAAAAAAAAATCTACCTCTCGGAAACAGACCCGTTATGGCCATCTCCTGTTGGAAGGCCTTAACCCACTAGACCACCAGATGTTATTTGCTGGTTGGGTGACTACAGTCAAACATTATGTGGCTTCCCGATTTATAGGTTTGACAGGTCGCTCAGTGTAGAGACATCGTGTGAATGATTGGATGGTAGGCGATTCATTAAGCCTACTTGCCTAGGCGGCTGGCTTTACATATCGAATAACTTCCAGTCTTCTTTTGAGAATCAGCCTTATACGCATGGCAAGACTGTCTCTTGAGTCACGTGTTCTGACCACCACAGGAAAGTACAATAATAGCAATTAACAAAGCAGTCTGACGCAAAAATAGCTACCCATGCAACACAACAAGAACAAGACCAACATGCCATGCGCTAATTAACCCCCTAATAAACAAGTATCCTTTATATTTTACTCGTGTTATTTGCAGACGATTTTATTCGGTGTAGTTCAAAGAGTACAAAGGAAAGCAAACAGCAACAAACCTAATGGTTCTTTTGAGGGTGTTTGTTTCGAAGAAGACTATACAGTAGTTATGGTATCTAATTCTGTGAGTTAAACATGAAGGTAATAAAGCAGGAAGACACAGGGATTACTTGAATTAAAGGAGTGAAATACATCCTACCTTATGCCCTACAATATTAAAGATCTTTCTAAAGCTGAATAAAGGCAACTGCGAGTAAAGCATCAGCATAAGTATCTGTTTCCCTCGCCCTTTTTCGGTATCAATTCCACATGTAATTACTAAAACATTTCGGTATTAATTCCATAGGTAATTACTGAAACACTGCCCATAAGGGATCTGTTGCTATTTTTGAAAACAGTTTGCCATTTTGCAACAATTCACAAAACCAATTTCACTGAAATAGTAACAATATTTTAAAACAAACCCCTGACCGTTTCTGACTACTGTGACTTGGCAAATGAACACTAAATTAAAGATATGTTACACACTGAAGCTTCACTGCTACACACAAAGCCAATTAATTAGTCAGCTTCCACCGATTTATATCATCCACTGCATGGAAAAATGTGATATTTGGAAACAACACCAACTTATGATGAAGTCTGCCCGCGTTTTTTTTTTTTTTCTAACTATTCCAGTTCCTCTTTCCTGATGGACGAAACGAGAAATGAAAAGTAATATAGAGACTTGTACGGGGAAGAGAAATATAGGACTAAAATATATAAACTGAGAAATGAGAAAGAAAGATAGAGGCTGAAAACAGACGAACCAGCAAGGGATAAATGAGAGAAGGAAATATAATTAAATAAAAGACAACCCCAACAACGCTGTAGGGTGAGGCAGGGAGACTTCTTAAAAAGGAAAGCGGAGGGAAATGATGGACCATGAGAGCGGTAAAGAAACAGAAAGTCAAGAGGAAGAATACGAGAAAATGCTGGGGAAAAGTGTGTGTGTGTGTGTGTGTGTGTGTGTGTGTGTGTGTGTGTGTGTGTGTGTGTGTGTGTGTGTGTGTGTGTGTGTGTGTGTGTGTGTGTGTGTGTGTGAGAGAGAGAGAGAGAGAGAGAGAGAGAGAGAGAGAGAGAGAGAGAGAGAGAGAGAGAGAGAGAGAGAGACAGACAGACAGACAGACAGACAGACAAAAATAGTCCATCCATCCTTCCATCATCCAATCCTACATTACCCCATGAGGAGCGTAGGAGGCCGGGGCTAAGCTGTTGGCCCCGACATGTAAGATGAGAGTGACCAGCCTCACTCATCCCTGAGTGGCATTACATGGGCAATCAACCCCAACCATCCCTTGGATATAAACTTTCACCGACTCAATCCGACTGGAGCACAACAATTACCCATTAAACCACCAGGCGCCAAAATTTGGTTATATGGTTAACACCCACCGTAGTGAATGGTTTCATAGTGTACAGGAAACCATTTGGCTTGTCACTCAGTGTAAAGTCACCCACAGGCAGAAGGAAGAGGAAAGAATGAAGGAAAGACAGAAGAGGGAGTGTAAAGTCAACCGTAGGCAGAAGGACATGGAACGAATGAAGGAAAGAAAGACAGAAGAGGATGGAAGGAAAGAAGGATGCAGGAGAGGAAAGGGCAGACACCCGAGAGCAGCACAACATCGAGTAAGTGGATGGTGAGCGCCCCCCCTACCAGTAAAAGGAGAGAGAGAGAGAGAGAGAGAGAGAGAGAGAGAGAGAGAGAGTGTACACACAGGAAAATTTCGCGAGCAAGATAATAAGTCGACTTTGGCGATATAATCAAATGTTGCTCCTGGGAAATTTGAGAACAAGTACGAAGTGGATGGACAAGTTGAAGTGGAGTAAAGGGAAGCGGGATGGGAGGCAGGAGGAAATATCCAGGGAATAGGAAATGGAAGTGGAGAAGGCGTAAACGGAAGCGGGATGGGAGGCAGAAGGAAATACCCTGGGAAGAGGAAGTGGATACTGTGGATACAACTTGTGGGATGGAACCCAAAGTTTTCTCTGTCTAACTGGTGAAGCTGGGAATTTCTAAGGTTTGATTGGTGAATGCATGTATGGCCGTTCTCTCTCTCTCTCTCTCTCTCTCGTGTAATATGGTTAGACCCATTCCAGGTCTTCTTCCACTTTCCTTCTCCCCTCATTTTCCTTTTCCTCTTTCCTTCCACATCCTCCCTTCCTTTACCTCTTCTTAGGTTATTTCTTATATATATATATACATAATATATACACAAAATATATAAAGTACTGTATATATTTTCTTTCCACTCTTCTTCTCATTCCTTTGTCTGTCTTCATCCTCGCCACTCCTCCTATTTTTATCCTCCCTTATCCAATTTTCCCATCTCTTCCTTTCCTGGTTATTATCATTCCAGTCTCCCCTCCGCCACTCCCATATTCCAGTCCCGTTCCCACTGGCTGGATATTCCCGGTCCGGTAACACGCATCCGAGTGAACATAAGAGTGTGGGTGCGCTCTCTCTCTCTCTCTCTCTCTCTCTCTCAATATGTATAAGGAGGTGGTGTGTGTGTGTGTGTGTGTGTGTGTGTGTGTGTGTGTGTGTGTGTGTGTGTGTGTGTGTGGATGGGTGCGTAGGTGGGTGTGGGTGTGGGTGTGTGTGGGTGTGCTTTATATGGCACGCTGGAAATTGATGAAAAGTGACATTATTTAAAGGTATATACATTCACACTATAAGGCACTCTCAGGCCCATATTCTCACTATCGGCTGAAAATAACCGCTTGACGTAAAAAAATCGTCCTGATTATTATCAAAATTACTAGCACCACTACTAAAACTTTCAGCCTCTATAATTCACTCTTAACTAAATAAAATCGCCTGGAGTTAGACTAAATAAAGTGCTTGATAAGATGGGAAAATCAGAGCGTTAGTATACCAGTCCAAAACGGAATCAGTAACTGCCAACTAAAAGTATATGCGCTACAGAATGTTACCTATGATTCGTCTATCTTAACCTGACAGGGATTTTCGTCCTTTTTGCTGCTTACTTCACATAGCTCAACAGCGGAATAACACAGTAATGCGGCTGTACATCATTTTCATACTGCAACATTCTTCGTGACTAGCATTATATCCTAATGTTAATCTCATTACAGCTCAGCATTCAAGATGGAGACTCGGTAATCTATGGCCGAGTTATAACAGACTGAGCAGAGTTGTAAAGCGTAGTTTCAAACGTTTCCCTGACAACAACAACAACGTTAACTCTTATTTAGACAGAGCAGCCAAGCAGCCAGCTCGATTGGTAATTAGTGTGCTTTTAGCTAACACGCTAACCGGATGGAAGACTCATTTGTATGAGGAGCTTTACAAAGAGGGATATGTTTTCAGCATATACTAATAAGTTGCCATGTTTGTTCATCATCATCATCATGTGAGCAACGAACCCCAACCATCTCTCGGATGTAAACTGTTATAAAGGCCACATATGGTTGATGTGACTTAACCCTCCATACCACACGGCGTATCTTCTAGACTGAGTGGAAGGAGAGGGTAAATATACTCGTACGCCATCCAAGTCAGGATTAACCTGCTCAATCCGATGACGTATTATCCGTAATATTCTTGCTATTTTCAGACGATTATATCCATCCTTAGATACAGCCTTCATCAACTTTTATAAGCCTCTCCCAATTTAAATAAATTCGACAGGCAAAATAACAGTAAGAAAATAGAAAAGACGCTACGGGAATGAAGGGATTAAAGTTTCGTGTTGTACGCGGCATAGAAGGCTTCGTACCATCTCCTCCTTTGGTATTTGTTTTGTATGTCGTACACCTTAACATTCCCTTGTATGTCAACTACTGTATATCTATTCCGTATCGACACCGTTTCTGCACCATAACAGACAAGAGGACGCTGAGGTGTACAGTGCAAAATAAATCACAAAGAAAAAGGTGCTACGAATTTCTAACGCCAGTAAGAATGGGAACATAAGCTCAGTAAAGTTTATAAGGACGGAAGCAGTAAAATCGGCCGTGCGTCCCGAGGAAACTGTGTATATGAGACGAATTTTGTTAAAAAGAAAAGCCCCTGGAAAAGTGGGAGACTGACTAGGAGTGTGTAAAAGGAAGGGCGTTGGGGGAGAGAGAGAGAGAGAGAGAGAGAGAGAGAGAGAGAGAGAGAGAGATGAGAGGAAGGTGGCTGGGAGATGGAATATGAGGTGGAGAGAGGGTTAAGGTGTGACATTTTGATACTTTACCTCCCTAATTTACCCATCTACCTACCCACCTACCTACTTATTTATCTATCAATCCATTCATCTATCTATCCATTTTTCTATACCTATTTAAGTAAGGATGGATGACCTGAGATGGGAAGATAAGTACAGTATATCACGATTAGGGATGAGGAATGGCTGAGGTGGCCGTGTCTATCTGTCCAGCAATCTATCAGTCTACATGTTCATCTAACATCCATCTATCTTCAGGAATCCATCTATCGATCTTTTTACCTACCTACTTACCAGTGTCTGTCTGTGTCTGAGACTGTGTGTGTGTATATCTACACACCAATTCGATTGTATATCCATCAATCCATCTATGTATGTATGTATGTAGGAATGAGAAGTGGGACTCTAATTAATGTGTCTGAAGTTCGACCCTTAGCTTCGCTTTGCATTTTTATGGTTGAGCAAACACAAGCTGGCAAACAGTCGCGGAAAAACACACAGACAAAGTTACGGCCTGCACTACGTATGTATGTAGGCCTATGTATGTATGGATGTATGTACGTATGCAGGTTATCTACGTCTATTACCTGACGCCACATCTTGATAACAATACTCTTTATATAAGTTTGTTACCTCCAAAAGATTTCATTAGGGGTTCATGAAAATACAAAGCAGGCAAAAAGTGCAGCCACAAAGTTCCTAAGAGCTAATGGATTTGGTGGTAAACATGTTACTTCGACTCCAAGTTTGCTTCCTTTTCGTGTGTGTGTGTGTGTGTGTGTGTGTGTGTGTGTGTGTGTGTGTGTGTGTGTGTGTGTGTGTGTGTGTGTGTGTGTGTGTGTGTGTGTGTCAACAAACAAGGGGAAGAAGGGGCAGTGGGAGAATCAGTCTATCCAGTGCGCACTCAATCTTTTGGATCTGGGGCACATATTATTTACCGGTACTTTATTCTAGCTACAACCATACGATTTTATTTAACATATAGTAAGGCCTCCTATATTCAAGGGAGTTATTAATGCTATACCTCGCCCCTGCAGTTCCTAAAGTCTATTGTAAGCAGAATAATATCTATAAACGGCAGGAATAAAATGATGAACAGACATCCCCAGGTTCAAAGGGTTCAGAAGCAGTCTGAGATTTATTTTTGCAGCAAACAGACGATTCTCTTCCGCTTAAGAGATTTTCTGTAGCAGACTGGGGGAGGTGGTGGCTAGGGGGAGGCGGTGGCTCAATCGGTCGAGAAGTGGCCTGCAGTCCTACCGGACCCAGGTTCAAGTCCCCGCTGGGGCAGGGAACAGTTTAAGGATCTGAATTTCGTAAAAGCAGACTTTACCGATCTACCAGAAGACCCGCCGACATGTAAAAAAAAACCCGCTAATATTAATACACCAGCCCTGTATGAGACAACCCTAGCATGTATTCAATACGGACGGTGGGTGTTGGCGCCGATGTGGTGACATGTAGAGGTGTATGGTATATACGAGGACTACTGGGCCGTGGGAGCAGGCTGTGAAGCCTATACCCAGAGTCGGACGCATAAAATATATACCGGTATACACACACACACACACACACACACACACACACACACACACACACATATATATATATATATATATATATATATATATATATATATATATATATATACAACGTTTTTTATCCACCTTCACTACCACGAGCTCTTCCCAAGCTGAATAAAATCGTCTGGTGGTAACCTGATTATAATGAGAAATGCATCATCGAAGCGACGGATTTATTAATTCTTTCAATACGTTTAAGACATCAAAAACTGACATAACAGATACGATGGAAACAGCAGGCCTTGTACTGTAACTACAGTATGCCAAGATTAGGACCTAAGAAAACCTAGGTCAGAATCGAAGAATGCCTTGTACCAACGAATGCCCAAATTAGGACTGATGGACGTGGCTCTTTCAGACACGTTAGGTCCTGTTTGATTTGGGTTGTATACTGCCCATAAATGACCTTGCGATTCATGCTTAGGTTATGACCAAAGGATGCCGAGGTCAGGACAGGACTGTTTTGATTGAAAGATGCCAATATTAGGACTAAAGGACACCGACGTTAGGACTAAATGATGCCAAGGTTAGGAAAGAAGCACGCCAAGGTTAGGACAGGAGCATCCCAAGGCCAGGACCAAAGGATGCTAATGGTAGAAAAGAAGAATTCTATTGTTACAACGGAAGGATGCGGACTTATTAGATCCTCTTAGGCTTGTTTTTTGTAATATCGATAATTATTACCTTTCGCTGATATTTTGGCAAATATATACCTGATACTGGTTTATCTTCAGTTTCCCTATGATGAATAAAATCGTTTAAGGCAGTAAAATTACCTTCAATGTGGCGTCCCTGAGCTGAAGACATTACCCTTGGCCCCTAAACACAGCTTACCGTAACTTAGGAGACATATATTCAAAAGGACAGCCGTCTCAGACACTGTTCCCGGTACTGTTCGATTCGAGGGGGTTAGCTGGAATCTTAACAAACCGCTTTGCCACAAGGCGTCTCTTAAGCTAGATAAAAACACCTGCAAGTAGCATGAATAAAACAAAAAACTGTCATTGCTTTGGAGTGGATTAACCGCAGTTGGTAGAAAGAGCTCAACTTTATGGCAGTCCCTAATCAACCTCACCTTAACTAATGTGATAAGGGTAGGTGGAAGGGGTGGGGGGTGTCCGATACTGATATCACCCGGGGCGTCAGGGTGCGGGAATGGCCGCCTGGGAGTTACATGACGTCACTTACATCGACTGGAGCGGCCACGGGGAAGTTTCACCCACCATTACGTTATGGACTTCCGATAACCCCTCCGATCCGCTGACGTCTTTTATGCCTGCTACCAACCAGCCATTTTACTTAGGCCTATTCAACGGGGAAATGTATCACTCCCACCACGGCCACGTACACACAGGAGTCTAAATTCTCACATCTATCGTCATGAACTTTCTGGAGATTACGTCATGCATGAAATGGCGTGATTATACTTTTCCTTCACTCACACAAATGCCAAACACTTCACGTCCAAACCAGAATGAATATTAAAGTGGAAGATACAACGGGGCAAAAGGATGAATGATGATATTTGGTCCCTTGAATTACTATTTTTTTACTTTATTCTTGCGACCATCAGATGGTTTTATTTAAAAACATACAGTAGTGAAGGGGATAACGAAGGCCACATCTAATACCTTCGGATGAAAAAGAAAATCCCAAACAAGAAAATCGTCCGCAGCCAGAAACAATAAAATAATGTCCACGTTCTCCGACTCAAGGGGTTAGCTGCTACAAACACCCTTGGCTTGCTTACCTCTGATTAACTTTGGTTACGACAAGATACGTTAGATCAAGAAAGGTAAGGTTAGGTTAGATTAATTTAAGCTAGATCAGGTTTGGATTTTACTTATCATGAAAATGCCTTGCGATCATCTATGAATACGGTACCTGCGCAGGTCTTTTCATGGACATCTGGCCTTGACTGGCGAGAGAGAAAAATTGGCCTGATACGATTCAGACCAGCCAATTTTATCTCTTCTTTTTGGCTGAATCAACTTATCGCCCCGCTACTCCAGCCACGACAGATGATATGACGATGGAAATAGCTCATCCTGTTTGGTCTAACTTCAGTCTCTTCAGTCCGATGATGTGTTATATTATTCCTGTTACCAAAAGACGATTACTGTATATTCAGCTTAGGAAGGACCGTAAATAAACGGCAATTCAAGGTTATCTGACCTCTCATGTTCCAGAAATCTCTACAAAGCTGTATTAAATCGTCTGTTAGTAGCAAGAATACAAAAGAGACGTCCGTTGGCTGAAGGGTTAATACTTTCATTACAACAGGTCTCCAAGCCATCACAATTTTACAGCAATGTAAGAATGGAAATAGTTTACCGTATTTGGCTTAACCTTATTCTCTTTACTATAGGAGGTCTTCCCTAACTTTTAAATAATCTTCTAGCGATAGCAGGAGCAAAGTCAAAATGGGTCTCTTTTCTTCTTACTTCACCTCCATCTACCCCTGCATCTAATTCTTTGTTTATTTCTTAGTAAACTTCCATTCCTTTATCATTCCCTATCTCCTTCCACTTTATCTCCTACAACACTCTCTTTAGTTACCCTTCAACCTCTGTCCTCTTCAGTCTTTTTTTTTTTTTTTTTAATTATTATTATTATTTTTTAACTTCAGTCTCAGTTCCCATCTTGTCCTTACTCCTGCTCCTATCTCTCCTGGTACCTCCTGCTACCCAAGCACCCACTTCGCCTGTCCCTGTCTTTGCTTTCCAACTTCTCCTGCATCAAGTCCACCTCCTACTCATGTTACCCCCTTTCTCTCAGGCTTCTACTCCTGCTTTTGAGTCTTCTGGTACCCACACTCCTGATATCAGAAAAGTGGCCTTAACCTAACCTCATCTAATGTTATCTAACTTCACAGTTGATATATTTGCATAAAAGGTCAATTTTCCACTGGGTGGATGAGTCTTCAGAATACAAAAACGACTCTAGCATCAAATTTTTACATACGAAAGGAACCCGGCGGTCAGTTTTCCGTACAGAAATGTGACTCAAAGTTCAGTTTTCATGGGGTCAGATTTCTGAGTGACAGTTTCTCCAGCAAGTCCTCATCCATTCCACCGTCTCTCCCCGCCACTGCTTTCCCACCCATCCACTCTACCCCCGATCTGTTTCTCCGCCCCACTTCTTCCCGTGCTCCAATTTTTACACCAACTCCCCCACCACAGTCCCTGCCTCTAATCCTCCTCCAGCCCCAACTTTAATCACTCTCTCTCTCTCTCTCTCTCTCTCTCTCTCTCTCTCTCTCTCTCATTCTTGATCTCCCATTGCAACCACATGTCTCATTCCTATTCCTGTCCCTGTGTCTAATCCTGCCCAAACTCTCCCTCAATTCACCGCATCCCATTACTACTCGTGTCTCTGTTGGTGTTTATACTTATTAATATCTCCGTCTCCAGTCCCATTTCAGTCTCATTCCATCCATCTCCCGTTCCAGTCTCCTAGCCCCATCCTACCAGAGTCTATTTTACTTATTCCTTATCAAACTCTTCTCTTACTTTTACCTCATCCCAAATTCCAACCCTTTCTCAGTCTCACTCCCTATTCCTACCAGTACCTTTGTTATTCCTACCAATAACTCTCTCCACATTTCTGTATCAAATCATCCCTCTTTCTTTCCCACTGCCACCTGTGTCTTATCAAATATACTTATCTACTGCCATTACTAGACTATTCTTTATCTAACTTACATATAAAGCGCGACATCATACTGACTGGGTTAAGAGTAGCAAGGAGGAAGTAGAAAAAAATCAATAAAATAAATATATGAATAAAAAAAATCTTCGTACAGATGGCGTTCCAATCGTCCGGCAGGGGCATGAGTTAAATCTCAGTGTGACGTGACAAGAGATTTATGGGGATTAATTTCTTTTACCCATGCACTTAACCAGGTCCTTTCGAATATAAATGGAATCCTGTGGAGGTAGTCGAAATAAAAAAATAACATCCTCTTCCAGAAAGAGTTAATGGATAATTTTTAATCCAATCGCTAGAGCAGATCTTTTCACCAGATGAAAAAATCGCCAGAAGTATACACAGATTAACAACGAAATAAACTAAATGAAATATAAATAGTAGTCCTAGAACTAAGGGCCTGCGAATATAAAAGGTCTCCGCATGCAGATTGTGACGTCACCAGGAGTGGGAGGCGGGGGGGTTGAGGCTATGGAGAAAGTGAGCGAGAAATGAAACAAGGCGAGAAAAGGAAAACACACAGTTGTACAAGATTGTGTATATGACGAACGATATTAAAAGAGCACACTTTCTTCTTAAACAGAGAAATAATGATCTGTCATTAATACATTAAAAGTATTTTACCCGCACGTAATACAAAGTGGATATCGAATAATGCATCTGACATTAGTTACTAGGTCGAGAGAAAACGGAGAACACTTCAGGCCAGTTTTGGTCGGCGGTCAGGAACAGATTGATGGCCAGGCCGAGACCTGACACACTTCGTGACGTCATGCACAGACGGGGAAAATTTTAGCGGGGGCGTGCAGAGACCTTGTATTTGCTGCACCGTTCCTAGTACTATAGGATTAATCGCCCGGAGGTAGCCGGTAATAAAAAACATAGAGCTGGTAGTGAATTGTATTATGTGGGTGAAATGATATCAGCCCCGAATCGGTGTGGATAATTCTGTCTTGACAGGATTAACGTGGCAAACATAAAACTGAATCCGAGTCCACTGCACGTGTACACCACACTTTTTAGTCCACTCCTGTAGTCACCGTTGGAGGGGAGGGCATGGAAGGGGGCGTGGATGAGTAAGTGAGGAGGAGTGGGATGTGAGTGGGAGAGTGAGAAAAAGAGAGGTGGGCGGAAAGGGTGGAGTGCATGGAGGTAGGACCTCCATGGTGGAGTGTGTGCGAGGAGAGTGAGTCACAAGGATGGGTATATGAGAGGATAGATGGGAATGACAAAAAGAGGAAGAGAGTGTGAGAGGTAAAACAACTGTGGGTGAGTGGGGAAAGATGGGGATGAGAGGGATGGAACTGGGAAGGTAAGTGTAAGTAAGAAGGGAAAAGGGTGGTGGGGATGTGAGGGAGAAAGGAGAGAGATGCGTGATGGTGCACTGGAGAGATATTATGTGAGAGTGGCTGAAGGAGGGGAAGAGAGGGGGAGAGTTATTGTAGGAAAGGGTGAGAAAGGGTGAGGGTGAGGAAGAATTGTAGGTGAGGACGGGGGAGGCGAGATGCAGGAAAGGGGGAAGGTTGGGGAGGGGAGGGGAGGAAGGGGGAAAGAGAAGGTGCAAGAGGAGTGAGGGAGAGAAGTGGGAAAGAGAGTGGAAGATGTGGAAGGAGACAGATATGGGTGTGAAGCGGGAGAGAGGGATGAAAGGAGGGGTAATTGGGGGCGAGTAGAGAGAGGAAGGATAGGAATGGGAAGGAAAGAGAGGGAGTGTGACGTAGGAGGGAGAGTAAATATGCGACCAGGGAGGAGAGGAAATGTGAGACGAGGGATGACATGTGGCAGGGGTAATGGGAAAGGGGGAAAGGAAGATGTGGAATATGGGTGGTGTGATGTGGGAGGTAGATGTAAAACGGGAGTTAATGGTGGGAGAAGGGTTGGGAAGGAGGCAGGGATTGGAGAGTATTTGGGTGGAGAATGGAAAGGAGATTAAAGCCCGTATTTCAGGTGGGACGAGGGACGTCTATTTTTATTCAATATTTTTTCATATTACATACTAATATTTCCTTGTATGTTATTTATAGGTCTTTAAAATCAACACAGTTTTCATCAACGGCACAACAGGATACCAGCGTGCACGAGGGCAAATTAAATCAATGACGAAAAGGCGTTACGAAATCCTCAAAGCCATTTAGAACACGATCCTAAGTCCCGGTATATATGTGGGATTGGGGAAAGGAAGCAGTGGAAAAGTGTGAAGTTGAGAGAGGAAGGGAGAGAAAGCGAGAGGGTCTGTTGGGAGGGAGTGGATGGGTGAAACAGAAAGAGAATAGGAGAGTAAGAAAGAATTTCATGTCTGGAGGAGGGGAGGAGAGTGCTGGGGTAGAGAGATGTCACACACGAAAGAGTACATTCACATCACCAATATGCAGGGGTGAAGAAATAAGGCAACAGAATAACGCTCAGATCAAACACGTACAGTTATGACATGAAAATTACACACTGCAAGTCAAGAGTGAGAGCAGTGGAAATGAGTTATTGAAGAGGAGCCTGTGGAGTCACATGGAGAGACAGGCTGACGAATGAGGATATAAAGGAGCGTTGTGGTGTGGATGTGGATGTGATAGGAAGCGTTATGAGGAACACACTGAGGTGGTTTGGCCATGAGGAGAGGATGGAGGGTAAAAGACTGACGAAGAGAGTGTATGTGAGTGAGGTGGAGGGGGGAAGAGGGAGGGGGAGGCCGAGGATGAGATGGATGGATGGGGTGAAGAGGTATATGAGAGAAGGGGGTGTGAGTTGGGAGCAGGGCAGTGAAATGGCGGGGGACAGGGCGACTTGGAGGCGATTTGTTTGTGGCCACCCCAAACGGGATTGAGGCGTCTGGCAATAGATTGATAGACAGAAGTATTTTATGTCAACGTTTTCTATCCCTCTCACTGTACCATTACGATCACCCTGCTACTACTAAGCACCCAATCAAATATATAAGAAGGCAATTTATATATATATATATATATATATATATACAAAGAGAGAGAGAGAGAGAGAGAGAGAGAGAGAGAGAGAGAGAGAGAGAGAACGATGTGGAATTCTGGGTAGCACGTCATTACCTCTGCATATATTACCCAGCATTACTCCTATTATCATCAGTATTATTATTATTATTTTGTCTGTATTGGACTGCCAGATGTAAATGAGGAAGGCGAGAGTATTGGATGGTAATGAAGCGAGGAGCGAGGGGTCGGGAGGCGGTGGGGGCAGGCAGCGATCTGGATTAATTTGATCTTGCCTCTCTGGGTTGGGATTCCGGCGTAGATTGGATTAGCCGAGGCGCCATTGTCCTTTCAAGTCCCCCTTTCTCCTTATGACACTAGAAACAAATTACCTCTATTGCCGTACCGTACCGGGCTGGCCATAGGAAGACAAAATGTAATTAGGGTAAGACGGTTTAGATTAGATCTGATTTGACAAAGATAGACATAGATAAATACTGACAAAGATAGACAGAGGTAGATAGACAGATAGGGTTAGAGCGAGTTACTCTCCTTTATCGACATGAATGTTAATGTGGATTTTAAAACAATAATTCCTACGGACGTTATGTATGACAACTACTGCACACCAATGAAAAGTGTCGTGCGTGATAAGACTCCATTACAAACAAAAGAAATAAACATCAACTGTTCGCTGTGCCATTCTTTCTCAACTAGTTTAGGTTATCAAAAAATAGTCCTATTTCCAGTCAATCTGATAACAACTGTATAACATGGGAAAGATGTGGGTAACGAAGACTTAATGGATCCAGTAAATGGACAATACACTGAAAGAACGCTGAGATCCACCGAGTTAGAGCGACACACCTTCACCTGCTTCACTCTGCAGCAACAGCCTACCTAACGTCACGTAAGGGGTGAGCAGCTACTGACAGGGTACTCTACATAATTATATTCCCTCTGCCTCCATACCGTGTACCCAGAGACAAGGGCTGTTTAATTAAAGTTAGTGTGTCCTGAGCGACACACTTACATCTCGGAGATTATTCTTCCTCATGTTGCTTTGAAAAGTGCAGCACCTGACAGAGTACTCAAAATAAATTCCTCCTGGTTCTGTCTTGTGTAGCCATAGATACGTCGAGTTTAATTTGGTATACTGGGCTAAGGATGAGCCAGCTAGACCAATATCCTTCCACCCTTCCCCCTCCTGTTATAGAGAAAATGAAGCTCCTGGAAGGTGCTCAAATTAAATTCCTTCTCGGTTCCTACGTAAGTTAGCTGTGAACAACAAGAGATTGAATCTTCAATCCGATGACGCATTTATAAAATTCAATTCTGCTACCTCCAGCACTTTTTTCAGCTTAGGGGGACTTGTCGGACTGGAAACATTAGATATATTTTTTAGTAACCCCATCCACTGTGGGGAGCTCTTCTAACTAGAATAAAATTGTCTGCAGAGCAAAACAGAAAAGTCAACACTTTTTTTTTTTTTTAAATCAGAATAATATACTTTTAGAGCGACAAGATACTGACTATCGAATGAGCCTACTTCATGCCACATACAGAAAGCGCCACTACCAGAATGGTATTCAAAGATAACTCCCTCGATTTCTGTGTCGTATATCTACAGAAAGAAGAGTTACACTGTATATAATGGGTCTGGACAGACACAACCAGACCATAAAATCACGGTCTGGTTACGACAATGAAAAACAACGGCAGAGTACTGTACTCAGAATGGAAGCACCATTGTGTACCCATAGACAAGCTGAATTAGAGTAACTTGGTCTGTAACAACACACGCAGAGCAAAGAGCGATAAACCACCCAGTGCCGCGTAGGGGAAGTGCAATCCCAGACAGCGTGCTGCAAATAATGTGTGTGCACTCCAGCACGGTGCAGAAATAAACCAGAAGGGTTGAACGTCACTGCATGGCATTAGAGCCACATTCCAGTACACCATAACCCATTTTACTACCACGGGTTCTCTTCTGGCCTAAATGAAATCGTCAGTGTGGTGGCGGGAATAAACTACAGGTATGCAAGACATTCTGGTGCTGGACGGGGTTAATGCTGACTGAAAAAATTACCGGTATGCAATACGTTCTGGTCCTGGACAGGGTTAATGGTGATTAAATAATTACCGGTATGCAAGACGTTCTGGTGCTGGACGGGGTTAATGGTGATTAAATAAATTACCGGTATGCAAGACGTTCTGGTGCTGGACGGGGTTAACGCAGAGTGCTTTTCACACACTAACTCCTACTTTTAACAAGGCACGCATTTTAGCTGACACAGGAGGCTTCGTTGTATCTCTTCCTGAGCGATTTTTGTAAGTAACAATTTAACATTCTCTTCTATGCTATTTGTATCGTTTTGAAATAAATACAGATTGCATCAATATCATAACATGATGAAACTCAGATGTAGTGTGCAGAATAAATCGTTACGAAAGAAATGTTAAGAAATCTCCAAATAATTTCAGAGTACAAGCCTAACTTACAGGCAAAGCCCCCTCCCCCACCATGGCATCTTATGGTAATAGGGAGTTTAAAGGGACACTATACTAAAGCGCAAACCGTGTTGATTTCAGAGCCAGGCCTGGATAACAGCAGGCTCCGTCTTGCCTCCGTCTTGCCTCGGAGAGGGTACTCAAATTAATCCCCTGTGCTTACCTGCCTGCTGGTATAGTGGTCGGGACAACTCTAGTACCCTATGCCAGCTAACTGACGATGATTTAATTCACTGAGAGTATAGTTGTACAAGCCCGAGAGTGTTCATACTGTCACCATTAACCCTCTCATGGTCGAAACAACAATAACATTCCATTCCAGTTACTGATAATGATTTTATTCAGCTTAAAGTGAGCACAGGAGCGTGACAGTGTTAACTACAGTAAAAATGGGTTTAGAGTGGCACACGACTACGCCACAGGGTGAGTCTAGAGTCAGGTCCCTGACAGACAGCCTCATTAAATCCTTGAGTCTAAATCAACTTCTCTCTTTTTCCTATCAAACGATTTTACTCACCTCAGGCATGCCCCTGTCAGTATGAGGGTTAAAACAGACTATATCAAACTCCTCCAGTTCGAAAAGTCTCTCTAAGCTGAAATAAATCGCCTGACGGCGATCAAAATGGATCTTAAGAGCGACAACTACCAAGCAGATTCTTTAGTTACAGAGTCATGATTCTGAAAGCCTGCCTTGTTAAAACTCTGTCTCCTGGGACTAAGTCGCAGCTGAATACAGTCGTCTGGGGTTAGATGGAAAAATTTACTAGAGCTGTTTCGATCATGAGATGGTCAAATCCTATTACTTACTATCAGCTGAATAAACTCATCCGGCATTAGCTGGAATAAAATAATAGAGCTGTCCCGACCATAAGAGGGACAAATCTCTTTCCTGCCGCACCAAAATGAGGCCGAGTTTAATCAATGTGAAAGGGAGATTCGGGCTACACCTGTCTATAGTTCGCCCATCTTCACTTGGCGGAGATTTTCGTCCTTTTGCATTTTGCGCATCTCAATGGTAGAAAAAGACAGCACTACAACTCTACACCTTTTCATAGCACTTCTTCGTGACCAGCATATTATATTCACTCTAGTTTGGCTGTGACGTGTCCAATAGTAGTATGAGCGAAGGTAAATGTATATTAAAAAAAAAAAAATCTTTTATGCATCTTAACCCCATGAGCCTGGTGATGTATTTTATAAGATATACTTTCTGTCTCCACACGATATGATTCAGTTTGGGGGAGACTTCTTCAACTGATGGGGTTAGAGACTGCCTTCATTAACCCCCAAGAGAGGCCCCTACAACTTTTAAATAAGATAGTCTGATGGCAACAAGAATGAAATATACAGTAAGTCATTGTAGCGAAAAGGTTAAAGGTTATGGGAGTTGATAAACACAACCCCTGCAGCGTCACTGGCCCAGCCGTAGTGTGCAAGTGTCCCAGCAGTCTCGCTGCAGACGCAGGCTAATTGTCCAGGAACACTGCTTATGCTAATGTTATGATGCCCTGTGAGATCACTGCTGCGCGTAACAGTAGCTGGCTGAGACAGGCGGCACAAAGCAACGGCTCCACAACTCACTCCTAACTGAATTAAACTTGTCCTCTATGGTAAACAGTCCAGTTTCATTTTCCTTTTGTGACACTATCTTCCTTGTAACTAGTACTATCCCAACTCTTATATATATATACCAGTACTATACCATCTGGTATATTACATAAATACCACATACCTGCTTTTGGGTTGGGGCTAACAAATTTAAACGCGCGTCCTCTACGTTCGGTTTAATTTTCTTTATATAACATTATACTGTTTATTAATCATACGCTGTATGGCAGTGAGACTTGGGCAGCAAAGGAAGAGGATATTCGCAGGCTCAATCGTACAGAATTGACAATGATTAGGTGGATGTGCAGTGTGTCCGTGAGTGTGACAACTGGGGGGGGGGGGGGCTTGGTTTGCGATGGAAAAGTTGAGGGGTAGGATGGGACTGGAGTGTATTGGTGGTGTGATGAGGAGAGGTAGATTGAGATGGTTTGGGCATGTGGAGTGAATGGGGGATGATAATTGTGTGCAGAAAGTGAGAAGTGTTAATGTTATGGGTTGGGCTGCGAGAGGAAGACCGAAAAGGACCTGGGAGGAGGTCACTGAGTGTGACCTCAGGGATGAAGAACTGAATAGAGAAGCTGCCAGGTCTCGAGCAACATGGAAAACCGGCATTAGGTGACCAAGGTCGACGCATGCAAGCATGTTGGAGCCTTGAAAAACAAACGAACTAACTTTGTACATAAACGTCCTTTGTATATCTACATGGTCTCGTCTGTCTTGTGCATCATATTACCATACCTGTTCTTGAATCAACAGTCTAGCTACGATGGAATTTTCTCAAATACTCACTTCCCTTGTCTTCGATTTGGATACTCTGTACATAAAATGTTTTCTATATACTTATACAGTACATGGTAGTAGTACACCTCCAATATTATAACACATCAGCTCTAGGCTCATCAGTTTATGAACATATCAAATCCGTCTTGATGTCTTCCTATAAATACATTCAATACACGTCCATACGCAATTTCTATGCCCTCCTCTCTATAGAAAACCATCCTTGTTCCCATTTAAAAACTTAATACGGTATATTACTTCCATGGTAAACAGTTACACTACTACGGCTACCATTACAATCCAACCCTCCTCAGTACCATAACCACAACCACACAAACCACCATCCTTACAACCATAACAACCACACAAACCACCATCCTTACAACCATAACCACAACCACACAAACCACCATCCTTACAACCATAACCACAACCACACAAACCACCACCCTTACAACTATAACCACAACCACACTAACCATCACCTTTACAACCATAACCACAACCACACTAACCACCACCTTTACAACCATAACTACAACCACACTAACCATCACCTTTACAACCATAACCACAACCACACTAACCACCACCTTTACAACCATAACCACAACCACACAAAATATCACCCTTACAACCATAACCACAACCACACAAACCACCACCCTTACAACCATAACCACAACCACACAAACCACCACCCTTACAACCATAACCACAACCACACAAACCACCACCCTTAAACCATAACCACAACCACACAAACCACCACCCTTACAACCATAACCACAACCACCATACCACCATTACAAAGACCACCATCGCCATGTACATCACAACAAGTATATATATTACTACGGCAACTACTACGAGTACAATTTAAGTACGTCTCATCAAAACCACCATCCTCACAACCAGAACCACAGTTACCACAATCATCAGTATCTGAATCTCCACCAGCATCACCACCACCGCCACCTACCACCACCACCACCACCACTATAGCTAGCAACATCATCCCCTCCCCAACCACTACCACCACCACTACTACCACAGCAGTCTCCATCTCAGCCCAGACCACTGGAGGCGAGGCGGGTAAAAACACAAACTTTGGCTCATAAATCGCACCATAAAGCAGGAGGGTCCCTGGGCCAACTTAAGGCATCAGTGAATTTGTCTATCTCCACTCGACTCGGCACTGCTAGAGAGAGAGAGAGAGAGAGAGAGAGAGAGAGAGAGAGAGAGAGAGAGAGAGAGAGAGAGAGAGAGAGAGAGAGAGAGGGGGGGGGTGTCAGGAACAGAAGGGCTTCGCCATGAATTCTTGATGACAGGCAAAGCGTGTACCAGTATCCACAAAAGGTCACTGGCTGGTCGTCATCCATATGGAAAAAGGACACACACACACACACACACACACACACACACACACACACACACACACACACACACACACACACTCCTTTATACTTCATCTGTGTCAATCATAGCCAGATATATTTTTTACAGACAGGCTTTTTACCCTTATTTGTTATTCGACCTTTATTTTCATTTCTTTTATTGTTTTTTCTTTTCTCTTAAAAACTTCCACTGTCCACTTTTACTCCTTCTGTGCCATTCATAGTCAAATTACTCTGTTAATCAACCACTGGAACTTACTTGGACATTGTCTTCTGCTTCTTTTCAAGACAGTTTTGGATTTTCTTTCTTTGAAACAGAAACGAAAGAGACCGAAACCCACACTGCCCTTTCTAATCTTTCTGTGCCATTATTAGACATATTATTCTGTCTTTCCACCACAGGAGCTAAGTGGCATTCCCCTTTCCCTCCTTTTTTTTTTTTTTTTTCTGCTTTTCAGTAAATGTGTCAAACTCGCCTTAACGGTAATATAATCTTGAATGTAGCTTCTGTTCTTACCACTTTCTCTACGGTACTTAACATTATTCTCTGTACCGCTATTTCCTGTCTTTGCCTCCACCTGTGCGTTGATATTCCGGTCACCACTTTTGTTTCTCTGAAAATATTGGACACACCGAAAAAGTCCCCCGCCCTTTCCCACGCTCTGTCATTTATGGTCATGTATACGATTATTTTTCAGACTTGTGTTTTATCCCATTCTGCTTTTCAACCATTCTTTTCTCTTTTCCGAATGTTTGTTTCTTTTCTAGTTCGCCTTTTAACTAAAATCTCGCAACTAACTTCTCTTCTGACCACTCTCTCTCTGTTTCTCTTATATTACTTTCTATTATGTCTATTTTTCTATCTACCAGTAGCTACTTTTAGTTCACTTTGTTACCATCTATAATGACCAAATAAATTAGAAAAAGACACTCATCCCTCCACAGTTCCTTCTATACTCTGTGAGCTAGCCTAATCACAGCACTACCTATTTTTTTGACCAGTGTTGTACACCATTCCTTAGGTGATGACGGACGACGACGACGACGACGATGATGATGATGATGATCTTTAATTTATGGACACGGGTTGCTTTTTTTTTTTTTTTTTTCTTCCGTCTTTCTGCTCAGTGCCAACCATAGCTACATCTAGTTTCACCGTTTTATGCGAGCCTGTTCTACGATCTCTGTTTTCATGCCGATACCTGATTAAAATACATGCATACATATATACATACATACACACATAAATTATAGACGTACGTATAAGTATGATTCATTCTCTCTCTCTCTCTCTCTCTCTCTCTCCAACACAAGCTATCTCTACCTACAGTACACTAACTACCTCCCTGCCTTGTTATCCTGGGGGCAAGATGCTCTCAGGTATGCAAGTACCATCATCACTGCCTCATCTCTACCACTTTTATACTTAAGGGGTCGCTAAGGGCCGCTCTAAGCCGACTCTGCCGTCTGCTGGCAAAGAATCTTGGAGCTTGACAAAGAATTTTGAGAGGAAGTACTTGGCTTAGTATGTGAAAAGATGTTGGGACTTTAGGAGAAACGCCATACATACACTTGCACAATTATTCTCTCTCTCTCTCTCTCTCTCTCTCTCTCTCTCTCTTTCTCTAGCCTACTTACCTATATTGTCTAGCATGCAAGTAAGTTCTAAGATACACAGATAAATGTACACAAACCAATACATAAGAGAGAGGGAGAGAGAGAGAGAGAGAGAGAGAGAGAGAGAGAGAGAGAGAGAGAGAGAGAGAGAGGGGGCTGTGTTTTGGTCATTAGGTGCTGTAGGATCAAAGTGTGAATCTGTCTCTGTCACAAGGACTGAGGACTTTGATGGGGTGGCGATGAGAAGAACAATGCGAGGGTATCGAGGATAACAATGAGGAAAGTAGTAAGGAAACCGCATGGGTGAGGTGGATAAATAAATACAAATGCACTGATAGAGCTTGGCTGACTGACTGAAAGACAAATATATAAATAGACATGCCGACAGACTGATGAAGATGGACTAAGGAATTCATAGTACTAAGATTAAACATAAAACTACGTATGTCTCCTGTTCATACTTAGACTGGCCTTGAGAAATATACATATAACAGAGAGGGCTTCTGGATGGATGGAAGCACAAGCGTAAAGGACGAAGAGAAGGAGAGGGAAAGGGATGCTGTGAAAGGGAGGTATGTGTGTCATGGACTCTCTGTCTCCTGTATTGTTAACTTTTTTCTTTTTTCACTTCTCTCTTCTTTGTATCCTTCTTCCTTTCCTGCACTTTACAGTTTCTTGTACATTCTTGCCTCCTCGTCTCTCTTTCCATTTCTCTGTTATTCTTTATCTCGTGATCCTCTTCCTTTCCTATTTTGACTCTATCCGTTATTCTTCCTCTCTTTTGCATGCCATTCATCATCTTTAATTCTTACTTCCTCTATTTCTCTCATCCTCACCAGTTCTGTTTTTCCATTCTTCCATTGTTTCTCTTTGCGGTATCCACCATATTCCTTCCTCTCCTACTCACTGTTATCCATCTGTTTCTCGTCAATCTTTGCTTCTCTTCCATTTTCTATCTACTGTTTCCCTTTAATCTCTTCTACTCGTCATCCTAAGGCGGAGCGACGATGTTTTTGCCTGCCTCTGTGTGTGTGTGTGTGTGTGTGTGTGTGTGTGTGTGTGTGTGTGTGTGTGTGTGTGTGTGTGTGTGTGTGTGTGTGTGTGTGTGTGTGTGTGTGTGTGTGTGTGTGTGTGTGTGTGTGTGTGTGTGTGTGTGCGCCCATTATATGTCATGAACAGCTTGAGCTATCAACATGAAACCTTCAGGGCATCAAGATATGGCCAATATCTTGGCCGAGTTCGAAAATGGGCACTCGGGATCAAGGTCAAGGTCACCAAAATGGCTGCCAAAGGTTAACTAGCTTTTATCGCCCGCCTTTAGCACCATTATATCTGAAGAATGGATTGGGCTATCAAAATGAAACCTTCAGGGTATCAAGATGTTGCCTAGATCTTGCACTTAACCAACAGCATATTCTGGCGTGCGGTTAGCATTCGGCTTCCGAATGCTTTTCATTCATTATTTTATTATGCTGAAACTGAATAAAGAAGTCTGGAGGAGTTATTACTATCACTATTAACCCTCTCATGCTCGGAACAACTTTATTTCTTTACTCTAACTAGGCCAGGTGATTTGATTCAGCTACGAGTGAATACAGGAGCCTGACTGTGTTAATTCCGCCACCAATAACCCTCTCTTGGTAGGGACAGTTTTTAATCATCTCCTGGTAGGGACAGTTTTAAGATACGTCTGATGATTTAATTCAGCTGAGTGACTGTGAGAACCCAAGTGTTAATTAATATATTACCTCACTGAAAAAGTAAAGATGAGAAAGAAAGAGGTACACGAGTAAAAGATCAAATATTCCTTCACATCACCTCCAAAGTGTATAAAACCTTCAGGAGTTCAGTCCACCATGATCACCCTGGGTTCCAATTTACTTCACTCATCAGGAACCATTCCAAAAGTGTTAATGAATTACTGGCTGACAACCATACGTAAATGAGAGGCCAAGAAGTGGAAGATGAAGGAGCGAGAGAGGCCAATGAGTGTACGCTAATGAATGGGAGAAGGAGCGGTAGGGCCGTATTTCTATTGGTATAAAATTATGTATTTCTAGTGGCATATATATATATATGAGAGATTTCGTGAACTTTTTCCTCGGCAACTTATTTTGCCTTTTACCTCCTTCCATTAGCTATTTTGTACGTTACTGAAGCAAATTATGCCCACATGAGAAATATGAAACAGAAAAATTATTATACCAGGCGAATATATGTAATAAACAGGTAAGAAAATAGTGCTTTGAAGCTTCCAAAGCCACTTAGAATACGACGCTCAGACCGAAAGCAGCGCCTGAGAAGGGCCAAAAGGGAGGTGAATGTGACCTGTATGAAAGCCAGAGGGGAAGGCAGGCAAGGCTGAGTGGGGTATCTGTATCATAATGATCCGATTTCTGTAAGTGTTAGTTTGTTACCATAACACATCAAAAACGGCGCAACGCTGCGCAACTTTTGTTAGAGCAAGGTACCTTTAAAATGCTCTAACTTGAAGAATAAAACCATTTCCAGTCCAATCAGGCCACCGGTTCCCGAGTTATGACTCATTTCTGGCCTTCTGCTTCAAAGTTAGAATTTGCTTTTAGTGGAGGGGATGGATTCGTTCTTCGTCAGGCACTGAAATTACCAGCATGACAGAAGAGAAGAGTGACGTGTTTGTTGTATTATCACTCTCTCGCCTCTCCTTCTTCCCTCCTTATGCTCCTAAAATTGTATACTATGATGCTATAGTATAGTTTAATACCAAACACTGCCATCCTGCCTCTCTCTCTCTCCTCAACGGGTGTCCAGGCAGAATAAACGCAAGGGAAAATTCCTCGCTCCGTCTCGCTCACGGCATGAGAAATTCAAATTTATGTTACCTTTCGACTGAAAACAGGAATTGACTTGACATGGAGAGGAGGCCGCCGAAGACAGCCTCTAAGCGAGTAAACATAGATTGTAAAACAGAAGATAAAGAAAAGCAAGTAAATAAAAGAGGGGTACAAAAGATAAAGATCGTAATTCAGAAGCAAAATGATGGTGATGGTAAAGCAGGTAAAGCAGAGTAAGAGGGTTATACTATATACTATATACCTAGGCTGCTTCCCCCAAGAAAGGGAGGTAGCCGAGACAGGACGACACACTCGCCATTTACTCATCCATTTAAACACATTCATTCGCATCTTAGCCCCAAAGGGGAGAACGGACAGATCCTCACCGCACCACACCACACAAGGGTCAAGTAAGAGGGTACACGAGTTAAAGGCAGTAAGATAGAAGAAAAGAGATGGTAAAAAGAAAAGATGAAGCCGCGAAGATAGAAGAAAGGAGAAGATAGTAAAATAAACGCAGGTAAGGCAAAGGATGAGGGTATAAAAGATAAGGATTGACAGAGGTAAAAAATACAAGAAGAGAATGATACGAGAGAATCAGGGAAGGTAACAAAGAAAAATGTTTCAAATGAAAAAGATGAAAGCAAAACAGAAGAGAGGTGGAAGTAAACAATTTTACTGAACTAAGAAGAGACCTATCATTAATGAAGGATTTACTGTAACAAACTTCTCTCAATGAACCATCTCTCTCTCTCTCTCTCTCTCTCTGACTTCTTACCTCTCACTCTCACCCACGGTACCTCATTAGGAGCTCCTTTCAACCACTGACTATTGGTGGCAGGTCGCCTACGACTCGAAATAAAATTAATAAAAATATGTCCCGTATTTCGCGCTTACATAAGGATGTGTTGAAGAAAATGGTTTTCATTTAGCACCCCACCCGTCTCTCTCTCTCTCATGCTAACGCGGATGCACCCATTAGTACGAGGGACCCACCATAAAAAAAAAAAAAAAAAAATCCAGCAATACTCGAAATGAGCCGGAATAATAGTCATCGTAGTGAAAGTGAGCAAAGAGTCAATCAAACCTCAAAAGTCTTAGACGTTCTCCCTATGCTTCTTGAATATGATAAAAGAGGAAAGTGGAAAAAAAAAAAAGAAAGAAAGCAAACACGCACATTATCGAAATCGCAGTGAAAGGGATTAGGAAGTTTGGGTAAAATGGGTAAAGTGAAAGGGATTAGGGAGTTGGTGCAAAAGGAGTACAGTGAAAGGGATTACGGAGTTTGGGTAAAATGGGTGCAGTGCAAGGGATTTGGGAATTGGGGTACAATGGGTACCGTACAGTGAGTAGGATTAGAGAGGGATTGGGGAGTTGGGGTACAATGGGTACCGTACAGTGAGTAGGATTAGGGAGTTGGGGTAAAATAGGTACAATGAAAGGAATTAGGGAGTTTGGGTAAAATGGGTGCAGTGAAGGGGATTAGGGAGTTGGGATAAAATGGGTAAAGTGAAAGGGATTAGGGAATTGGGGTAAAATGAGTGGGTGACAAACTGTATCTGATGACCGCGGGGTCCACACCACCACTATAATGTCTGGGAAAATTATGAGACAATTTCCGTTATAAATATACTTAATGTTCTTATAAGCCCTATAAATGCGACTTAAAAATTTCTGATGATATTAATTTGACTTAGACCGCATTGTGCTTGGCTTCGGAGGCTCCCACATATATAAAACTGTCAATATATGCTCGAACCCACCTCCCTGATGCATCTATATCCTTCTAACCAAGGACTCGAAGTGGCACAGGAGACCTTGTTATATCTCATTTCTTGGGGACTTACTTTGCATATTACACCTTAACACTGCCTTATATGTTATTTTTGTCTTACTTCTACCACCACCATCCAACAAACACTACCACCATCCAGCAAACATTACCATCATACAGCCAACATATAACCACCATCTAACTACTGCCTAACAACCACCACCACCACCACCACCACCATCCAAAAACCACAACCACAGTATAGCCACCATCTCATCTAACCACCATATAACCACCACCCAACAACCACAACAACGATCACCACCATCTACCCACAACCACCATCTAACCATCATCACCATCCAACCACCACCACCACCATCCAACCACAACCCCCAACACTCCATCTAGACTCCCGGAACCCCCTCACACGATTATTCCCGTCACCAGCACCAGGTAGTTCATCTTGGGCCGGACACACATTGAGCGCCATCATAAACACCAACTCCACCACCAATAACGCCATAATGAACACAACCCGCTAACCACCACACCACAACCTCATTACCGTACAGCGCCATCTAGGGCATTAGTGTGGGAAAGGGGAAAGCGGGGAACTGGAGGGAGGAGAGAAGAGAGGGAAGAAGAAGAGAGAGGGAAGGAGAAAAACGGAGAAAGGAGAAAAAAAGGGGGAAGGAGAAAAAAGAGGGTATGCGAGGAGGTATGGGTGGGAAGGGGAAAAGTTTATCATAATCATCATCATCATCATCACACAAGTGCTGAGTTAAGAGAGAGGGAAACTGGAGAGAGGAAAGGAGGAGAGACAAGAGGATGAGGAAGGAGGGGAGAGGAGAGGGATAGGGAGAGGGAGGTATTAATCATCATCAAACCACCATCACACCAACTCATTACTGTACCAACGCCACCTAGGGGGTCATTAACGAGGGTACGATGACACATGCTACACGACTGAGGGGTTAACGGGTGAGGGAAAATAGGAGGGAGGAGAGAAGAGGAGAGGAAATTGGAAGAAGGGGAAAAGAGAGAGAGGGGATACTGGAGGCAAGGGAGGATGCGGGGAGGGCTAACTGGAGGGATGAGAGTAGAAAGGGGGGAATTGGAAGAAGGAGAGGAGAATGGGAGGGGGAACTAGAAGAAAGACTGGAGGGAGGAAGGGGAAATTAGGAGAGGAGAGGAGAGGGGGAGGGGAACTGGAGGCAGGGGAAAAGAAAGGGAAAGGAGAAGAGGAGGAGGAAGGGGAAATCAGAGGGAAGAGAGGAGGAGGGGTGCTGACGGGAGGGGAGGAAAGAGGGAAGGGAGAAAAGATGCGGATAGGGACCTGGTGGAGGAGGGAAGACTGTGAGGGGATCAAAATAAGTTGTCAGGCGAAATGGGAGGAGAGGAAGGAGTTCATCATCATCAAAACTGTGTTTGGTTTGGGAGAAAAGGGAAATTTGGAAGGGAGAGGACAGAAGGAAGGGAGGAGAGATGAAAGGGTGGGAAAGAGAGAGTCTGTTATCATCACCACCTGAACACATTTTTTTTTTCACTCCGCAGAAAATAGAGAGATGGGGGAGTTTTTAAAAAGCCAGCATTCGTTACTTCTGTGTATCTGGCTAATAAAAATTTTATGTAAAAAACAGCATAAAAATATCATCAAAGGTAGAATTCAAATTGATAAATAATAGCGCAGTTTACCGAGTTCATGGCCAGGTGAGGTTTATTGTGATAATATTCCCCCCCCTCTCTCTCTCTCTCTCTCTCTCTCTCTCTCAGTAGTTTTACCGTATGCCCTGGAAAAAAATAATGCCCTAAACGCTTTGCAAAAAAGAAACATTTTTATTTCACTGCCACAAAACTATACCCGTACATTTGCTCAGGCGCTGTAAAAACTAAATACCCTTTTCTGTTCATTAAATATAAAATCTATCCCTCTATGCACGATAGTATTATTACCTTAACGTTGTCCTCCTCCTCCTCCTAGTCCGACATCATCATCATCATCATCATGATCATCATCATCATCATGATCATCATCATCATTATCATCAATCATTCCCACTTAAAACATGTAGTGCTAAGAGTTGATGAGAATAGGATAACACAAACTCAGAACTATCAACAGTGCTTACATAAACAGGTCACACATCTAGTCATCTCATCCATCCATCATCCAATCCTGATGTGCTCACCAGCAGCGCAGGGGCCCATGGTTGGGCTGATACGTCTTCACTTACCTGTAAACAGAGAGAAAATTGTTATATTCATAGTTAACAGGGAGGAAATGAGGGTGCAATAAAGACTGAGAGACAGTGGAAGGGAAAGACTACCGGGAGCATCAGGGTACAAGGGAGAGAGGATGGGAATGACGCCTAGAAAGGAACGGAGGTGAGGAGATGGGGAAGAAGTACGAGGGTGCGAAGAAACGGAAGGACAGTGAGATCAGAGTGAGAGAGAGTGAGAAGGAAGGAGAATGGGAAGCAAAAGGGTAGCTGGGAGAGAAAATGAAAGGGAAAGAGAAAGACGGCAGTTGGGTAAGAAGGGAGGGAGGGTGAGACTGTTCAATTATGATGGAGTGGGGGGAAAATGGGAGGGGAGTAGCAGAGATAGTGGATGGGAAGAAGGGAGAAAGCATGGGTGGTCAGGAAAGCTGGGAGGGTGAGGGACGACTGAGGAAGAAAACGAAAGAGATGGAGGGGGGGGGGTAGGAAGGTTGAAAGGGAGGACTGAGGGAGAGTGAGAGGGAGGAGATAAGGATGGCGAAAGGAAGGAAGAAGGGAGAGTCCGAGTGAGGGTGAGTGAGAGGAAAGATGTGAGGGAAAGTAATAAGAGAGAATGTGAAGAAAGAAGGGTGAGAGAGAGTGGAAAAAAGAGTAAGGATGGGTGACGAGAAAGGTATGAGAATACAAAGTAAGAAAGAAGAGAGAATGAAAGGAGAGAGAAAGATTCGGCGAGAGGAAGTGACAAACAGTGAAACTAAAGATTAAAAAAAAAAAGTGGGATGTTAAAAAGGAAGGCAAGTTGGAGCGAAAGGAGAGAGGGCGAATAAAGTAAAAGTATGAGAAGAAAGTTAAAGGAACAAGAAAGGAAACTGCAGAGAATGCAAGGCATGAGGGTGAACCGAGAAAACGTGAGAGGAAAGACGAGAATTTAAATAAGGGAGGAAGAAGAAGTTACGATGTAAATGTAGAGCTAAATTTATGCAAATTGTATTTTTTCCACCCTGGTAATTTTGAGTACTCTGTCAGTAGCCTGAGGGACGATGTACACCTAGGGACAAAAGTTTACCTAATATTTGTCTCTTCTCACTTCCCTTGGCTGCCTGATATTAAAAAAAGAAGTGAAGTTTGCTATGTTGTTCTGGCCATAGATGCTTCACTGGTAAAATGCGTCAGGGAGGGAAGTGACGAACACGCCATGAGTGAGAGGTAGACAGCAAGCAATATTAGACGAACTTTTATCCTTAATTGTCCAGTCCACGTCAATTATCTCTTTACATATTGGGGATTTTATTTAACAAAGCGAGATGTCTACTAATTCAGCATTTGCTGATAAACTCAAGAGCTCTAGTTTAAATAAACTTTTAAGCACAGAAAAAAAAAAAAAAACATCTCAGGGACGTTGCATTATCACGCACAAGACGAAGTTTTTAAATGCTAAACCAAATGTCCTATTTCAACGATCATACATATGTTTTCTAAGTGACTCATTAAAGTAAAATACCACGGCTTCATCCAGAAGTGCTCGTAATTCAGAATCACCAGACATACCGACATGTACTGTATATTATGGGCAGCGATACTACTTTTGCTGACTGTACACTAAGGGTATTAAGTATCTCCTAAGGTCTGGTGGATGTATCGCGGTAATGTCTAACCATCCGAGACACGCGACAGTCCAGTTAAAGACATGGCTGAGATTCACAAAGATACTTATGATAAATATCAGGTCGTAATGAAGTCTTTTTAAACTGAAGAATAAGGAGCGGAAAATTTAGATACTTCCCATGTCTCTTGATTGCTCTTCCTGCAAATTCAGACCTTAGTTGTGAGAAATAGTTTACGAGAGATTTTTCTAACTTTCAACACAGCTTTCATTAACCCCTACACAATTCCAAACTCTTCCTACGCTGAATAAAATCGTCTCTTGGGTGCCTGATTTAAACGGAAAAGTATGTCATCAATGTGACACGGCCTAATCAAGTGAAAGTACCACACACGATAATCAGGAATAAATTAGCAAAGTGTGAAGCGTGTAATAAATGAGCAAGCCCCATGACAGTGCTGGAGACCCCATCCCCCTTATTCACCCAGCCAGTGCTGTGTTGTTGGAGGCGGTGAAAACATAATGAAATATGGATGGCAGGAACAGTCCTCGCGAAAATAGTGGTAGATGTGGTGAGTGAGGTCCAGAATCTACAAAAAGAAAAACAAAAAACAAAAGGGGGAATAATTAAAACCAGAGTATTCAGGCAAATGGGCCATGCATCCAGCCCCTATATACCGTATATTCCATGGTTGTATCAAGAGTACTAAATATCTAACTAAATTACAGTAAAGTATGGCAAGGAACGTGTAATTAAAGCTTAACCACTCGGAGTCCAATCTCTTTCTTTCCTCTTTACTTAATCTCCTTATCCTATAACAGTAATTTCTCCCACACTCTCCTATCACCCTCGTACTTTTCCGTCCGCTTCCCCTTGTTCTGTGTTTGCTCTCTCCATCACGTTGTAACAGAGGAGAGATGAGAATAGACCCCCTTCAGTGGTAGATAATTCCTTCTCCCTCTCCTCATTAAGATTCTCTCTCTCTCTCTCTCTCTCTCTCTCTCTCTCTTTCTTCTCTCCCCTCCTGCCTTGATCGCTCTTTTTTCCTCCGCCTTTATCTCCCTCCCTATTACCGCTCATCCTTCACCTCCTTGTCCTCTCTCTCTCTCTCTCTCTCTCTCTCTCTCTCTCTCTCTCTTGCTGTCCGCTGATTTCTCAGTCCATAATTTTTTCGTCTGTAGATTCGAACTACGTGGACAATCTTCACTTTGGTCATGTTCGTTGACTGAATTAACCCCTGCAGTGCAAGTGTGTCTCTTGTAAGTTAATCTTGTCACCGCCAGACGATTGTATTCAACATGGGGGAGGCTTCCTGTAGTGATGGTGTTGGGAACTTTCAATATACCCCCACAGTACCATGACTTTTTATTTTATTTTATCGTATTCTTGCTACCACGAGATACTGGTCTTCAACTTAGGCTATTGCTCTGTAGTGAAGAGGTAATACGCTGTGACCATTAATGCCTACAGTACCATGACCATACTTTTTTTTTTTTCATATCTGCTACTGCCGAACGATCTTATTCTCATCGGAAGACCTCATTTCTAGAGTATTAAACACAGATTGCTGTTGAATAATCCCTGTCTGTCTAGCCAAGCAGATTCATCAAATGTACCCTTGGAATGTTTAAACTCTGTCTTAGGCTGTACCATATATGATGTTTACCTGGAGATCCACTTGGCCTTCAAGGACGATTCATAGCGCTGATGGCCAAATTATAGCACTGTAGAAAGATTACATTACGGTACTTCAGGATGATTTATAGGACTGCAGAACAAATCACAGAACTGCATGATGTATCATAGACTTATAGGGTGAATCAAAGCATTTCTGGATGAGTCATAACATTACAAGACAAATGATAACACTGAATGATGAATTACTCACAGCAGACGAACCGTGGCATTGCTGGACGAATCACAGCACTCGAGGACAAATTATAACACTGCGGGACAAATCGTAAAACTGCTGGGTGAAACACAGCACTGCACGAAAGATTGTAACATAGGAGGACTAGTCAGAATTATATATATATATATATATATATATATATATATATATATATATATATATTTTTTTTTTTTTTTTTTTTTTTTCAAAAAATCTTTCTTTGCCTTGCATGGATGAGGTGTAGCACTCTACTAACAAGTCTCCCAGTTTGTGTTTCCTTTCCTAGTTTCTGAATCCTACCCAACCCATTTGTAATAATAGGAACAGTACTAAGATGAAAATGAAGATAATATTAAAGGCGATGGTGATGATGACCATGATGACGATAACAATGGTGATATACCGTAATGATTACTTTTTTTTCTACTTTACATCCTTTAGCTTCTTCATATTCTCTCTAGCCATCTCTCAGCCAGCATCCTTCACCTTCACCCGTCACTCTGTAAATTCCTCCTCTCTCCCCCCAGTCCCCGGTCCTCCATCCTTCCCTCCATCCATCATAATCCTTAAACGTTTTCAGGCAACGAGATCTTATTTGCCATTCTTCCCATCCTGTTGACATCCAGTAAGATTTATGAGGGACGCGAGAGGCAGGCCTGTTTTGCCCTGTAGTAAATTTTGCCGAGTGTGGCGGGAATGGCGAACGTACCCTCAAACTTAATTAATATTAACCCCCAAACAAGCTGCACCAATTTGCCCCACGAGATTAACCTGATCCGGTGCTCGTGTGTTGTCCTACCATGTCTCTCATATCCTGTCCTGCTCTTGTCATGCGTCCCTTTCCCTGTCATTAGCCTGTCCTGCCCTGCCCTGCCCTGATGTATCCTGCCATGCTTGTACATATACCTGCCTTTGCCCTGCACTTTCTGCCTGCCTTGTCCCGCCATACTTGAACATTTAACTGCATTTGTCCTGTCCAGTCCTGTCTTAGCTGCCTGCCGTGCCCTACTATGCCCTCTCTAATTGTTGCGGTACCATTCCTCCCTGTTTATGCCGTTCTCTTACTCAGTCTTGTCTTTTTAAAAATAGCTATCTGTCTTTTCTCCATCGTCCTTTCCTATCCGGTTCTGACTAGTCCATCCCTTCTTCATCCCGCTCACTCCGTTCACTCAGACATCCCCTGCTCTGATTTTTTCCTTATTTACCTCTGACCTCATCTTCTGTCTTTCCTGTCCTGCTCACTCCCTTCCACTGTCCTATCGTTCTGATCAATTCTGTCCTATTCTGCTCTGCCGTTCTGCTCTATCCAAGCAATTCTGTTCTGTATGTTCCGCTTTTTATCCATTTTTACCTCCGCCAAGGAGTTTATGTTTTCACCCTTGTCCGTTTGTTTGTTTGTTGGTTTTGGTTTGTGTGCAAGATTACACAAAAACTACTGGACGGATTTCCACAAAACTTGGTAGAAGAATGGCCTTGGCCCAGAATACACTCCATTAAATTTTGGTGCGGATCCGGATAAAGGTACGGATCCAAGAATTTTTTTTCACTTTCTTTAGCATTATGAGATAGGGCGTTGGAGGAGGTATGCGCTCTACTGAGTGCCATTCTAGTTTCTCCTGTTTTCGTACCATTTTTTCTTAGGGATTTACATTCCACAAAACGCTTCTTGTATGGTAATGTCTTATATTACACACAGGGATTGCACCAACATCAATAATAAGATATTCTCTCTCTCTCTCTCTCTCTCTCTCTCTCTCTCTCTCTCTCTCTCTCTCTCTCTCTCTCATCCAGGCATCATCCACCAGTGTCAAGGGATTGTTGGGTGGGATGCAACATGTCTTGCTCTTTTATACCTAATGACCTGTGGTGATGGAGATCCCCCTTCTTCCGTGTTTACCGGGAGCAATTTTAACCACACGAAGACTCATAACCCCTTTCAGCTTCGGCAGAGGTTAACAGCCCTATTACCAACACTCAAATCGCGGAGGTGAAGGCAAGTCCTAGATTCTTAGGGTCATTATGATACTGATTATGCCTGCATCCCACATTATATAGTACACACGGTTACGATACGGAAACACTTGACACATTATACCTTCATATCATGCTTCAGAGATTGTCAAAAGAAATTAGGGTCATACCGACACCTTCAGCATCTTAGTTTTAATCCTTTCAGCCCAATGACGTCTTTATCAATCCTAATATCACCACATGATTTTATTCAACTGGTGCAAGGTCCCCATTGCAGAACACAACGGAAACTTTACGTACACCCTCCATTTCGAAATGTCTCTCTTATGCTAAATATAACGTCACAGCATCGGCAGGTTCGCGTAGAGTGCTGAAATTAATTACTGCGCACATTAAAATCCAAATACCACCACCTTGGTAAACGGGATTCGAAGGTGCGACATTAGGATTATGGGCACAGTACTACATCCACTAATATTTGTGAGGCGAGGTGGTGGTGTGTGCATATCAGTGAGGGTCAGGCCATTAGCGTGTTGGCAAACGGTTACGGCACTGTTACTCACGCTGCTTCATGTGTCCAAACCCATGTAGTTTTGACACCAGACCCGATTCTACCTCGCTACAGTCTGCCCATCCTCATACGTAATTTTTTTTTTCACTTTTGTCGCTATTAAGTCCACATTAAAAGGCAGAAAACAGGCCTATCCACCTAGCACAGTCGTCCAAAGCTACACAGTTTTGATCCCATCATATCACCATTATCTAGCTCGTGTCAGGCCGTTCCCGTGAGAAAGTCGACATGTTCAGCAGGGTTTTTATATCTTCTTCTTCTTCTCTCTCTCTCTCTTAATTGCTCTCAGGTACAGGACGTTATTATCATTTTACTGCTGATACCGATTTGCTTCCTGGCGTTTTTATAGAATCTAAAGTCTCGTTCTGAGCCTATTAATGAAGTCAGTCTACATCTAACCTCTCCAGACGGAAAACACTTTCCTATGTCGAATAAAATAGTTTGTTTATAATAATTAGAAAATAAAGATAACGTCCTTGGGTTAAAAGTTGTCAAGTTCATTGTAAACTGTAGATAAAATGAGTACAGATGTGGCACACGCGTCCAAAGTTACAGTTTTGATATAGAAGGCCACCACTTCGATTGGTCCCAGTCAGGACATTGCCGTACTAAAAGTGTAGTGCGGTCCAGAGGGTATTCCCGCGACCTGACAGAGGTTACACTCCCACGGGCCCACCAGTAACATTCCCACTGGACCACACACCTGATATGAGCTGGAGGAAAAAAAGTGAATGATGTTTCTCTCTCTCTCTCTCTCTCTCTCTAGCTGGAGGAGAAAAAAGTGGATGATGTTTCTCTCTCTCTCTCTCTCTCTCTCTCTCTCTCTCTCTCTCTCTCTCTCCAGAAAGTAGTTCTTAAATCCATTAGTATATACTTGATTAAACCTTTTCTTTTTCTTTCTTTTTAACTTCAGCTCAAGTAATAAGCGACGCGCCCATTCACCTATCGTTAAAATCTGGAAACCCCGTATTAATTCTCCATAAAAACACTCACAGTCAGATCTTAAATCCAGTACTAGTTCATTACGTTTTTTTTTTTTCCCATCCAGCTTGCCTCACTTTAGTATTGAAAAAAATCCTAATGGGTCTTTAACAGCGCCGTTTTGAAGCTGCCACTCTTCTTCTTTTTTAACACTATAATTGCCTGACTATTATCCAGTGAGTTATTAAGCCCCGAAACCCAAGGTCGTCTTTTGTATATCATTCTTCCTGCTTCCAGAACAAGTATATTTAGTTTAAGAGAACACCTTGGTTATGAAAGGGTTAATGAAGACTATATCAACTTCTCTTAATTCAAAAAGATATATCCTATGCTGAAAAAAAAAATCTAGTGAACATAGCAAGGAAAAAATAAAATAGATGTCCGTGAACTGAAGGGGTTAAGTGGACACCTTGGTACTGAGGAGGTTAATGAAGGCTGTATCTAACCCCTCCAGTTCATAGTCTCTCCTTAACTGAATAAAATCGTCTGGAGGTAGGAACGATAAAATATAAGACATCCTCGAGTTGAAGGGGTTAACTATGCCGTAGTCAAACATCCATCATTGTTTTTGTTCACAATTAACAAACTGTTCTTATTTGCTCTTTGACTTGTGCTCGTATTGTGCTTAATTACCTCTTACTTGGGTGTTCATTGAGCTATCAATACTTTACCAGCGAGCACGTCATTTATGATTTATTTTTGCTACTGCCAGACGATTCTGTTCATCTTAAGCACGCTAGTAGGGAGGGCGTTAACGAAGACTACATCTATCTAACCACTTCTGTCCCATCGCTACAATTCTTACTCCTGCTTTTATTATCACTCTTACTCCTACTATGCTAACACTACTACTACTACTTAACTACCACCACTACTTTCTCTAATACTGCCGTTGTTGAAGTCGTTATGAGGTCAATGTGTCAGTGGGAAGTAGAGTCGTTATGGCAAAGCACTGCCATTATCACTACCATCATTACTGTCACTGACTTCCAGCGCTGTAACAATAACCCTCATTTGCTGTACCAACAAGGCACCCATTAACCTGACAAGTGCCAACCATCCATCACTATTTGCTTCACTTCCACAACTATTACTTTTCCTGGATAATGACACGTTTAAAGCCCCTGTTTTTTGTCTTCACTAACTACTGTTCACCAACACCTTCATTTTCTTTCCCTAACTCTACTACTAACCTTCTCCCTCCTCCCTTCAACGTAACTATAGTCTACCTAGAGTTGGTGAAAAAGTTCCGTCATTTTTTTTTTTTTCCAGCTTACTTCCAGTTCGTCAAGAGCAGAAAAGAAGACAATGCTACGGTTCTACAATCTTTCCACGGCGCTCCCTCCTGACTTGCATGACATCATCTTGTTACAGATCAGCATTCAGTATGGAAAGATGGCAATTTTAGATAGCCTGAACAAACACAATGTATAGACAATCACTTCACTCCCACTACCACAACAATTAGCACTTCGTCGTCCCCTAATACAACTAGTAACATCTTCCTCCCGTATCATATCTATTCAGTGTCTCATTGAATATTATACTCTTTCACCGTACTTCCATTAATATTCTCAGTGTATCAACCACAACGGCTACCACCACTCCCGTCCCTCCTCTAACACAACTATCAGCACTTCTCCAGTCACTCTACCTCCCACTGAATCTACTAGTCTCGAAGATCACTAACACAACTAATGCTTTCTCGGCCAGTGACAAAGTTAAAGCTATAGCTTTTTCAACTTCGTCGACTACTACTATTACTAACACTGATTTCCCTCCCCTGCCACAACTACCAACATTCCCCCAAACCTATCACTGAATCAAACAGTCCCTGATACCATAGCTATTATCATATTACAAGCCAATGACACGACTAAAACTACATCTCTTCGCTAGCTACCCTGACTATCAACGCTGCCCTTCCTCACCCTACCACAGCTACCCTTCCACTCTGCCTAATACTGAGTCTACCACACTATACTATGCTGGCAGCCGATGGTTCAACTAAACTTACTACTGTAAATTCTCTTCTACTAACTCTACCAAACCAATCAATTATCTCTCCCATTACTACCAACATTCCTCCCGTCAAATTACAACTTTCCCTACCATTACTACCAACATCCATTACGTCACTCTACCTGCCATTGGTTTGACTACAATCCCTGATAATACTTTTTAATCACCTTCGCTCATTATTACCTGTCTTAACCTCTTCATTGGGAAAAACCTTTCTTAACTGGATATAATCGTCGGCTCTGTCAGCGCCACCAAACTCTACCCTGCATAATTTATATTTCCCAAAACACTTTACTTGCATTATACTGACTGCTTTTAACATTCACTGACTGCACATGTGATTAATAATTTGATGGCGTAGGGAAAATATCTACTGGGTTTGCTCCTCACACCAGCCGACTGAACCGTTCGCGTAACACACAAGGGAGGGGGGAGGGGCAATAATAGAACCACCCTGTATATAGAAGCCGTACTCATGCGAACCAAAGTTGACTGTGAGCTGTAGTTATGATCCAATCTCCAACTCTAAATGGGGCTGATAAGACCCCCACACGGCCATTATAAAACCACCCCAGCATAATTCATTCATCGAAATCTCTTATCATTCCCAGCACAGAATTTGTACAATTGGAATGAAATGGAACTTTTAATATATGTCGAGGAAAGTGTGTGTGTGTGTGTGTGTGTGGTTTCATAATCTTAATAAGCTGGCTCCGTCCTAACATAATTCATTCATCGACAACTCTTATCGTTTCCACCAGAAAATTTATACTTAGTGAATGAAATGGAACTCTAAGTATGTGGAGGCAAATGGGGTGGATGGGGTTGGGGTGAAGAGACGGGGATCCACATTCTTAATAAGCTGGTGCCAGAAGGAGCTGTTGATGCAGTGTCAGCATATCCTGCTCGTAATACCTCTTCCTTACTGATTTATATCGTACAGTACAACTTAGGATCCAACTGTATACATTGATGCAACCTACGACGATATTAAAACCATATAAATACCATACAAGAGGATGTGAAGGTGCAATAGGTACAATAAATCGCTATGGAAGTGGTGCTACGAAGACTACGGTGCCACTTACAATAAGGGCCAAAGGTTTAGGACTACGGCAGCCTAGCCTCAGCCCCCTGCGCCACCCATGGACGAGATAAGACCAGATATTTCGTTGTTTTCCCTGATATTATTATGGCGGGTTGTCGTATTTTGAGCAGAGGAAGGAAAATAGAGTCACATTTTCCGTCCTGTCACCACCAGGCCACAATCTCCCCTCTCACTCAATCTATTTCTTTTTCTCTATTTTATGTAATGCCTTTTCTCCCCTTTTCTTCTCTCCCTCTCTCCAGCTCCTTGTTCTCCTCTCTCTCTCTCTCTCTCTCTCTCTCTCTCTCTCTCATCTCCCTATATTCTGTTTCCCTCTCCACATATCCACTCTCCTTCTCCCTCCTCAATCCTAGTCACTCTCTTCTGCCTTCCTGACGAAGCCATAGTAAAGACTACACAACCTTCCGCTATCAAAAGAAGCTTAATATTACAACCACCTAACGCAAAATGACATTTTTGTCATACGTGTATTTTTGCCACCTTCAAATGAGTCTATTCAAACTTAGGCGAGACTCTTCGAAAATGAGCTAATTATAACGCTTATTAACCCCGACTCTTAAAAATTTCGTCGTCTTGCTGAAGGTGTTGACCGTACCTGCCAAATCAGAACTTCTCAAGCCTACTTGTTTTTATAATTCATTTTTGAAGACCACACTTTGTATTCCGGCATTAAACTTAAGATTATATAACTGCAGTTCAAACGTAGGTGGCTCAGAACATTCTCCGCAGCGTTGATACTTTACCGCACCCTAAACAACTTCTTCCTTTTGGTTAGTCGACTCCTATTGTCTGATGACGTAGCTTTGACTTATATCAGGCACCTGCAGACGACTGTACTTAGAATTATGGAGATATCTTCCAATTAAGGAGGATTAATGAAGGCTGAATTAGTCGTTAGATTAAACGACATCCTCTTCCCTACGATGACGCCTCTTCATGTTTTATTATGGCGACCACCAGACAGTCTTACTCAGTTGATGGGAAACAACTTGACGCGTGAGTTACAGTCTCGATAAGCCCTTCACTACTGGAGGGTTTTCCTGAGCTACATAAAATCGTCTGGTCGAAGCAAGAATATATTGTTTTCGAACTGGCTTTGAGCATGACCTGTAAGTGCATCCGCCTTAGATAAAATTATATATATATATATATATATATATATATATATATATATATATATATATGAAATGAAAGAAGGAAACTGTGTGTTCCCAACACAGGAATTACAAAAATGTTTATCTTCACGCATATCAGTAAAATGGTCTCTTAAAATAAATGGAATTTTCTGACAGCAGCTGGAATATTAGAGCACATACAGAAAGAGTTAATGAAACATACGTGTCGCTCAAAACAATGTTCTGGGGATAAGCAAGGTGAGGCTATTTGTAACCCCTCTATTGAGCTCTTAATAATAAAATCGTGTGACCGCAGGAGGGTGTTTGGGTCAGTGACGGTGTGGGAATGGGTGCGGGTGAGGCCGTTTGGTATGCCGTAAAGCAGTAATGTTGGCAGCAAAAGGCCGACAGAATTACCTCGGTCAGCGACTAGTGGTCCTGCCTATCGTCTTCTCTCAGCAATACCATTATCGTTTATGTGCTAATCTTTCTGTTCTTCCTTTTCTCTTTCCCTTACCCCTGTATGCTCTCTTGCTTGTTTGCTTTCTCTCTCTCTCTCTCTCTCTCTCTCTCTGTAGCTTTCCCTTCTCCCATCGTCGTCTTGTCAGTGCAGCAATACCCTTACCTTTTGCTTTATCTTCGTTTTGCTCCGTCTTTTTATCTTTTTTTTTTTTTCCTTAAATTTTCTCTTCCGTGCTTGCCTTCTCTCTCCCTGTGTCCCTGTCAAGATTTTTTGTTTGTTTGTTTGTTTTTTGCCTTCCTTTCCCTCACCACCTTTTTCTTTCAGGAACATCATTATCTTTTTTAATCTCTCTCTCTCTCTCTCTCTCTCTCTCTCTCCATGCAACATTTTCACACCTATCGCTTTGCAGGTAAATCATAAGCTGCTTTCGTGGCTGACAAGAGTGTCGCTGAGAGGGGCATGAGATGACGGGGCGGCATTGAGACTTAACAGCTGTATCTTACTGTATGGGGCATAGAAGACTTCGTAGCACTTTTTCCTGGGCGACTTGTTATACCTACTGATTGTTAACATTTTCTCGAATATCATTTACACTGCTTTAATATCATCGAAGTTAATGATAGTGATATACAAGAAGATGTAAAAGAACATCAGGCACACTAAACAGCTGAGGAGGAAGTGCTACTAAATCTACAGAGCCAATTGGAGTACGACCCTCAATTCCGTAGCCACTGGAGGCCCCCTGGTACCCTTTCTAAACACAAGAAAACAAGAGAAGAAGGGAAGGAGAGAAACAGTTCTTTATGTGTCCCTCCGGAGAAGACGTATCGGTATTTGTAGTAACACTGACGCATGTGAATGTCAATATGCTCTAATGACTGTATGTCTGAGTCAGAATATTATACCATACCAGCAGAGCAGACAGTGTTAATCTATGAAAATATACGAAAGGCCATACCGATACTACCAGTGACCATTTTAAAAGCCCAACAAAATCTGGCTTCTAACCCTAATCGGAAGACGCATGCCCAAACTACCCAATGTAATCCAGTGACTAATGTATAATGATGTACGTGTACTATGTATGCGTGTATGTACGTATGGATGGATGGATGGATGGATGGGTGGATGGATGGATGGAAATCTCCCAAAGGTCCAGTCACAGTCCCACGTCCACTAACCATAATTGGGGTTGCAATTTATGGCGTTAGCAGGCTTTGATTAGTGCCTCTCCATCAGGCTAATCCCACTGGCACACGCGGCTTACACACCCAAGCATCAAGGTTAAGCTGAACCATTAGGCTCTTAGCAGAACAGTTACCACCTACTGAACATCATCATCATCATCATCAACACCATTATATCTAAATACCTTAACCTCCCCGGCCTCTCTCTCTCTCTCTCTCTCTCTCTCTGATGATTCAAGTCAGCGAGTGATAAATTGCGCATCCTTCAATATCTCAGAGCCACGCCATGTAAAACACTCTCAATAATTACCAGTGGAGGCTCGTAACATTCAGGTACTGGCTGTGTTGATTTGTTTGATGATGGGAAACACACACACACACACACACACACACACACACACACACACACACACACACACACAGCACAAAACCAATATCAATATTTTCACACTGCGCCGCTGCAGAAAACTTTAATGGTAACAGAAAACGGCTTTCCCTGAGGCTTGAAAGAATTAATGGAGAGAGAGAGAGAGAGAGAGAGAGAGAGAGAGAGAGAGAGAGAGAGAGAGAATGGAGGGCAAAAACAGGAGAATCATAACAGCTTAAAATTGGTCATGTTTACCCCGTTTAGGCATGGTTGTCACGTGTTTACTGTTGCTGGTATACGAGGGAGGGGTGTGTGAGTTGGGGGTGGGCAGTCAAATGGTGGGTGACAGAGCGACTTGGAGGCGTTTTGTCTGCGGCCACCCCTTGTTGGATTAAGGCGTCGGGCTACAGATAGACAGACAGATTAATACCCTAACTTTGTAGTGAAGGCAATAATGAAGGCTGTATCAAACCCTTCAGTTCGATGTCTCCTGAGCTAAATGAAGACGTCCGCAGAAAACTAATAATAAACCGAAGATGACGATATTGATGGGATTGAGGGTGGATGTGGTTTTGAGAAGACGTGCCGGTTCTCTCTCTCTCTCTCTCTCTCTCACACACACACACACACGTAACTACCTTCCCCCAGTACTACTTGAAGCCCCTCTAACTTCCTTGACCCATTTTTTCGAGTGCCACATTTTTATTACCCCCCCTCTCCCTCTCTCTCTCTCTCTCTCTCTCTCTCTCTCTCCGTCCAAGGCACCTTCTGTTTCTTTGTTTCCCTTGTACGACTTTTATTCTCCTCTCCCTCCCCTCCTCCGCTTCTCTTTCTCCTATCTTTTCTCCGGTTTCTTTTCTCCTTTTCAAATTTTCTCCCTGTCTACTTCCTCTATGCCTTTTCTCCTACCATTTTTCTCCTGGCCTCAGTTTCCTCCTCCTCCTACCTTTCGTCTTGCCTTTCATCCCGTATTTTGTCTTCTCTCTTTTCTCCAGTCTTCTCTTTCCCACCATCTCTGTTTCTCCATTTTCCTCTCGTCATTCTCCCCTTTCTTCTTTCTTCAGTAATTTTCTCCTGTCTTCTCTCTTGTACTCTCAAAGATTCGAATTTTTACGCCTTCGTTTTCTCCTTTGTCTTCTTTCCGTTGTTTTGTTTTCTCCAACTTTTCTTTGCTGCCTCTTATATTTCTCTTGTTTTCCTGTATCTTTCCTATGTCATATAACCTTTCAATACGAGAGCTTTCTTAAGTTGAATATAACTGTCCGGTGATAGCAAGACTAAAACAAAGAATACAACACCGAACCCAAGGAGTTAAGCTGCCACTCTCCTCCTCCTCCTATCCCTCCTTCCACATTGCCCCTCCTCCTTACCCCTCTCCCCTCCCCTACCTTTCCCTCCAACTCCGTCCTCTTTGCTCATTTATATTCTTTCTTATATCTCGGCAAAAGATTTAGACCTTAACTTTACCTTAATTCCTTACCCTTTATGCCGTCGCCCACACTTCTCTACTCTCTCTCTCTCTCTCTCTCTCTCTCTCTCTGCTCTTCTTACCTTTCGTCCTTTCATCCTAAAATACCTCCTTCCTTTCTAACGTCCTTCCAATCTTTCTCACTACTTTCCTCCGTCATTTTCTCTTCCTGCCTCCTTCCTTTCTCCACCTCCCTATCTACATCCCTCCCTCCCTGCACCTCCCCCATCCCGTCCTGCAGCACACGGGAGTAGCAACTTGGTGAATGTGAATGAGTGCTGGGGGCAATGCGGCACTCTAGCCCCCCTGTAATTCCAACCCCTTCTTTAATTAAATATTGATGAACAACACCCCTTCCACTTGCGTCCTACCTCTGTCCCCCTCCAACCCTCCTTCTCTACCCTCTTACTCTCCCCCTCCCCTTACGTTCCCAATCTCTCCCCTACCAAGCTTCCTTCATTCTCAGTGGTTCCCTTATATTCTACCTTTACTCCTCTCAATCCTCCAATCTTCCCTCTCTCCCCCTCTGCCTCCTCCCCAAATTCCTTTGCCCCCACCCCTAGTCCCCTAACTCAACTTCTGCCTCAGTAGTCCCTTATATTTTGGCTTTTGTCCTCCTTCCCCCTCCTTCACATCCCCTGTTCCCCCTCATCGCCCCCCCCTCCCCCCATTTCTCCCCTCCCTATCCTTCGTTCACTGTAAACTACCTTTACCCAATTTCTCTATCGTTAGTTTCCTTAAATTTTGCCTCTTCTCCCAGCATCCACACTGACCTCCCTCTCCTCCTCTTACCTCTTCTCTTCCCAACCTTTTCTCTTTTACCCCAACTCCACATCCCCACCCTAATTTACCCCTAACCAACTGTTCCTACAACAGTTTCCTCACAGTCTACCTCTTCTCCGTCCCAACTCTCCCTCTCCTTTTCTTCTGGGTTAATTTCATTTTCTTTTTGTCTATGTCCATCCCTCCTGTTCGCTCTTCTTCTCTTACGCTACCTAAGACTGTTCCGACTTTCTTACTCCAGTCTCTCCTTACCATCGTTTCCCACAGTAGTTCCCCTGCATTCTCCCTTTCGTCTCCTCACCTCCCTTGCCCATTTCACTCCACCTGCTCCCCCTTTCCGCTCCCCTCCCGCTGCTTGGAATTTCGTGCATGTGACTCAGTCATTCTCCCTCCTGACCTCCGCTAATTTCTCCCTTTCCCCTCCCCTAAATTCGCTGGACTTTATCGTCCTTCCCAATGTTTTTTCCTCTTTCTTTTCTCCCTCCATTATGTATGACCTTTACTTCCTCTATTCTTATTTTTTACCACCTTCTCAGTCAAACTGTCATTATTTTTACCTTTAAGCATGTGAAGTATTGCTATGTAGGCTACGCTATCTCAAATCGTTTATCGTGTAAATGTACACGTGTGTGAATGCTGGCTGTGTGTGCATGTGCGCGAGGGCTTTCTGTTTGTATTAGTGTTTGCCTTACTTGTTTGGTGTGTTTGAGGAAGGAGGTACAGAGAGTAAAAGCACATTCCATATATACATATATATATATATATATATATATATATATATAGATAAATATATATCCTCACCCTGCCCTTGGGTGGGAAAGGAGGTCCGGATGATGATGATGATGATGATTATATATATATATATATATATATATATATACTGTATATCCAAGAGGGAGGCAGGCTACAGCACATCCACCATATCACCATGCAGAGCCAGGTCATCAGAGGCATCCTGGTTAAGGCAGACTATGCCATATACGGTACCCCATTACTTCTACGGCGTTCTCGTAATATCAATTATACGTCTGGCAGCACAAGAAGAAATGGAAAAAAAAAAGACAAATAAAAGAAGAAAAAAATCGGGTTCACGGGTTTGCTACCACTACTTACAGATCATCGTGCACTGCAACACATTGGATAAACTGTTACATGACGGATACAGAGACGTAGGTAAATGAGTACGTTAAGTGTTCTCGGTAAGGCAGCTACCGTATATCACTTTGTGTATATACCGGTATTACTTACTGTATTTGCATCCTTCCTATTCTTTATCTATCTATCTATTGCCAGACGCCTTAATCCCATACGGGGTGGCCACAAACAGATCGCCTCAATGTCCCCCTCTCCCCCTCCACTTCACTGCCCTGCTCTTAATTCACACACCCCTCTCTCATATAACTTTCCACTCCATCCCTCCATCTCATCCTTGGCCTTCCCCTCCCTCTCTCCCTCTCCACCTCACTCACATACACCCTCCTCGTCAGTGTCTCACTCTCCATCCTCTCCACATTATCGAGTTTCAATGATCAAATCCATACTGGCTATGCAGTTTCTTCACAGCCTGTTAATCCGCTGCCTTGTAATAATCAACCTATTATGCTCATGGACGCTATGGATAAAGCGGACTAAAGCCAGACAATTAACCAGCTTAAAAGTGTCCCCTTGCCTGGT
>NC_137029.1:27354465-27389465 GCF_032717465.1 Coenobita brevimanus | reverse complement strand
ATCGTCTGGGGATAGCAGGAATGAGATGAAAAATTAGTCATCAGAATGAATTGGTTAAGCTGACAAGAATAGTCGGGACACACACAAAAAACACAGAAACTACTAGTACTGTAAACTGGCACTATATCTACATTATATATATATATATATATATATATATATATATATATATATATATATATATCTATATATTAATACCTGAAGTCCAGGAAACAGCTTTTTCCGGCCTCTAGCACCGCAGCACTGTTATGTGTCATGTCTAAAACAACGTGATTTTATTCCACAACTCTGAGCTTATAACTCGGAAAATAAAGATGTGTTTGGGTACATATTCATTTTAAAGTCAGAAATGAGAATAATGTCTGCCTCTCCCGGTTTTTGCCAAAATTATTTGTTGTGCTTGGTACAAAATCCGACTACGCACCCAGACATTCCATGAACAGTTCGGATATACCTGATACTAATATCTCAAAACGAGAAAAAATTGTGAATTACTGAATTTATCAATAAATCAATAATTAAAATACGTTAAGTACATAAGTAATTAAAAACTACAAATAAATACCTAAGTAATACGAAAGATATACAATTAAATAAATACGCACGTAAAATTCAAATAAACACAAGAATTACCTCCCTCTTCCGACTCATCTGCCAACATTCTTCTTTGAATGCAATATAATTTTTCGGAATTTTTTTAAATGATAATACATACAGAACTCTGGAAAAAAAATACTGAGTTTTAATACGCATACCAAAGTCGGGAATATGACCACAACCTCCATTTTCCAGCTTTTACATGCGTTATTTGCCGAATCTATTATCAATTTTTGTCACCCAATTCCCAATACTTCACCTACAACTCGAAAAAGGTTGGAAATAATGGTGGTTTCAAGTACATGTGATAACGAGGAAAGAGCACTGTCACCGTTATCCGATTTCTGAACACAAAAGTCTAGCAAGATTGTCCGTCGTGTTTTGTGATATTTTTGTGATTTTGCTTCCAGATATCTGACTTAAAGTTCCGATTACTGGAGTCAGACTATATGACAGTGGTCAAAACTGTGTGTGTGTGTGTGTGTGTGTGTGTGTGTGTGTGTGTGTGTGTGTGTGTGTGTGTGTGTGTGTGTGTGTGTGTGTGTGTGTGTGTGTGTGTGTGTGTGTGTGTGTGTGTGTGTGTGTGTGTGTGTGTGTGTGTGTGTGTGTGTGTGTGTGTGTGTGTGTGTGTGTGTGTGTGTGTGTGTGTGTGTGTGTGTGTGTGTGTGTGTGTGTGTGTGTGTGTGTGTGTGTGTGTGTGTGTGTGTGTGCACGCGCGCCAGCGTCCTCCCCTCATGTTATAGTTTGGCTGGCCGGTCGTGAACAATGGGTTGGACTTTGACGGGGTAAAGTTTGTATCACACTACACTAGGGGCAAGGCAGGCTGATAAAAGGGGGGATGAAAGGTAAGGACAAAGCGGAAGGGAGATGAAAGATAAGGAGAGAGCGGGAGAGAGAAGAAAAGGGCAGAAAAGAGAGAAAGGCAAGAGATATGGTGGAAAATGGAGCGAAGAAAGAGCGATAAGGCAAAAGGAAAAGTTTGTATGACACTACGGGAAAGGAGGGTGATAAAAGGAGAAAACAGGTAAGGAAGGAAAAAAAAGAGAAAAGAGAAAGCAGGGGTGGGAAAAAGATAAGAAACGGTAGAGGAATGGTAGCGGGAAAGAATGGAGGTAACAAGAAAGAAGTTGGGTCAATATGCTATACTATTCCTACAGGCAACACTGATAAAAGGGGGAAAATTAAAGGAAGGGAGAGAGAGGAAGGACGGAGAAATATGGAAGACAAACGGAAAGGAGAAAAGATAATACCGGTACGACATAAAAGAACGGAGGGAAAGAGGAAAAATAAGAAAAATAAAACGTGAGTATGGGAGCAGTGAAACCGGGGAAAACAGAGGAAAAACGGAAAGGAAGAGAGAAAGGACAGGAAAGAAAAAAAAAAGTGGGGAGGGGATGGAGATAAAAACAGAGAGGTAATGAAAGGATTAACGGAGGAGAGGAGAAAGAAAAGGAGACTAGGAAGAAATTGGACGAAAGGCCGGTAGGGAGGGAAGGAGATGAATAAAGAGTAAAAAGGAAAGAGACAATAATAATATGGGTAGAATTTAAAGTAAGAAAAAGACGAGTTAAGATGAACAGAAGACGACGACAGAGAAGAAACAATGGGACGGAAAACATATTTAGCTCAGACCACACTGAGGGGACATGAAGTTGGGGGGGGGGGGCACTGATGAAAGGGAAGCTAAGAGAGAGAGAGAGAGAGACGAATGTGATGGGGAAGAAACTCTCTCTCTCTCTCTCTCTCTGATTGGTTTGCAAGTCTCTTAATTCTCGCCTAATTGTTTCCCAATATCGCCCTTCACCACTTCATCCCTTCCACCTAATATACCCCACTCTATTTCAGTGACTCATTTTTACGTTCATACTAATTATCTCACACCTTCACATGACACACCCTGGCAAATTCTCTCTCTCTCTCTCTCTCTCTCTCAATTTTTTTAGGTTCATCACGAGCGTAGGGGACGGCGCTAGGCTAATCACTCCCGACATCAGGGCGAGACAGATCAGCCTCGTTCGTTCCTGAGAAGCATTATGTGAGCAATAATCCCCGTCACCTTCGGATGAAAACCTTACTTGGTCAGTCTGGGTGTAGCGCCATAATTCACCAAATAATAAGGCATCACCACCAATACAGTTACTGATAAATTATAAGGGAAAAACATGATGAACTTTCCTGTCTAGTTACCACACACCGGACAGGGAATTAAGACGACCAGAAAGCAGACATTAATAATACTAATAACACTAATTTTAATAATGTTGATGATGATGATGATGATGATAGTAATAATAATAATAATAATAATAATAATAATAATAAACAAAAATAGTAATAATAATAACAACAACAATCCTACCGCAACTGTTTTTTTTTTTTTTTTTTTTTGAACAATAGCCGTAACGATTGCCCACTTCTCTTACTCTTCCTGGAAAACAAAACAAATCCTTTGTTCTGCCAGCAAAACCCAGTCCTATTTACAACAAGGAACTGATCCTAAGTTTGTGATTTAAAGTCAATAACCGAAAATTAAAATAAACTTGGGATAAATTACTTGTCCTGTAAAAACTAATAATCCTAAGCTTGTGTATCAGCGTCCACAAACATAAGACCACTTCAGTGTCGTAAATATGATTTGCTTTCGCTGGAGGGACTAGGACAGGAAAACGCCATACCCTCTGTTGTTCCTCAGGCAAACACCAATTTCAGTTACGCCGGGAAATTGACAAAACTACATCAATTTTGCAGGAAGGAGCAGGTAAGATGAACTCAGGCAAAAGTTAATTGTCTCTTAGGTACAAAGGCAAACTGTTTTTTTTTTTCTCTACAGCTTTCAAGATAACACTCACCACGTCACCATTCCAGTCGCCTGACGTACCTGGTGAATGAAAAAAAGAAGCATTAATGATAATGTTTATCTCGAATAAAAAAATTCTCTCTCCTTCCTCCTTAAGAACAGAATTGGGAAACTTTTGCCTCCGCGTATTCTTTAGACGATAAATTCCAAGCTGAGTGAAATTGTCTAGAAATAGCAAGGGTCAAATGAAACACTGTCGCTGTAGTAAAGGAATCAGGACTCCTCTTTAAAGAGATTAATTTTTTCTATTCTAACCTCTACCATCCCGAATAAATCGCCTGCAGATTATTATATTTAAAAAAAAAAAAAAGACGTCACTGCAGTAAATGATTCAGTCAAGGAACTAAAACTTCTATCACCCCCTCTCCTGAGGAGTTAAATTCCAAGCTGAATACAATCATCTGAAAACAAGAAGAAGAAAACGACAGAAGACGTTACATTAGTTATGGGATCACCGATAATAAACCTGAATCTCATCCTCTTCCTTATGGGGTTAAACTCTTCGACAGACTGTATGTAACTCCTCCTTGGCTGAAGAAAATCGCCGAGAAACTGCAAGAATAAATGGAAGATAGACATATTTGTAAATTTAAAAATTTCCATCTCTTCATCTTCGCTAAGCGTTAAATTCAAAGTTTAATAAAATCATTAAGAGATATTAGAAGATCATCTGGAAAATAGCAAGAAAAAATAGTTATGAGACAGCAATGATAAAAAGACGTCATCACAGTCACGAGATTAAGAAACTTCCATCCCTTGCTCTTCTTCAGGGGTTAAATTCATTCACTTTAGACGCCCTGCCTCTGGAGCTCATTACCATAATTAAAACTATTTCTCAACAGGCTGGCGTGGCCACCTATTGTTTACGGCCGAGGCTCTTCCATCTCCCGCCAGTGGGAGACCTTGAGTGGGTCTCTGAGAGAAGAAAAGATCCGCATAACTCTGACCGGAGGCACACACACACACACAAATGCACAATAGTCAGTTACAGAATGTGAAAGATGAATTTTGTGTGTGTGTGTGTGTGTGTGTGTGTGTGTGTGTGTGTGTGTGTGTGTGTGTGTGTGTGTGTGTGTGTGGTATAAATGGGATCGGCAGGCTATAAATCATCAGTGTAGAGACATGTCTACATATGATATACTGGATTCATATCACTTGACTTAGTGTACCTGCTAAACTGCAAACACACACCCAGACTGAGTTCATTTAACCAATTCAGTACAATGACGTGTACTCTATTTCATTCTGGCTACCGAACATAGGATTTGAGGCAGCTTAGGGGAGGATTTTCGAACAAAAAGTGCGTGATATTACAGCACGTCTACTCTACTCTGACAAAGACCATCACCTCTTTCCGACTCGGCAGCCTAGTGAGTGTCGATCTGACTAGTAACCAAAGAGGTTCATTCCTCGTCATACCCACCACTCAGTATTCAAGGTATGTGAATGACCCAAATTCGTCAGGTGAAAACAACCCGCCTACAATGCAATCGTGTGAAGGTAGCATGAATCAGCAGTTAACGAGAGGTGATGCTCTGACCTACTTTTCTGCAACAAAAATACGGGCAAACGGCAACAAGGAACCTGCTACTTGAGGCACCAGGTCGACTTGGTAATCAACTAATGGACGATCACAGGATGCTAGCTCTCTAGAGGCTCGTGTATTTCTCTAAGAGGCTCCCGAGAGATACATAATCGAAAGTCACTGCCTTGTATTATATTTATAGTACCCCCTTCCACTACCTCTTGCCCTACTCGTTTTCTTCTAACATTCTCCCCCTCGCTCACCTTTCTCATTCCTTCTCCCTGTCTTTCTCCTATTTTTCCTCTTTTCTCCTCCCCTTACCTTCTTCCTCTTCCTTCCTCTACCCCTCTGCGCTTCCCTTTCTGTTTCCCTTCCTTTGTCATCCTCCTTCCTCCTACTTTCTTCCCCCTCCCTCCTTCCCCTATCTTCCACGTCCTTCCCTCTAGCCGTCCCCTCCTCCCTTCCCCCCTCTCTCTATCTGCTTCCCTCTCTACCCCAGCCCTACATTTTCAATTCCTCTCCCCCTACCTCCCTCCCCTCCCCCAGCACATACTTCTCTTTCCTCCCCATTTCCTCCTCTCCCAGAGTTCCCTCCCTCTACTCCTTTCCCTTCTTTTCTCCTTACGTTCTTCCTTCCTCTTCCTCTCCGTCCTTTTTTCGCTTCCTCTAGTTTTCTTGATCCTTCTCTTTCCTCTTCCGCCCGTCTCCCTAACTCCCTCCCCCTAACTTTCTTCCCCACCGCCAACTCTTTTTCCTCCCAACTCTCCTTACTTTCTTCCTTCCTCCCCCTCTCCTCCCTCTTTTTCGCTTCCCTTAGCTTTCTCGTTCCTACTCCTTACTCTTCTCCCTATCTTCCTACTTCCTCCTCCCATTATGCTTCATCTTCCCTCCTAACCATCCCCTCACTCAACAATCTACCTTCCTCTCCCCTCCCTCCCTCTTTCCCCCATCTCCTCCGCATCATTAACAAAGCCAAAAATAACTCGAGATCTAAAGCCTTACTGATGCTAAGGGGAAGAAATATTAGGTACTGCTAAGCTCAGAAGTTCCTGGTACAAAGGCTTGAAGTATTAGCTGTTGTACACACAGAGGGAATGCTTCAGTAACACAGTACTATAGTCTGACCCCTAATGAGAAGTTGTTTCATGTCGTGAAACTAGATGAACTACGTGTGACCACTAATAAGAAGCTATTTCATGCCGTAAATCTAGATGAATTACGACAAGATGAAGTAATTAAGAGAGTGAACGTGAGGTGGTGGGTAAGAGGGAGAGGGGGATGCCTTGGATGAGCTGCGGGGAAGAAAGTAAGAGGTATATGATGTGCATATAAAACTGGTATTTATGTAGACAATCTATATACAACTAAAAATCCCATTCTGTTTATCTGTTTGTACCCTCTAATTAGCCGAAACGGTGCATTACAGTGCAACAATTTTTTAATCAACATGCCTAAAATGCGCTAACTTAAAGAATGCGTTAAAAAAATGGAAAAAAAAAAGTGCAACTAACCTCCGGTTACCAATATTAATTGACACGCGTCCACATGTTATATTACGCGCAAAATGCGGCGAGGAATTTCCTTGGAGTTTCATGTATCTGCATTTTGAGAGAGAGAGAGAGAGAGAGAATTTGCCTGTCTGTCTGTCCTCTAAGGAAATCAAAGGGGATGCATACTGAACTCTTTTAATCACTCTGAAAGGTGTAAATTCTTACGACGAATTTAAACGTTTTAAACGTGTACATTACATAAGCTAAAGTGGCTCCTCTGATGGCCATGATCATAATTAATCTCAAATACTCATCAACATGGTGGAAAGACAGTAGCCAACTACCGTAGAATTTTCTACTTCTATAACCATATTATTAGGTACAGCGAGACGGATTGGTGGGATGGGTGGGTAGTGGGAAAATAAGTCCACTGTGGGAATAGGTCCTTGCGGCTGTGGTGTGGCCTGCACCTGTGTACAGTGTTGCCACGTTTACTATACCGTTATCTCTCTCTCTCTCTCTCCAGGGTCCCAGGCGGGATAATGTGAGCCAACGCCTGAGTGCCCATTCTATGGTCTCACCAAGTCTATTTATAATTGTGCTTTCATTTGTTAATTTGGTTTTGTTATATTTAGTAGTAGATGGAGTGTCAAAGTTACTGTCTGCTGAGAGGTTTGTTACGTTACTGATTCATAGTGGCTGACCTGACACCGTTAGTGGGAGTGTGGGTCCGTAGGTGTGGCCTGGGAGTGTGGATGTGGGTTTGTTGGCGGTGGTGGTCCCGGGGGAGGAAGTGTGGGCTCGATTTTGACCTGAGCTCTTCCAGGAGGCAGATTTTAAGAAGGAGGGAAGGGGAAGGGGGCTGGAGTTCACCTACATCACGTGGTCAATATTAGAAGAGAGAGAGAGAGAGAGAGAGAGAGAGAGAGAGATTACGTGTATAGATATATGTGCATCAATAGGAACAATGTATATCAGGGACCAGTGTGCAGTATGTACGGAGACAAATGAATACAAAGAAGGCAGTGACAGACCTCTCTCTCACTGCTGCAGTAGAGAGGATCTTTCTCAGTATAATTTAGTGAAAAGTAAATGAGCAGACACCCTGAGTACTTTTGATTCTTTTATAAGTCTTCATGTTAGAGCAATATGCGGACATAAAATCATGTTGTTAATGATTGGTTTTGTTAGCAAATTTCACATGATGACGTACAATGCAACAATGCATGCCCCTCTGATGATCTCTCTCTCTCTCTGTAGGGAAGCTATCTGTCAAGGCCACCGACTGGGTGTGGAAAATACCTTCACTTCCATGTGAATAGTTTTTTTACCTAGTGTAATTTATATTTAAACAGAATCATTGTTGTTTGGCATATGCCTAATATTTTGTCCTAAATATTAGCTTATGATTATAAATGTGATCATTCCTCACCCTTATGAATTATTATGGTAAAACACTAATTTCGCATAAATGTGAGGATTTTTCCCAAGCAACACCTGTACAAGCTTGGTGCTTGGGCTACTATGGAGTTGGGTACTTTACCTTAGGCCAGAGCAGGGGTTGTGTCAACCCTGCTGCATGACTCACCCACTTCTGTGTGTGTGTGTGTGTGTGTGTGTGTGTGTGTGTGTGTGTGTGTGTGTGTGTGTTTTTTTTTTCAGGCTCATTCTATTATATCCATAACTGTAATATTATTAACCATAAAACTAAGCTATAAAAACATTAAAAGTGGAAGCACGTGCTATTTCTTTTAGCAACACTGTACAATCCCATGTATGGGCCATGTTGGCGCTCTGAGTGTTAACTGTATTTATTTCTATGCATAGATAAGATTACTGTTGATTCATCCATCAAATTATATTATACAAGTGTAAGTTTTACATTCATCTGAATTTATCGAATTTGTGATGCCTTGGTAAAAGTAAATAGCTTCCGTTTCACACCACTGTAAAAACGTATGGCCACCTTTATTGATGTACAAGACACCATATGCATTACAAGTTTACCTTCCTTTGATATGCTAGAATACTTACGTTTATATTGTCCATTAGTGGGAATGTGTACCATGGAGATTATAACCCTGTGATGCCAAGGATTACATATATAGGGAAACCAAGGGCTCGTTCTAGGAAGTAGGAGTGGCTGCATCCAGGGTCCCAGACCCCACCCATAACCTTGGGTTTTACCCAGGCAACGCCGGGTACCCATTCTAGTATTTTATCTAAAGATCACTTTCTCGAATACCCAAATTCGAAAATAAATAGCAAAAAACAAACCTTCACGTCACAGTGTTTCTATTCCATTGAGGTCCATAGTTCTTTCAACCGAACCTGGCCCAGATTTTCGTCCATTTACAGTTTTCACTAAGCTCAATGACAGCAAAAAGACAATGCTACGGCTGTACATCCTTTACACAGTACTTCTTCGTGGCCAGCATCATATTCTTGCACTTATCTATTGCTATAATCAAAATTCAACATGCAAAGGCGGCACTTTTAGCCCAAGTTAAATAAAAAGGACTTTAGTCAGGTATAATATAGCGGCTTTAAATAAACTGTACATGTCAATTTTCATCCATGCACAAAACAAGACAGATCCTCTAAACAGTTATATCGAAATTTACAGCAAATTAAGGGAATAATTTCCCAAGCTAGACCTTGATAGATCATACAGCCCTGCTAGGTAACAGGAGAGCGCTACCCCTCCCAGCAGGGCAGCTACTTGGGCGGGGCGCGAACTCTCAACCCTTTGGTCTCGAGTCAGACGCTCTACCAGTACCACTGAGCCACCCTGCACCCTTACGGGAAAGCGACGAAAAAAATAAATAAATAAGAGGTAAATTGATGTAATATATCAGTTTGGAAAAAGCAAGGAAGGCCAGGATTGGCATGCTGCATATTAATTCATCATGTGTATTGTCCATTACTCTGAATTTACGACCCAGTATCATCAAAACCAATTATCTACAATCAATGTCATCTTCCTCTTCCTTCCCTGCCTGTCCATGTCCTGTCAGTCCACTCTCACGGTCGTATTCTATGTGGTTCTGGAGATATTGTAACACTTCTTTCTCAGCAATTTATTCTGAACATCATACTTCAATATCTTCTCGTATATTACTGCTGTGAACTATATCGATATTAAAAATGACATACATAGCGCATAAAAGTATGCTTTAAGTGAAATATGTAACATACATGACTGAAAAAGAAATACGGTACAACAAAGCCTTCTATGCTATCTAGAATACTGGTATGTACCGTATCCAAGGGGCATCATTCTTGGTGTTCAAGGCTGGAGTTCTATGCATTTATCTAAAGTTAAACGCCAAAATCCCGGAGGGGAATACCGCTCGCCCCCAAGGAAAAAAAAAAAAAAAAATCGCCATGACACCATGTTCTCCGTTATCAGGTACCCATCCACCAATTCACATAATCCTCACAAAAATAATTATATTTCCACCCCGTTGCTCAAACCTCATCCTCGTTCTCTTTAGTCGCCTCTGCTCTTCCACCTCAATTCAATACACTCTTCTAATAAATCTCTCATTCTCCATTCCCTCCACATATAAATTTGATGATGAAAGGTTCCTGGTTTATTGAAAAATAAAAATCATACTTAGTAACATAAACAGTAGCTACATAAAAGAGGTGGCGGTGGAGGCAACTTAAGTTCCCCAGCAGTCCGCCTCACACAGGGACCTATTTTTAAAGTTACATATAATTTCCTAGTTGCATTATTTGGGCAGCCCTACCTAAATGAGTTTCCCTTTGTTTCCCCGATGAAGAGGGGCCCACCTCATCTCCCACACGCTACCACCCGTTGTCTCACCCAATTCTACCATGCCACCTTTTCCTCGCCCTGTCTTACTTCCCCTTACCCTTGCTACTGCTCACCCCACAGTCTCCCTCACCCTTGTTACCCCTCTCACCTTGTTTCACTGTTCCTCATCCTTCCTCAGTTTCCCTCACCCTTAACCTCCTCCTTCCCCACAGCTTCCTCACCCCTGCCCACCTCCTCGCCCCGCCTTGTTCTTCCTTTCCTCCCTCGCCCTGTCGTACTGTTTCACCCAGACATATTAATCTGTCTGACATTTGTATCCTTCTTTTCCACATAACAGTTCTACTACCAATTCTCTCTCTCTCTCTCTCTCTCTCTCTCTCTCTCTCTCACCGTGCTACCCTGTTAATAGCTTGCTCTTCACGCCTCAAAGGCTTTTAGCAAGATTGAGTGCTGGCAACCAATCCCGGACTTAATTAAGAGTTATATACGGTACTGTATGTAGTGACGTTAACACCTGCAGCCCTCCTTTCCTCTCTCCTCGCTGTTAACCTCTTTCATCCGAGAGGTATTTCTTTAGCGGTATTAAAGTATAAATGAATCATATTACTGAAAATCATAATGCACAGTCAATCAACATATATAAACATCTTTGTTTTTCCCAATAAATTTTATTTTGAGTTTACCCAGTCTCAAGACTTAACGGTGGGCAAAAATTGTTCAAGCAGGTGACAAGACCAACGCACAACAAATCAATCTGGAAGAATTATACCGACATACGGAAGTCGTATTTAACCCGTCACGTCCCGAGGCTTTCCGCACCTCCGACATCCCCCAGTCCCAAGGTATTTTCGAAATTTTTTTTTTTGGCTAAAACCTTCGCTTTTGGTGAGAAACATCGAAAATTCATAGAGAAATCGCTCACCTGAGGTTTAAAGTGCCCATTCCAGGTAGGAGTTCCTCCTTACCTGAGTGGGTTTTCTAACATGCTGGCACCAAAGAAAACGAGTTCTATGGGAGGGTAACTATTTTATCCACTCATAAACGGTACTTATTTATTTACTTGGTACGAATGTATATGTAGTATGACAGTATATTGGTTTTCAAGCAGTAATAAAGGCATTATAAGCATTGTTTCACTCACTAACTAATCACCATACCTGACCTATTTTTGCCACACTACCTGATCATTATTTCTGGCTGTTTCTTCTTCTAATGCTATGTAAACATTGTCCTCCACATTGTCATCAATTGGGGAATCACTCTGGCCCTGAATAACTTTACTAGCCAGGTCACTGGTAACAGGTCCTTTGCCAAGACAATGTCGTGAGGGGGGGAGGGGGGAGGTTATGCAGTGTAAGGCATTGTCCTTGCTTGGTATCTTGTACAGGAATAGAGGAAGGTGTCCCGTGTATACATACGAAAAATCACGTGCGAAAATTGAAAATTGTGCAAATTAGCGACCTTGCAATTGCACGACGTACTGGTACGTCGCCGGGACTGGCAAATGCAAATCGTGGTGACGTACCCATACGTCGTCGGGACGGGGCGGGTTAATGAGACGATACAATAGTTTCAGCAGGCTTGGGGCCTTTTCTTGTTGAAAGAAGGTCCAGCCGAAACTGTCGCACTTTCTCAGTAAGTACCATTTCAGTGTGCGGGAAGTGCTCATCTCTTTCCGCAATCATGGCATTACGAAGGAAGTCAAATGATGAAAGGTAGGTGGATGAGGAAGATGAGGAATGAGTAAGACGGGCGAGAAAAAAATGGGGCGGGCAATGAGAAAAATAGGTAATGAACAATGGGCAAGACGGGTGAGGGTGGATGGGGGAGAGATTAACGAAATTGTAATGTGTGAAATATTCATTTGTATTATCAAGGAACTATAAAACATGATAAATAAAGGAGAAAATATAAATAAGGTAGGTGATGGAAGAGGGGGATGAGAGATGAATACAATTACAGAACGTGTTATATGTATTTATCCATCAATGTAATCACGACACTAAGAGATAAGTTAGATATTTGATGGGTGAGGCATGAACACTGCCTCAGTATACTGGAAATATCATCAATTTGTGTAATCACGGCATTATGGGGAAGAAAAATGAGGGAGGGGAATTAGAGCAGCCATGGATTAAGGTCAGACGAGATCAGGTGAGGGAGCGTGAAAGCCAGACAGGTGATAAAACGACAGAAGGAAGGTGGTTGACACAGAAGGAGTATTGCTGGCAGGAAGGTGAGGTTGTCAGTGAGGTCAGTGGGTGAGACAGGGTGGATAAAAAAAGGAAAAAAAAGAAAAGAAAAAAAGTATAGGTCAAGCTAAGATTAGATGAGTAGGCTGAGGTAGGGGAGGGTAAAAAGGGAATGGAAGGAGAGAGGATCAGAAGAGGCATTAGTGAAAGATGGAGGAATGGAAGAGATTTGAATGATAGGGAGATGGAAGAGTGGATAAGGGGCGATGGGTGACAGGCTGAGGGCAGGGTGGGTGAGAAGGGATGGATGGCAGGGTGTGGGTAAAATGGGTGAGGAGGATGGATAAAAAGGGTGACAGAAGAGTGGGTGAGTTTGGATGGATGAAAGGGTGAGGAGAGAGAGAGAGAGTGAGAGTGGATGAAATTAGGACACATGAAAAATAAAGAAGAGCGAATCTAAAAATATCACTACCAGAAAAGGGAGGATATGAGTGAAGGTGGAGGGTGGGTAAGAGTGAATGAAAAAGTAAGGGAGCAGGAAGCAGAAGGACGGAGGAGTAATAAATATGAATCAGAATAATTTATGTGGAAAAAGAGAGTAAGGAAAGAAAAGAACGCTCAAGCAGAGGGTGAAGGATGGGGGTAACAGTGGGACAAGTTAACAGAGAAGGAAGGAAAGAAGGAAGGAAGGATGAAGCACAAGAAATATAAACTGAAAAGGGAGCAAGGAAGGACTTGACTAAACTCACTCATCACGTGCCTGCTCTCTCCGGCCCATCAAACAGAATATGTTATACAATCTAAATCAACAGAGTGACCGCCACAGGACTGCGACATAAAAACATGCATATAAGGACCTGACATATCTCGTGCATGACATAGTGTTACGGTACTGTCAGCTAGTTCAAAAATGAAACAGCCTGAGTCGATGGAATTCAGAGCGCCAAGGAATGGCTGGAATGTCTGGCTGCGTGGCGAAAATTTGGACAATTTCATCAAAAAAAAGAAAACAAGAATGGGCATGAAAAGCAATGGAACATATAGAATGACAGTTCATACACTAAATGCTAAGGAATGGTTGGTGTACAACTCAACAGCATGCCCAACAAAATGGGTCACACATTCATACAAGTCCACATTATTTTACTTCCTGAAGAGAGCACAGCTGTCAGAACTTAAGCTTCTCCATGCTGACAAAGTTAGAATAGCAAGGGTGTCTTTAGCAAGAATAATACTAGTGATACTCAAAGTGTTGTGAATAAGTTCAGTTGTGAGAGTCTGAATGTCATTACAACAACCAACAGCTTGCAAACACATACTGTACAAATGACGTGTATTACCAACAACCATTTCATACTTCGACCACCATTTAGATTAGAATCAGACTCCGGGCATAAACACACATCACAAGGCAAATATGCATAAAAAGGTACGGTACCCCCTGGGGGTAGGGTTTTTTTTTTTCAAGAATACTCCCCCAGTATCCCTGCTTGTCGTACGAGGCGACTAAAAGGGTTGGCAGAGGGTTAGTGCCCCTCCCTGGAAAACAACTAATTAAAAAGACGAACAAGAAGCCTCGGACAAGGGCTGACCAAAAGATGACGACAAGGACTGGACAAAGGACATTGTAATAGCAACATGGAATGTAAGAGGTGCGAATGATGAGGTGAAAGAGAGAGATTGTCCAGGTGCTTGAGGGTGCGAAAGTTGATGTATGTGGAATAACTGAAACTAAATGGACAGGTGAGTGTGTGAGAGAATGGGAGTATGGATGGGGTATATGTGCTGGAGTAGGTGAGAATGAGAGGGCAAAAGAAGGAGTGTGTCTTGTTGTGAGTAAAAGATGGAAGAAGAACATAAGAGAGTATGGATCAGTTGGGTCAAGGATTGTGTGGGTAAGATTGAAAGTTGGAATACAAATGTGGGTGATTGTGTAGGTGTATGCGCCAAAGCAAGATCGTGCAAGCAGAGTGAGACGAGTTCTGAACAAATGTGGAAGTGTGCATGGAAAAGTTTGGAAGGAATGACAGTGTTTTTGATTGGTGATATGAATGGTAAAGTAGGGAATGTGAAGGTGGATGGAATAGTTGGTGAGTGGGGTGTGCCTGCTGAGATAGATGAGAATGGCAGTGCGTTAGTGGACATTTGCGAGGGGAGGAGGTTGGTGATAGCCAATACCCTCTTCAGGCACAAAATGATCCACAAGTATACATGGCGAGTGATGAGAAGGTTGGTTGGTGAACTGAATGAAAGGAAGGCAATGATTGATTATGTGTGTGTGGATGAAAGGATGTAAAGACATGTAATGGATGCAAGAGCTTATAGAGGTTGGGGGAGTGGACTTTCTGACCATTACTTGGTGGTGGCCAGAATAAAGATCCAAATAAGATGGAGTAATAGAAGAAGGGATGGATGGGAAGAAGGAGTATTTGCAAGGAGAGTGGAAAGGTTACAAGAGGATAAGAAAAAGGCAGAATATAAGAGAGAAGTGGAGGAACGATTGGGCAAATATGAATTGGAGCAGATGGGGGACATGGAAGGCATGTGCAGGATATTCATAGAAGAAATATGTGCAGCATGTGATGTGGTGTGTGGAAGGAAGAGAAGATGGAGGGCGGTGCAAGGAATAGCATGGTGGAATGAAGAGGTGAGACAGGCTGTGGCACAAAAGAAGAAAGCATACAATGAATGAATGAGAAATAGGGGGCGTGGAAGAAGTTGAGAGGCGGAAGAGAGAGTTATATGTAGAAAGAAAGAGAGAGGTGGCGGAAGAGAGAGTTATATGTAGAAAGAAAGAGAGAGGTGAAAAGATTAGTAAGAGAGAGTAAGAAGAAAGTGGATGAGGAGTTTGGAAGGAACTGAGTGTAAAGTGGAGGGACTGTAGGAAAATGTTCTGGAAAGAGGTGAAGAAAGTAAGACAGGGTGGAAGTGAAGTTAGCAGGGGAGTGAAAAATAAAAATGGTAGATTACTAGTGGAGAAGGGAGAAAAAGTGAGCAGATGGAGAGAACACTTTAAGGAATTGCTGAACATAGAGGATGGACGTAATGCGAGTATAAGTGGCTCGGGAATGGCTGGAAGAAGAATGGATGTTAGAAGACAGGAAGAAATCAGTAGGATAAAAATTGTGGAAGCAATAAAGAATGTTAAATTGAGGAAAGCCCCAGGAATTGATGGAGTGTGTGGTGAAATGCTGAAGCATGGGGGAGAGATAGTAGCAGAATGGATGTGGAAGATGTGCAGATTGGCCTGGGAGGAAGGTAGAGTTCCGGAGGATTGGAAGTCAGGTATAATTATTCCCTTGTACTAAGGAAAAGGGGAAAAAGAAGTGTGTGGTAAACATAGGGGCATTTGTCTTCTTAGTGTAATAGGAAAAGTGTATGGCAGGATACTTATTGACAGAGTTTGAGAAAGAACAGAGGAATTAGTTGGAGAAGAACAGGGAGACTTTAGGAAAGGAAGAGGTTGTGTAGATCAGATATTCAATCTTAGATCTTTAGTGGAAATGTTTCTAGAGAAGGGAAAGAAGTTGTATGTAGCTTTCATGGATTTGGAGAAAGCATATGACAGGGTCGATAGACAAGGATTGTGGAAAGTATTAAGAATATATGGAGTAGATGGGAAGTTGTTGAATGCTGCGAAGTGTATGGCAGAATACTTATTGACAGAGTTTGAGAAAGAACAGAGGAATTAGTTGGAGAAGAACAGGGAGACTTTAGGAAGGGAAGAGGTTGTGTAGATCAGATATTCATTCTTAGATCTTTAGTGGAAAAGTTTCTAGAGAAGGGAAAGAAGTTGTATGCGGCTTTCATGGATTTGGAGAAAGCATATGACAGGGTCGATAGACAAGGATTGTGGAAAGTATTAAGAATATATGGAGTAGATGGGAAGTTGTTGAATGCTGTGAAGAGTATGTATGATGGTGCTAAGGCTGCAGTGCGTGTGGATGGTGAACTAAGTGAATTTTTCTCTTTGAAGGTTGGGTTGAAACAGGGATGTGTCATGTCTCCATGGTTGTCTAATCTGTACATGGATGGGGTACTAAAAGAGGTACAAGGTAGGGTAGTGGATGTTGAAGTGGCCCTGGTGAGAGAGGATAGTGTTTGGAAACTCCCTGTATTGTTGTTTGCAGATGATACTGTTGTTGAGTGAAGACGAAGGGGAGCAGCAAGGGTTGGTGGGTGAGTTTGGGAGAGTGTGTAAGAAATGGAATCTAAAGGTGAATGTAGGGATGAGTAAAGTGATGGTCTTTGAGAGAGTTGAAGTCAGTGAATGTACAGCGAGGCTGGATGGTAAGGAACTGGAAAATGTGAGTACATTTAAGTACTTAGGTAGTGTGATGAGTAAGGATGGAGGTTTGGAGGGTGAAGTGCTTGAAAGGGTACAGCAGGGAAAAAAGGTTGCTGGTTCCTTGAAAGCAGTGATAAGAAACAGGGAAGTGACCATGGAAGTGAAAAAGTTACTATATGACAGTATTGTGATACCAACTCTAACCTATGGAAGTGAAGCTTGGACTTTGTTGGAAGGACACAAATCAAGGGTGAGAGCAGTGGAAATGAGTTATATAACAGGAGCCTGTGGAGTCACATGGAGAGATAGGCTGACAAATGAGGATATAAAGGAGCGTTGTGGTGTGGATGTGGATGTGTTAGGATGCGTTAGGAAGAATACACTGAGGTGGTTTGGCCATGTGGAGAGGATGGAGGGTGAAAGACTGACGAAGAGAGTGTATGTGAGTGCGGTGGAGGGGGGAAGAGGGAGGGGGAGGCCGAGGATGAGATGGAGGGATGGAGTGGAGAGGTATATGAGAAAGGGGGGTGTGAGTTGGGAGCAGGGCAGTGAAATGGTGGGGGACAGGGCGACGTGGAGGCAATATGTTTGTGGCCACCCCGAACGGGATTGAGGCGTCTGGCAATAGATAGATAGATAGATATATATACTGTATACACAGTGTATACACACATACAGTTTATATACAGCATATATATAGAAGTGCAGCATGTCATAAGGGGGCTAAGTGCCATTTTTTACATTTCAAGCATATTGTGTCCAAAGTTTGGCAATGTTGAAATGAGTGCTTTTTCCAAACCCGAGGGAGTTTAATATTCATATTTCCACTGAAGCTTTATCAAGGACTACTCTTTCATCCCACATGCAGTAATTGATGGTATCAGTTATGTTTTTTGTACATGACCAATTTTTCCAAAATTTTCCAGGTTCAGTGGTGTAAGATAAGTTAAAACAAATGACACTGCCAGCACTTTTGATGTGATTTTCTCATTTCACTCACTATTGAACAAGAATAAAGATACTGTGCATGATTCCCACCCAGCCCTAACCCCAAGTCATATTCCAGTTAAGTCAGGTAGGTATGCAAACAACATGTATCTGAAAACAGGCAGGTACCGTACACAACAGAGAATGTGTAAACACTGACTATAAATATAAAAATCATAAAACATGGCCAAGCTCTTTAGGTAGAAGATAGATAAGGTAGATAGGAGGTAGATAAGGTAGATGGGAGGTAGATTAGGTAGATAGGAGGTAGATTAGGTACAGTAAGAACAGTGCCGGTAACAGGGCACAAGTATGGAGTTACTACTGAAGGTAAGAAGGTTAAGAAGGAAGATAGCAGGTAGAACATTGTACCAAACTCACTCTGCAGGTAAGGTTGATCCATGATGTTGGCAGGTGACTGTAAAGTATGTAATAGATGTAATCCTTAGGAATCCAGGGCAGGTGGATCCACAGGACAACAGAGTGGTGGGTGGAGCGTTGTATAAGTTATTGTACTAGGAATCATTATGGTTAATCCGTGCAGACGAGTCCCAAGCAGCCAATGGGAACGCGGGGCTGGCAAGCCGGATGCTCCAGCAAGTTTGCATTGGCCTATGCACAAGTGGCGTACAGTAACATAGTGAGAAAATGTGTGGCCCTGCTTAGAGCATGATATTACCTCTTTATGATTTGTCCAGTATTCTCATTGTCTCTGAGCCACAGGTGGAAAAGTGAAAAAATTTACTTTCACTAACAGGACTCTCGACCTTACAATTCGTGCTGGATGGGTACCATATCACTATACCAGGGTAAAAAAGAAGGGTGAATAAAGTGATATATGAAGAAAAATGGATTTTGGCCAAAATGGCATTTAGCCCCTTATGACATGCCTCACCTCTTTTATATATATATATATATATATATATATATATATATATACAGTAAACTCTCAACTATCTGTTGTAATTCAGCCAAGCCTTATGCTGAATAAAGTGAAATGCCAGATATTGCATAGTACCCCTCCCCAGTTAGTTCAATATTTGGCACTGAGCCAGATACTGTGTTACTATCCATCTCAACCCTCTATCCTAAAAAATAAAATAAAATAATGATAAAGCACAGTTATGCAGTAATATGGCGCCAGTTGGCTACCGATTATGAGCTGGCTGATATGTCTCAACACCAGATACAGTAATCCCTCCAAGACCCGACGTAACAGAGCCAAAGGCATATCCGGGACTTGGGAAAATGCCTCCTGGACAGGTACTTATGGACCCTAACCCAACCTAACTTTGAAAACCACCTAAATAACTCCCTACCGGACATGCAGAGCACCTATTTAAGACCCTATTCACACAAATAAGGGACAGAAAGCATGAAATAAATGAAAAGAACCAAAGAATGAGGAGTTTGAAGTATGGAAAATATTTAGCAACGTACAGGATACTTACAACACGTCCATGGCCGTTGCAAAGATTAACCCGCCTCCTCTCGGACTCTGACAGTACGGAGGTGCACCTGAAGCACCTATAGTAATCCAGTGTTGCACTGCACTTAATCTTTTACACTCTGAATTCTAATTTTCTTAACAATGCACATTCTTTTCTTACTTGTGTTGCACTTGAAACTCACCAGTGTTGCACTCTGCACTAAATCCTTTGCAATCTGAATTCTAATTTCTTAACTCTGCACATTCTGTTCTTAACATTGCACAACACTGTAAATTCCCATGTGGTCTAGTGGTGAGTTTTTGCTGTTTATTCACTGTCAAGGTCCAAGAGTAGGTGTTGCAGGCAACCAAGGGGCGCATCGCTGGGACATGGTGATGGACTATCCACTGCAAACGACTCTGAAGAAAGCCGCAAACTCATGTACAGTGGCAACTCCACCATGGCCAATGTGCTGGGCTGTGGCTCAGAGGTGGAAGGCATGTTTTAGTGAGGTAGTGGTATGGAGCCAAGGCTGGGCACAGCAGGGGTCACGGGCCTGAAGAAGCTGTCAATGAGTGATTGACGTAAGGAACGGCTATTCTAGCAAGTAATGATGCACTACCTGGAAGTCTGCACTTTCTCCACAAGTCCTATGGGCCCATCTCAAGGTAGCAGTCCAAGTGTTCAAGGTAGTCCAGAATGAACTCGACATGCTCCCAGAGTGCACTCAGCTTGGGGATGGCTGGAGTTGTGGTGCAATGAGAGGAGTCCGCATCATCCTTGCTGTCCTCATCGAAATCATCCAGCTTGTACCAGCAACTGAAGATGCAATCTTGATGTCAGACATGTTCTGATACCCAGGATCACCCTCGTCATCATCCAACCACTCACGCACTTCGTCCACGTCCACCTCATTGCCAGCTGCACGATGACACACATGGAAGTCATCCATGTCAAAACCTAGGAAGTCGTGCACCACATCGGCTCCGTAAAGCAGACGAGACCAGCCACTTTCCAGACTCTTGACAGAGATTTCCCTCCATGTACTGGCCGAGTTGCAGATGGCCGACTTGAGGTTGTAGCAACAAAGGTTTTCCACAGTCCGCTGGCCTCGCGTGTCCCGTCCCTCCCTGCTCTCGTCCTTGTCCTCGAGAACCATCACCTCGTCCAGGAACTTCCGATGGTACAGCCTCTTCGAAGCCACGATCACTCCTTGGTCCACTGGTTGGATGAGAGCAGTTGTATTAGGTGGCAAAAACAAGCACCTAATGCGGCCATTCTCAGCCACCAATTGCTTGTCGAATGGATGCGCAGGTGCATTGTCCAAGAGAAGGAGGGCCTTTACCCGGTCGTGCGGGATTCCCAGTGTCTTCATTTGATACTGGATGACCTCCTTGACGAAGTGGCAGTGAAACTAGTCTTTGAAGATCTTGGCTGTGAACCAAGCCTTCACAGAATGGTACCAAATGACAGGAAGGACATCCATCAACCCACGAAGGCACCGAGGCTGCTTTGCACGGCCAACAATAACGGGCTTGAGCCAGTGCATGCCATTAGCATTGGTGCAAAATAAAGCAGATATCCACTGCTTGGATAGCTTGAGTCCAGGTACATGTTTTACCGCCTCCTCTGTCTGGATGTTCGTTGGCAGTGAGCGATAGAATAAACCAGTTTCATCAGTGTTGTAGACTTGACCAAGAGTGAGGCCCTCCCTGTCGATCAAACCCTTCACCTTCTGCCAAAACTCTTCTACTCCCTCCTCATTGGTGTCCAAAGGTCTGCCATGGGCCTTACGGTTGGTAAGTCCATGTCATAACTTGAAAGCAGAGCCAACCCTCAGATGCCTTGAAGTCTGGGGTGTCGTGGAACCTTGTGAATTTCTTGGCTGAACTTTTTCAGTGTCTCAGTTACACAGAGAGTAGGCCAGCATGCTCTCCAGTACAAATTTCTCTAACTATCTTCACCAAACTACATGCAAAGTACACACTACACTTCCTTTTCAAAAATCAACAAAAATGGCGTCTATCAATCAAGCCTCGGAGTCCCCAGGGGGGGGGACCATAAATGCCCCCGCCATCTGCCCCTCTCCCGGTGATGACTCAAGGTGCCTGGAACCACTGTCTGACTCTCTTCTTCTTCATTTCTGCAACATTCGCGGCCTTTCATCTAACTTTCGCTCTGTTGAGCACCACCTCTCCTCCTCTAAACCTCACCTTCTTTTTCTGATGGAGACTCAGCTGTCTGAGGCAACCGACAGCAAACCCTTTTCTGTATCCTCCTACTTTCTCTATACTCATTTCAAAGCCAAAGGTGGCTGTTGTGTTTATACTGTATACGCAACGACTTATCTTGCTCTCGGGTTCCTGAACTTGATTCTTCTGAATTCTCCACACTCTGGCTTCGGCTTTCCTGTCATTCTCTGACTAAATATATCTGTGCTGTTTACTTATCCCCTAATTCTACTGACTATCAAAATTCTTCGACTATCTTACTTCTACGATGGAACACATTCTGTCCATTTCTCCTTTCTCTGAAATCTCCATTCTTGGAGATTTCAATGTTCACCACCACCTTTGGCTCTCCTCTCCTTTCACGGATCCACCTGGTGAACAAGCCTACATCTTTTCTATCCTTAATGACCTAGAGCAGCTTGTACAGCACCCTACCCGAATCCCTGACCGCCTTGGAGAGAGCTCCAACATACTTGACCTCTTCCTCACAACTAATCCTTCTGCTGACTCTGTTAATCTTTTCTCTCCGTTGGGCTCCTCCGATCACAACCTTATTACCTTAACCTGTCCTATCACTCCAGTACGGCCTGTGGACCCTCCAGGGAAACGTCGTCTGTGGCATTTTGGAGCCGCGAACTGGGAGGCCCTCAGGCAGTACTTCTTTGATTTTCCCTGGAATGATTATTGCTTCCATGGCCGGGAGCCATCTGAGTGTGCCTCACATTACGGAGGTTATTCTCTCGGGCATGGAAGCATACATTCCTTTCTCATATCCTTTGACTAACGCAAGAAAGCCTTGGTTTAATCACGCTTGTTCTAATGCTGTCCGCAACAAGGAGAGGGCCTACAAAAGGTACCGGAGCCAACCCACCCCTGAATCACATCATCTTTACGTTTCTGCCCGGAATCGTGCTAAGTCTGTTCTTCGCTCTACTAAAAATAATTTCATCCATACTAAATGCTCTCAACTCTCCAACTCAAATTCTTCCCGCTCCTTCTGGCACCTTGCCAAAAATCTTTCTAACAACTTTACCTCATCATCCTTCCCTCCTCTTTTCTACTCTGATGGTTCTGTAGCTATTTCTTCTACTGATAAAGCAGATCTCTTAGCACAGACTTTCTCCTCCAATTCCACCTTAGATGATTCCGGTGCTGTTCCTCCATCACTTCTCCCCTCTGACTTCCTCATGGCTGACATTAAAATTTCTTCAGTTGATGTATTTTCTGCCATCACTGGCCTCAGTACTAACAAGGCATATGGGCCTGATGGGGTCCCTCCTGTTGTTCTCAAGAACTGTGCTTCTGTGCTTACACCCTGCCTAGGCAAACTCTTTCGCCTTTTGTCTGTCAACTTGTACCTTTCCTTCTTGCTGGAAGTTTGCTCTCATTCAGCCAGTCCCAAAGAAGGGTGACCACTCCCAACCCTCCAACTATCGTCCAATTGCTTTAACGTCCTGTATTTCAAAAGTTTTCGAGTCAATTCTTAATAGAAAAATTTTAAGGCATCTTTTCTATCACAACCTTCTTTCCGATCGTCAGTATGGGTTCCGTCAGGGACGCTCCACTGGCGATCTTCTCACCTACCTTTCAGACTCCTGGTCATCCTCCTTTCGGGACTTTGGCGAAAGCTTTGCCATTGCACTTGACATCTCAAAGGCTTTCGATCGAGTCTGGCATAAATCTTTAATTTCCAAACTGCCCTCCTACGGTTTCTATCCTTCTATCTGTGCCTTCATCGCTAGCTTCCTTTCTGGTCGTTCTATAGCCGCTGTTGTAGACGGCCATCGTTCTTCTCCTAGATCTATCAACAGTGGTGTTCCTCAGGGCTCTGTCCTATCACCAACTCTCTTCCTTTTATTCATCAATGATCTTCTAAGCTGTACATCTAACCCTATCCACTCATACGCTGATGACTCCACCCTCTTCACCTTTCCATTCGGTTCCCGCAACGCCCATCTCAACAGTTACTTCAAGAAACAAGGGATGAGGCTATGGCACACCTAATGTCTGACTTGGCTCGTATCGCTGACTGGGGTAAAAATAATATGGTTGTCTTTAATGCATCTAAGACTCAGTTCTTACACCTATCAACCCGACAAAATCTTCCACAGGTATACCCATTAATGTTTAATAATATTCAGCTTAATCCTGCATCATCCTTGAACATGCTTGGGGTTTCATTTACTCAGGACTTATCTTGGAAAGATCATATTACATCTCTTGTAAAATCTGCTTCCAAGAGATTGGGTGTGCTAATGACTCCGCTCTTCTTTACCTCTGCACAATTGTTGACTCTATACAGAGGTTTTATCCGTCCCTGTGTGGAGTACAACTCTCATGTGTGGGAGGCTCCCCACATACAGCTCTTTCTCAATAGGGTGGAGTCAAAGGCTTTTCGTCTCATTAACTCTCCTCCTCTTACTGACTCCTTCAACCTCTGTCTCTTCGCCGCACTGTTGCATCTTTATCTCTTTTCTATCACTACTTTAATGGTCACTGCTCCTCTGAACTGTCTGCTTGCATTCCTCCACCTCTACGACGGGCGCGTAGCACCCGTCTGGCAGCAAACTCTCATCCCTTTTCTGTCCAACTCTCTAATCCAAGAGTTAACCGTTACTCCCAGTCTTTCATTTATGCAACAGGTCAGCTCTGGAACTGTCTCCCTCTGTCTGTATTTCCTGCTGCCTATGATCTCCAGTCTTTCAAACGCAGTGTGTCCAGGCATCTCAAAATGATCGGATCTTGAATTTGGCTCTCTATTGTATTTTGTTTTTCTCTTGGAAGGAACTGTTACTGCGGGCCATGGCCTTTGGTTCCTTCTTCCTCGCATTTAAAAAAAAAAAAAAAAAAAAAAAAAAAAAAAATCACACCAGCAGCACATTGTTGACCAGTGTTGAGCAGTTGATTTCAGCAAACCTGGGTGGATACATAATTTTCCTCTGCATGTTGTGTTTGGTCTTCGATGTGAAGTCAGTCATGTACTGGGTGAATCTGTCCCGGAATTTCCTTATATCAAACAAGGTAGAGAAGGCCAGGTTGAATTCTCATAGGATACGGGACATTGACCATCCCGTGTCCACCTTCTCCAATATCTCCCTCTTCTTCTCCAGAGTCAGAACCACTCATTTCCTCTTCTCGGGCAGTGGGGCCATCGTCACACACACGAGTATGAGGCAGCAGAGGAACAGCAGGGCCTGCAGCACGTAAGGCACTACCACAAAAGTGAGCACATAGGCGGCCATGGTGACAAGCGTGCACACACGACGATGGGTAGGCAGGAAATGGGGAGGAGGCAGGGGCGCTCTGCAAGATGTCGGCAGAACTGCGTGGCAAAACACAGCTGTTCGTCGCCGTGTGGCATGTTCAAAGTATGATTGAAAATTTCATTTTTTTTTTTTTTTTTTTTTTTTTTTTTTTTTTTTCCGAAGGCCCGAGCCTAAAATGTCCGGGACTTAGAGCGTCCGGTGTCATGTGCACAGAGTGACTTATGCTGGAAGTTACTGTTCCGCTCAGTAAGCATGCACCAAGTGCCCTTTTAGTTGCTGACTGAAAGTATCCGCACGTCATCTCAAGTATTGTGCCATTTATCAACTACATTTTATGAAATATATGTGTCAGGGAGATAGTTGGACATCTTATCGACCTGTAGGTAACTATAGGTCAATATATAGATACTGTATATATAACTAAATATACCGGTACATATGTTTGTTACAAGCAGATTGTGAAATCAGTCACTTCATGAATTAAGGTTAGTTTAATTTAGGTTTATTTAGGTTAGGCTGATCTAGGATAAGGTTAGGTTAGGTTAAGTTAGATTAGTTTAGCCTAAACAGAGAAGGGACCGGTAACTTCCTGCATAAAGTCACTCCGTGCATACAAAACCAGGACTTGGGCATCCGGGTCTTAAAGGGATTACTGTATTCAATAACTCTGCCAGTCACATTCTGTTTCGGTGCCGGATATTCCACAATTTTGCCAGATATTGCTTTGAGCTGAGCCAGCAGCACCGGATACCACATTGGGCTGGATATCATGACGACGGATAATTGGGATCTAACTTTTCATTGTTCACTCTGTATCTAAATGATTGATGGCAGTAATTAATGACTGCACATTAACAAACTGCAAATAATATTTACAATTAAAAAAAAAACATGGAAATTCGCCACATGATTTTCATTTTAACCCCCTCGAGGACCGTAATTTTTCTGCAAGTGTGTGCGACATGATCAGAGAAAATGCCACAAGGGCAGGCTGGACTTCCGCACAAAGGAAAACATTCCCACATTTTATTTGCCCCAGAAATTGGCTATAATGGTATAAATTGTATACCATCACCTTCCCTGATGTTTATACTATACGATATGCTAATATACAAAATTGGTGAGTAAAAGTACTGTGAATGTACTGAAATGAGGTGAGAATACTGTTGTTCAGCAATGAGAATAACTGCCCTACACTGCAGCACAAAACTTTGCCCGTATGATGCAAGAACTAAGCATATGTCTAGATGCAGAATTTCACGAGCTTTCACTTGGTATTGGTGGGATTCTGATATGGCCAATAGTTTTTCGAGTAAATCGCCAAAAATCATGCACATGCTCCCTCCCCCCTGAACTAAAAACTGAGAGAATGCCAACTATTTGAGAGTGCTGGCCTGGAAAAAGACACCCTCCCCTATGATGCACCAAAAATATTGACACATTTCATGCTAAAACATAAGATTTGGTTAGTATTTTTGTACAGAACTGCCTAATCGGCATCCCTTCAGACCGCCACTGCAAGCATGTCATAGTGCATCATCGGTTCCTCTTCAGACTAAAACCGTTTTGACTCGTATTGGGTCATGATGCACGAAGAGGTTAAACAATAACAAGTTGTGAAGTTCTGAGCTACATGCAGCAAATTTATGACAAACTAACTATTGACCCAGATTAAAAAAACAGTGCTTCTACACTGTTGGCTCGTTTTTTTACATCTACTAGTATGTATGAATCTACGATGTGTGTGCAATTGCCAACATTTTGCTGACATCCACCAATGCACAACAATGTTCCTTTTTCTATTTTGGAGTGTCTGTCAAAAAATAAATGCAAAAAATGACGATCAGGAGTCAGAATCTGCACTGGTAAGTTCAAAGCACAATGTAAAAATAAGTTTATTGCATTAAATATTATATGACAGTACAACAAAGAGAACATACACACAACAAAACATCATATCATGTATACAGTGTATAAATGTCCTCTCAATCAGCATCTTCGGGACCAAGCAGGTGCTGAAAGAGCAGAAACTGCCTGATGACTGAGAAAACTTGTCAGAAAGTTTCTAGCAATCATGGCTGGTCACCCCAATGCAATCACTCTGTCTAGCGAGTATTACTGGAAAACCCCAAGCACTAAATTGGCCTTTTGTTTCTGAAGGTCGTATATAGTGGAAGAACTCACACCGAAATCTTCCATTATCTTCTTCCTAGGAACACCGGCCTCCAATTTTTTCAATAATTCAATCTTCTTGTTGATAGTCAGCACTTATGGGTGCATTGTTTCACAACACCAGTAGGCTTTCCACTAGTAGAGGCCATAGCGCAGCACGAGAACAAGTGGATGACCACACAATAGCATGACAAAGTTTCCAAACCTTTGAAAGGTCCCACTCACAAGGCCAAACACTCATGACTCATGATGGCCGACGACGCATGCAGGGTTGGCAAGCAGAAATCTTCAAAAGGGGTAAGCTCAACTTTAAAACGTGCTAAGCTATCGGTGAACTGTTCAAACTTTCATGTTAAATTGGACTTCAAAATGTGCTAGATATGGAAAATATACTACCGGGTATTTATTGGGGCTAAAGTATTATGAAAAGTGCTAAATTATTTTATGAAATGTGCTAGATCTAGTGCCAACAACGCCAGACTGGCCCATCAGCTCTTCATGTGCCAGAAGAGTAAAGAACTTTCGTAATCGGACTATTTAAGAAAACTTCTGAATGACTGAAAATACCATTAGACCCGATGCTGAATGAGAGGACTTTTACTGTAATACCTAATGATGGTAATTAAAAACAGGTATCAATCCTATAATGACTGTAGATTTCCATATGATATGTAAAAACGATGTCCGTTTCATTTCGTTTAGTTTCGTTTCGTTTTTGAAGGCTCCAACATGCTTGCATGTGTCAGTCTTGGTCACCTAATGGTGGCTCTCCATGCTGCACGATCCATGGCAGTCTCCCTGTTCAGTCCCTTAACCCTGAGGTCACACTTAATGACCTCATCCCACGTCTTTCTCAGTCTATCCCTCACAACCCCACCCTCAGTATTAATACGTCTCACCTTCTGCACCCAATTATCATCCCCCATCCTCTCCACATGCCCAAACCATCTCAATCTACCTCTCCTCATCACAACACCAATACACTCCAGTCCCATCCTACCTCTCAACTCTTCCATCGTAAACCCAGCCCCCCCAGGCCTTGCACGCAGGGACGCACTGCACATGTGCCTAATCATTGTCATTTCTGTATGTCTGAGCCTGCGAATATCCTCTTCCTTTACTGCCCAGGTCTCACAACCATATAGCATCACACTCCTAACACATGCTGCATACAAAGACCCTTTACCATGTAGAGAGAGTCCTCTTGATGTCAGGAGAGGCAACAGCTCTCTGAACTTCTTCCAACTACTTCTCACCCTAGCCACAGAGCTAGCTGCAACCCCACCTCCAGCACATGACATGTCTCCTAAATAACAAAAGTCTTCCACACACTCAAGAGACTCACCAGCAAGATCAATCCTTTCACGCATGACAATCTCCATCTGCTCTCCCCGACATGCCGCACACATAAAATCAGCATTATCTCGGTCTACCTCTAATACCATTACATCTCTTGTGCACCCATTTATAAAAAACACTGCACAAGATGGAATTACATCCCATGCCCTCGTGGCACTCTGCACATAGCCACTCTCCCTCTACTTTGACTGTACCGCCATCAACCCTAAATATCATCACTTTCGTTTTATCTGCATTTACCCTTAAGGCCTTGTGCCCTATACCATCTCTCTACCTCCTATATCTTTCCTCCGCCTCCCTTCCAATCTCTGCAATCAACACCAAATCATCAGCATACGATATCTCCCACGGGAGTCCATTTCTGATGTCACATGAGGGGGCTTCAAGTACCATGATAAACAACATGGGACTCAAAACTGACCCCTGATGCATACCAACATTCACGGAAAACTCATCAGTCAAATCTCCATTCACTCTTACCTGGGTGCAAGCACCCACATACATGGCCATAATCACCCTAACCAGCCACTCCTCCAAGCCAAGCTTTCTTATTGCCCACTTCACCACCTCGCTAGGGACTCTGTCAAATGCTTTTTCCAAATCAACAAAAACAAAACATAGATCCCTTTTCTTCCCAATATATTTTTCCTGAAGCTGTCGAACAATGAATATGGCATCAGTGGTCCCCCTACCTTGCATAAACCCAAACTGCATCTCATTAACATTCATTCTTTCTCTAATCATACCTTCTAGAACTCTCTCCATTACCTTCATTATCTGATCTAAAAGCTTTATACCTCTATAGTTTCCTCTTTCCAGTGCATCACTCTTCTCTTTGTACTGTACACATTTACAATTACACTCTTCAACCAATCATCTGGGACAGCACACTCATATATAATCATATTTATCAGGTCAGTGACTAACCTCATCCTTATATCTCCTGAGGCCTTCAACATTTCGGCAGTCAACCCAGGCACACCTGCTGCCTTCCCCACCTGCATCCTGCCTATTGCCTCACTCACAGTAGCAGCGTCAATCAAAGGCCAAGGGCCAAACACTGGATCTACTGGCTTCAAACCTTCCCTGTCCCAGTCAAACTCCTCATTCAACAACCGGCTGTAATGCTTTCTCCATGCATCTTTATATCCTCACTGTTCACCACTACCCTTTCATCATCATTCTTCTCACACTGGTCACCCATAATATCCCAATTATCCCTCTTCATCTGATCTGTCACATTAAATATCATATTTTTCCTTTCCCCATGATTTAGGTTATCAAGTAAAAGTCACTGTGACTCAGACTTCTCCCTGTATACCTCTCTTCTAGCCCTACACTTGGCAGCCAAATATTCCTCCTTGTTACCACCCTTCTTCCATTCCTGGAAAAGCCTTCTTTTCTCCTTAATTGCAGTTTCTACACCCTCATCCCACCATCAAGTTACTTTATGTCTTGGTGGGCCTCTTGTCCGACCACATACTACATCAGTAACTCTCAAGAGGTTGTTCTTGAGGGGAATGTACTGTTCATTAATGCCTCTGTCTACAGCTCCCTGTTCAGCCACCACTCTCCTCATCTCGTTATAGAAGACATCCCTAACTGCTTGGTCTTCCAGCTTCCATATTTTCCTCCTAGGTACATAAGTCCGCTTTTTCATAGCTCGTTCTTTAAGCACCATATCACAAATCAATAGTTTGTGCTGCTGCACACACTCCATACAATGCAAAACATGTGACTTCCAAAATTTTAATCTGAAACTTCCAAATTAAACGGTCAGGAAGCTAGGACTTTCAAAATCTGAGCCTAAGCAGAAGCCCTGAAATAAGGATTACCAAACTCACATAATGGAGTACGTTACTGATGGGAAAAATAGGGTTTAGTTAACTGACCCTGCTCACATCACCGAAGTTGGGTCTAAGCTCCCCGTTCTCATAACATCAGATTCTCTTATCATGGATGCTCATATAACGGGACCTGTCCATATTGGAAACAGTAACTTTTTTCCCAATTCACCATTCATATACCTGGATGCTCCACATTGTACCAAGTACTGCATTAGCTGTAAAAATATACTGGTAACTGATTATTAAGAAAAAACATAAAATAAACTCTCAATTATTTATCATCGCAATACCTGGCCAATGCAGTATCCAGCAAAATTATGCAATGTCCAGTGCCGAAATCAGACATAACTGGCGGTTCTATGCAATGTACGGCACTGAGGTGTATCAACTGGCTCGTAAACAGTAGCCAACCTGCACTGTATTAAAGTACCCTTGCATCCAACACGCGTTTGTCCAGCACGATTCGCGTCCAGCACGGAGAGCAAAAAATTAGTATGACTTAATTACCGTAACTCGAGTGCATTAGCATAACACGGACTGAGCTCCGAGAAGTGGGCAAAATCCGCAGAGTTCCCCTCTACGACGATCACCCCCAGTCCAACATGGTCATACTGGAGGTTCCCATGACGCTGACAGCCAATCAAAACTTCCGATCAAGTAGCCTCCCCTGCCCGCTATCGTGACATGATCGAGATGTCGGCCAATTGAAAATGCTTCTGCTGTCATGTGATGTTTTGTTTAAATTTCTCCCACCACAGCGCCACTCATCATTCGCACTGGACAGTGCATTTTTCTCGCTGCATTTTCTGCCCTTGCTACCACATTTTACCCTGCTCACAATGCCTAGGAAGCCTTCTGAGAACCCCAAGAAATGGCGGCACCTCCATCAGGCCACCAAGCTAGAAATCATCGAGAGGAAAAAGAAAGGGGAGAGGAATGTGGACGACGTGAATGAAGACAGCGTGAGGACCATAATAAAGAACCAAGACAAGATCCTGGCGGCAGTGAAGGCTTATGGAGGTGAGCCACTTGACTCCAGGTGCAGGCCTACTGACTCTACAATCATCATAATGGAGCGGTACCTCAGTATGTACGTACGGAGGTAGGAGGCAGAGAGTGTTCCTGTAGATTTTTTGAACATCAGGGAGATGGCGAAGAAGTTCTACAGTGTGGTTGCGAGGAGGACTGGGTCACAGCCTGACTCATTCCGTGCCTCTACAGGGTGGTTTGCTTCATTTTTGAAGAGGAATGAGATACGGCTGGTAAAGCTGCACAGAGAAACTGCTTCAGCAGGCCACATCGCTGCCTCAGAATTCCCAGCTCTACTGGAGAACATCATAGAGAAGGAAGGGTACACAGCACATCTAGTGTACAATATAGACAAGACGGGACTACAATGGAAGAAGATGCCTAATAATACTTACATCATGAAAACCAGCCGCCAGGGATGAGGCAGGAAGGTTGACAAGTACCGGGTATCTCTACTCCTAACCGTCAATGCCTCCGGGTCTCAAAAAATTACAAAGTTTTTGATAAGCACGGTGGCACCCCCCAGGTGCTTTTTCAACCGCTCTATGGCAGATCTGGATGTTATCTGGTATTGAAATGACTCGGGTTGGATGACGGCAGTATCCTGCACAGAATGGTTTAAGAAACACTTCATCCCCGATGCAAAACGCAAGATGAGAGCTCTGAAACTTCTTAAGAAACTCCTCCTGCTAGCAGATAATACCCATGGACACCCTCAGATCTTGGCCGACGTAGACCCAGAAGTGAAGGTGGTGTTTTTACCAGCCAACACCACGTCACTTATGCAGCCTCTTGACCAGGAGGTCATAAGTAACTTCAAGATGTTTTACAACCAGAGACTAAGCCAACATCTTCAGAGAGCAACAAAAACTTTTTCAGAGGTGTAGCAGATGGAGGCAGAATTGAGTGGAAGCCCCGACAGTTCACCAGCATCATCTCGCTCGTCCTCTCCTGTACCAGGAACAAGCACTGCCACACCACCGCCAGCATCACCACCTCTGGAATCTCCCCACCCTGCCATGATGTCAACCCTGCTCCTATGACTGTTGTACAGTTTTGGAAGAAGTACAACATGAAAAATTGTGTTGACAATATTGTGGCCACCTGGGATAGTCCTATCGTGGCAACAATCAACCATGCCTAACGCAAGCTAACTCCGTAATTCATCACTTCTCACCAACAAGATTCACTTCAGTGCCCTAAGAACAGCAGGCAGGCAACCTTGGCAAAACTTCTGAGGGTCCCCGGCTGTGAGGAGGTTGCAGAGGAGGACTTAACAAACCTCGTGCAACGCCAAGAGGAGACCACCTTGGACGAAGCTGTTCGTCGAGTTGCTGCAACTGACGAGGTGCAGGTAGAGGAGGAGGCAAGAATGGCTGCTGCAGACTCCAACGCACCTCCAACTCACCCTCTGAAGATGCAGGATATTATCGAGATCCTTCATGCTGTTGAAATTCTCAAGGAGGCCATGAACAGGGAGCCTAATGAAGTCCGACACCAGGAAGTGATACAGACCGTGGAAAACAGTGTGAGTTACTATGCTGATCTGTACAGGAGGCACATTAACAAGGGGACTCAGACACTCATCACTAGCTTCTTCCAGCAAAATGAGGAAGAGAGAAGAGTGCTAGGACAGGCAGAAGCAGGACCTTCCATGGATGTGGACGAGGATAGTGATTCTGAGTGTGATTTCGAAGGATTTATAAGGGAGGTTGAGGAGGAGGACCAGTAGCCATCCTCCGGGGACCCATTAGGACTACCTACAGCCTCAGACACCACCTTCCATTCCCAGCAAGCCCACCAACACTATCCTAAAAGGTTAGTTATCATTCATAGTACAGTACCATTTATTATAATTACAGCAGTACCAATATATATATAGGTATATGGTAGGTATTTAGGGTGACTTTTCCTAGGGTTGCTGACATAATTCATTTTTCCCCATAAGCTCTGTTGTTTGTTCAACACGGGATCCGTGCATGACAATATTAACGTGTTGGACGCGAGGGTACTGTACTGTACTGTTTCATTATTTTATTGTATTATATGCTTAACTTTCATCTTCTACTCATGGGAAAGTTTTCAGCATAGAGGTTCGAGACGGAGAGTATTGTAATGCAATATCTGGTTCAATGCTGAATACCGAGCTGATGGAGGGTACTATGCAATATCTGGCATTTTGCTTTAACCCTTAAACCACGGGCATTGTTTTGCCCCGACTGTCCTCTCCCGCGGGGGTTTCGACCAAAATGTAAACAAACTTTAAACCTTTATAACTCTGCACAGAATAAATCTAGAGCGAAAAATAAGGTACCATTAGAAAGTACTAACCATCGGCTTTGCAGTGATGTAGGTTTCATGATTTCGTTGACTATCACTGGATGGGCAGTGCCATTAGAAGTGAGCAATCTAAAATCACTAATTTTCACTCACACACCATTACCTTCGCTCATACACCATTACCAAATGCCAACCTCATTCTGATAATAATACTATAAACATATATGAACACTGCACATACGATAAACACCCACTCTGTGTTCACTGAGGCAGGTAAAATGCACTGTAATTACCCGCACTTCACTGCCACATCAGCGGTGTTGTAATCACTATTTTTCGCTCACACACCATTACCAAATGCCAACCTCATTCTGATAATAATACTATAAACATATATGAACACTGCACATACGATAAACACCCACTCTGTGTTCACTGAGGCAGGTAAAAGGCACTGTAATTACCCGCACTTCACTGCCACATCAGCGGTGTTATAATCACTATTTTTCGCTCACACACCATTACCAAATGCCAACCTCATTCTGATAATAATACTATAAATATATATGAACACTGCACATATGATAAACACCCACTCTGTGTTCACTGAGGCAGGTAAAATGCACTGTAATTGCCTGCACTTCACTATCACATCAGCAGTGTTGTCACTCACACAGCTGGACAGATACTGATGCGTGTTTGGTCCGGGGTGGGGTGGGGAGCCCAGGGGGTGGAAGGTAGGGCCCCAGGGGGGGGAGGAGGGAGGTGGGGGTCGGCTGGAGTGAAAGAACTTAATAGCTACTCTCCCTTGAAACAATTGGCGCACGGAAAAAACGCGGGGTATTCAAAATATTCACAAACATTCGAGAATGACACCCGCGGTTTGGTCCAGTTTTTGCAATGTCATTCTGGAATGACACCCGCGGTTAAAGGGTTAACCAGCATAGGGTTTGGCTGACTTATGTCAGATAATAGAGAGTTTGCTGTACAGTATATATGAAACCACTGTTCTTCTGAAATAAGGTTATTTGAAGCTGCTCTGTATACACTTTTCCCAAATCTTCCCAATACAAACTAGCAAAGACTTGATAATGTTTGTGTGTGAGGAGAATTGGTCAGTCGTGATCAAGCAATAACATAAAGCCATGACATTTGTAAGCAGAATGCATATATAAAGTGATTGGGGTGTACTGTACTGCTAAATTACTTGGCATTTATAATTTAATATGTATAAATTTCACACTGACAGCTGTTTGTAAGCACAGTATATGAGGTCTGAGAAAACAATACAGATACTGAATTCAGTGTCAATACTTAAATGCATGGTAGGCTACTTGGGGGTTTTGAAACCTAACTGCTTTGAAGTAGTTCCCTCCTGCAACTATGCACATCGCCTATCACTACCGGTACTGACATTGTTGGAAATTATCCGATGTCATCTTTCTAAATATCCAATAGCGTCTTTACAGAATTGCATTAAGTGTCCTCAGCAGCAATGAATCAATGTCCTTTCAGAAATATCTTGATCCTTGAGAAGAAAAAGTTACATTGATCCAGATCTGGGGAATATGGAGGCTGCTTCAACTGCAATGCTTCATACTGTATTTGGCCAAAAAACAGCTACATGAGTTGTGATGTAGTATTTGACTAAAACCACCTACATGAG
>NC_137029.1:27321965-27349465 GCF_032717465.1 Coenobita brevimanus | reverse complement strand
TCATTATAAATTTCCAGACACTTGATGGCGGTGTGGCAATGTTAATAAGACCCTCGTGTTATCGTTGCCCGGCAGCATGCAAGTGGCGGAGCTGGGCTGCCTCTTTACTTATTTATTTTTATGGGGTAAATGCTCCTGGGATCCTGATCCCTCCCCCCACCCCGCCCCTTCCTCTCTCTCTCTCTCTCTCTCTCTCTCTCTCTCTCTCTCTCGCTCGCTCGCTGTGTGTGTGTGTGTGTGTGTGTGTGTGTGTGTGTGTGTGTGTGTGAGAGAGAGAGAGAGAGAGAGAAGGGAGGGAGGGTTGTGTTATTGTTCAGAGAAAGTGGAGTTTTGTTGCTGTTCTTGGTAATGATGATGTTACTGGTGGGTAGCTGGAGCTGAATACAAGCGTTGTCTCAACCATGAAAGAGTCAAAAAGGTATAAATAGCATACAAGAGAATAATAAGGTAGAGGAGAAGTCTTAAGCACCAAGGAAGAAGCTGCTGCCAAGTCTCCAGCATCTACAAAAAGTGCTGCCAAGCCTCAAGCACCAAGGAAGATGTGCTACCAAGTTCAAGCACCAGAGAAGAAGTTCTGCCAAGTCTTCAGCACCAAGGAAGAAGTGGTACCAAATCTCCAGCACCAATGCATACGTGCTACCAAGCCTCAAGTACCAAGAAAAAGGTGTTACCAAGATCAAGCACCAAAGAAATGCTGCCAAGTCTTCAGCACAAAGGAAGAAGTGTTATCAAGTCTCCAGCATCAAGGCAGAAGTGCTGAAGCCAGCCTTGCCAACATTAGTATGACCAAGGTTGCTATAAATTCTCGATGCTGGCAACACACAATTCAATTTTGTGTCATTTTCATTTCCCGTCTCCGAGCCGCCTCCCTGATTGCACCCCACACCCCCACCACCACCACCGTCCCCACCATCACCACCACCACCACCACCACCACCACCTACCTGACCCATGATTCATATACACAGGTTGCTTCATTCTTAATTTAATTTGGAGTTTTTATTTGTTTGTCAACCTACTTACCAATCCTTTCATATATATATATATATATATATATATATATATATATATATGTGTGTGTGTGTGTGTGTGTGTGTGTGTGTGTGTGTGTGTTCCTATTTATCCATCTATCAATCCATTTTTCCATCCATCCGGTTACCCATCCACTATTTATCCACCTATATTTATCCGCATATCTATCTATCCATCAATCTGCCTTTCCCTTGAACATTATATCTACATCTATCTATGTCTATGGGGCTATGGGGCTATCGATCTATCTACAAGTCATATTCAGTTTAGGAGAGTCTTTTGGAATTTGGGGAGTTAGATAATAGCCTTCAATAACCCTGTCACTCACAGGGGGCTCTCCTCAGATCAGTAAAATCGTCCAGTGTAGCAAGAATAAAAAAGAAATAAAGCGTCACCGTACAGAAGGAGTAAAGTAAAAAAAAAAAAAAATAGGCTGGTCCAAAATTCTGGCAGAGTTAGTAGTGGTAATTAAGTGGCGAGAGGTAAGGGAAGCTAAAGAGAAAAGATGGCTGGAGGAGGAGGAGGAGGAGGAGATCATGCTTACTTTATCCTGTTTACAGGTAGCTCCGACGCGCATACTTGTGCAATATTTATCATACTGCATTAGGAGTATGATGGATTGACAGGATACATAAATGAGAAGGTTGGGTCTGTAGAAAAGATATTAGAAGAGGGAAAGTAAATTTCAAAGAAAAATAAAGGACGGAAGGGTACTAGGATTACGAAAGGAAGGGAGATGGAGAAATAAAATGATCAGGGAAGGAGAGGGGATGGAGTGAAAAAGGACTTGGGAAAGAAGAGGAAAGGAGGGGTAAATGTACTAAGAATGGTGGAGGGACAAAGAGGTGAAAGATCTACAAAGGGGAGTAACAAGAAAGAATGGGGAGGTAAATGGATGAAAGAAGGATGGAAGGTAAAAATGAACTGTGGTAAAAAAGAAGGAAGGAAGAAGGGAAGGAAAGATTAAAAGTGAGCAAGGCTTGAAACAGGATGTATCGAGAGAGATAAAAAGAAGGCGATTACGGGAGGGAAGCATGAAAGACGAAAAGCAAGGATGGAGGGGTAAAAGACTATGAGGGAAATGGACGAAGTGGTTAAAACAGGAATACGTAGGAAGTAAGGATGCAAAGGTAAATAAACTGAAAAATAAGAAGAATGAAGCGAGAAAAGAAGAGGGGGGGGGGGAAGGGTGAGGCTGCAGGCAGGAGGGGATTTTGTGAAATAGGGAAAGTTTGGGGTAGTCGACCTGTGGGATTGTCAAACTTTGTGGTGGAAAGGTTGAAGTTTAGGTTGTCAAACAGCGGAGCGAGCTGGGGCGGTGGCTGACACTCACAAGGGCACCCCACCTGTGTGCCCCTAAATGGTGTCGTAAGGTTGGGCGTACGAGTAAGTGTCGTAATTTTGGTGTTTGTGTGTTGTAATTTCGGTGTTTGTGTGTTGTAATTTCGGTGTCTGTGTGTCGTAGTTTTGGTGTTTGTGTGTTGTAATTTTGGTGTCTGTGTGTCGTAATTTGTGTGTGTGTGTGTGTGTGTGTGTGTGTGTGTGTGTGTGTGTGTGTGTGATAGTTTTGGTGTTGGTATGCCGTAATTTTTGTGTCTGTCGTACTGTAACTCTGTCAGACTCTCCAAACTCTAGCATAAACAGCAAAAATACACGGGACACGGAGACGTTCTGTCCGCGGGAGGGAAGGCTCGGAGTGATCAAGAAAAGTTTTTGTGTGGCAGGAAACGGGAATGTGGTAGTGTGTGTGGGGGGAGGGGGGAAGGAGGGTGAAGTACAAGTAGTGCGGGGAAGCGCGGCGTGGCAGAGGGGAGTGATTGTGTGTGGTGTGGTAATGTGGAGTGAGGTAGTATTTTCTATTGGGCACATCTTATGCCGTCTTCATCATCATCATAATAATCAGAGTGCATTAGACGTGACAGTGTGTGACGTGATAATGTGAAGTGAGGTAGTATTTCCTGTTTCACACATTATATGCTGTCATTATCATCATCGCATCACCATCACTGTGTATTAGTCCCTTTAATTCTTTATCTCATACTGAGGTGAAAACATTAAGTAGACATATGTTCTTTTTCATCATCATCATCATTCTATAAAATCGCTGCTAAAACTGGAAATCTACAGATTCAAATAATGCATCGAAAGAAATATCAAGGCCACCATCTCTGTTTACTGAGCTGACCAACTCCAGTATTCCACCCAAGACACCGCTGACATAAGAGGCTGGAGGAAGTGGGTCGGCATTTCCTGGAACCTCGACCTGTGCGTCCCGGTCTCACTCTTTATGCATCGCTGGCGGCTTCCTCTTGGGGTTTAGCAGGCACCTTTACATTTCTTCCGCACCAGTTAATTTTATTTTATTTATATGGCAGAAACCAATCGCACTTCTTTTGACTTTGCCGGAGGAGAATCGGAACTTGTTTAAGAAATTAACACTGAATATTGTGGAGGAAGCTCAGCCATCTATTTATTTATTTATTCGTTGCTGTCACGTATCGCAAACAATCAGCGATAAAAAGTTCGCCTACAGTTCAACTGCGTCTACTTAACAATCAAGACACGTGTTACTTTCCTCCCTGACCAATCTCATCTAAGAAATATTCGTAAAACTGAGGCCAGAGAAACCCTCTCGGCGTGGACCTATTAACCAACAGAAAAAGTGAAAACTATCTATCTATCTATCTATTGCCAGACGCCATAATCCCGTAAGGGGTGGCCATTTGACTTTGAGTTATTTGTTTTACGGGGAGGGGCACTAACCCTCCACCAACTCACTTGCTGACACGTAGGGTGTACGTATGGTTTGGTTATATGGTTACCACCCAGCGTAGTTAATGGTTTATTGGCTTACAGGAAACCATTTGGCTTGTCACTCAATGTAAAGCCATCTGTAAAGAAAAGCAATAAGAAGTGAGAGGAAAGATGGGAGAAATAGGAAGAAAGGAGGGCAGGCACAGAAAAAGAATGATAAAGGCACTAAATAATAACCAATAATAAATAATAAACAATAAATCGACGGAATTACTTACGAACATTCTAAAAACTTCAGGGGCAGAATGTTTACAAAATTTCGGCAAGGCCACGAAAAGAGCCGACATCCTTTAAATATCTGCAAACAACAATATTCTCCCACCAAACTAACACTTATTTACCTCCATTACCATGTATAACAACAGTAAGCAGAATTAAGTGGGGAAATTGGCTGTAAGTAAGGTAAATGTGGAGGCAGAGCAGGATACTTAACTTACTACGCCAGCCATCTTCGACGTCAAATCTTACAAGAATGCCAAATATCATCTCAATACATCCACTTTCCCTCACACGCGTACACCCAAGTAATCTCTACTTGCTTCTCTAACATTAGTGAGTAGAATTATGTCAGTAAATTAGATGGAAGCTGCCGAAAAACGAATCAGAACAGGATACCTAAGCTGGCCTTCTTCGGCGTCTGTTCTTCCATTTACACCACCATTCCTTCAACCACCTCAAAACACAAATATTTCCTTCACATACTTACTCCCTAGTACGCTCCATTAACTTATTTAATATTAACGAGCAGATTTATGCACGTAAATCAGAAGCTAGTGGTAAAATTATGGAAGTGGACCAGGATACTCACGAAGCCGACCTACTTCACCATCTGCTTGGACTTTGTCGTCCTTTATAATCACGAAACACGAATAATCACTAGAAATGCTCACCTCTAAGTTATCCCCATTGCCATATCTAATTTTCACAAACACAATAATACAAGTAAATTAACTGTAACCGCTTGAAAATGTGGAATCAAGGCAGGACACTCACCTTATCACTCCCAAATGTTCTCCTGAAACAGTGAAAACTAAAAAGGTGAAATATTATCCGAATTTTTTCTCCCCGACTATATTTATTCGACTGTTTCAATGCTGGCCTTCTTGTGGGGTTCTGAGATATTCTGGCACCTTTTCTTACCATTCTTTCCTGCTCTGTACCTCATACATATTTGACTGAACGCTTCACTGGGAGCATTCTCTTAGCCCTCCAATGTTTCTTCCTTGCCAGTTCATTTCTTCTATCTGCCACGTTCGTATTCTCTTTTCAGACAGTGTGTTGGAGTGTGAGCCTCCTTTGCTATTCTTGTCATATTGTAGTAATTTAATCACATTCTTGAAGGATCTACTTAACATGGACAAACTAGCCAATTGCAGTTCTTCTCTCTCATGTTCTTTGTGTTTCATTAGTGGGATTCTCGTGTTCAGGAAATTCCTTTGCACGTCTTCCTTATCATTTATTTTCTATATGCCACATTCATCATCATCATCATCATCAACAGCAGCAGCAGCAGCAGCAGCAACAACAACTTAATAATTGGCTCATACTGCCACACTCATCCTCATCATCATCATGCTCATCATCACTTTGATCAACTTAATCATCAGCCTACACGCTTTTATTCACCTGAAGGGACAAGACCCCTGACTCAACCCCTGAACTGACCTTTCGGAGCCTCTGCAATTCCACCCACAGAAATCCTTCGTCAAAGACTTTACTTAAGAGTCTAGGAAGGAATTGACTTGGCCGCAGAGGGAACGTTCATTAAAAGACTGTACTAATTAGACGACTTAGGTCACGACCCCACCTCTCCCACTTTTCCTTTTTCTCCTCGTCTTCTTTTTTTCTTCTTCTTCCGTTCTCCCTGTACATCCTTCCCTCTCTCTCTCCGATATCTATTTTCCACCTCTCCCTCTTTCATTCTCCTCCTTTCCTCCTTCTCCTCTTCCCTTTCGTCTGGGTTTTTTTACCCAACTCTCTCTCTCTCTCTCTCTCTCTCTCTCTCGCCTCCTTCCCCTCTTCCTCTTCTCCTCCTCAGGGAACGATGACGTGACTACTGAAGCGTCCCTTCTCTTGGCCCCCCAGCTACCATTCTAAACCCTCACTTCCCACTTCTTCTTCCTCCTACTTCTCTCCTCTTCCTCTTCTTCTACCTCCTCCACAGCTTCTTCCTCTCACCCTCATTCAAAGTGTCCTCCTACCTTTCCCTCCTCGTCGTCCTCTCCTCATCCTCTCATTCTTTATCACTCGTATTCCTATTCGCCCCAGTCAGACTTTTCATTCTTCTCCGTCTTCACCCTGTCCTCCTCTTCTCCTTCTTCTACTCCTTATTTCCTGTATTCTTCTTTTTCTTCTTCGCTTTGCTTTTCCACTCACTTTCTCACTTCTTCTCCCACCAATGTTTCTTTCCTCTCTCTCTCTCCTCGTCCTCCTACTCCACTGCTGAAGCGGCCTTTCTTTTAGACCCTTTTAAGGTCTTCACCTCTTCTTTCCCCTCCTCTTTCTTCATTCTCTCTCTCTCTCTCTCACTCACACTCACTCACTCACTCACTCACTCACTCTCTCTCTCTCTCTCTCTCTCTCTCTCTCTCTCTCTCATCTCTCTAACGAAGACCATTACAGTAATTAACAACGCAAAACGGAAAAAATCCCTCCAAAAAAACTGCTTTCCTATTTAGCAAAGGTAATAAAGAATTAGAGAATATTATAGCAGACCTAACTAACAGAGTGCTGACGACGAGATAAAGTGAATAATTAAACCCTTGAGCCCGGTGAGTTAATTTTTAGTTTATGCGTAAATGACGATTTTCTTCGACTTAATCCCTTCAGCACGATGACGTCTGGTTTGGGTCTATTCTTTGCCATCTCAGGACGATTTCATTCAGCCTTACGGAGACCTTTTACGGGGTTAATAATTTGTCTCGTTGACTTCAGACGATCTCATTCACATCTGGGGAGACCTCTTGTCGTGAAGGAGTTAAGAACACTATACTTATTCTCTCCAGTAAGAAAAATCTATGCTATGTAAAATCGTCTGGTGGTAGCAAGAATAAACTGAAAGAAAAGCCCTATCTAACCCATGAAATGATGCAAAATTACTTCTGAGCTGAGTATAACTATATTGGTAAGAATGATATGCTGGAAAATACGTCAACGGATCTGAATAGGAGGTAATCGTTGAAAGATGATATTCCGACTCCGCACATCTGTTATGCCTCTCTGGTGGTCTGGTGGTTACGTGCAGCTGAAGCGGCGACATGCAAAGCTGTGTGACACGTAGAAGGATTGCTAAGCCTCAGACAAAGGACTGTCAAGCATAAACCCAAAATCGGAAGTATAAAAAAGCGGTAAATCTTATACGAATGAGTGCACAAATGACATTATACAATAACTAAAACAACCTGCCATTAAAGAAAAAAAAGTCTTGATATTAAAAGGAAAGACAGACTAATGCTAAAATATGAAATAAAAGTGACAACAAAGCAAAACAATCTGACATCAAAATGTAATGTAAAACAATCTGACAAAAATATAACATAAAACAGTCTGACATCAAAATATAATATAAAACAGTCTGACAACAAAGTAAAACATAAAACAGTCTGACATCAAAATAAAACATAAAACAGTCTGACATCAAAATATAATATAAAACAGTCTGACATCAAAATAAAACATAAAACAGTCTGACATCAAAATAAAACATGAAACGGTCTGACATCAAAATAAAATATAAAACGGTCTGACATCACAATAAAACATAAAACAGTCTGACATCAAAATTAAACATAAAAAATATTCTGACAAAAACAAAATTTAATAATTTGTCATCAAAATAAAGATCCGACGTCAAAATAAAACATACATCACATCAAAACAACAAAAAAGTCAAACATCAAAATACAGAACGGACTAACACCAAATAAAACATCACCCACCACTGCAATGTTTGTAAATAAAGTACTGCAGACTATGACCCTGCAATGTAATGCAATAAATAGGCAATATGGTGCACGAAACTACGGCCTGCTGTGTGACCCCTTGTTTATCTTTACGCCCATACTCGGTTTTATTAACATGTGTATTAATCAGTATGCTCGTCTGTATACCACTCTGTTTATCTAGGCAGAAGGCAGTTAGTTACTCAGTTTATTAGTTTGTCGGTCTATCTAACAATCATTCTGTATTCAACTCTCTCTCTCTCTCTCTTTCTCCCTCTCTCTCTCTCTCTCTCTCTTTCTCCCTCTCTCTCTCTCTCTCTCTCTCTCTCTCTCTAGCACACCAGTCATGACCGAATATACAAACACGTTTCTGCAACTTCCCACTTTCTTATCATGTTCCTTAACTTGCCTGTCATTTCCATCTCTCTCTCTCCCTCTCTGGCAGCAGGCTTGACTGAATATATAAACACATTTCTGCGACTCGCCACTTTCTTGTAATGTTCCTTAACTTCCTGGGATAACTTACAAGTTTTGAAGAAAAACATCTGCGCTGAGGAGGCAGGAAAAATCTTGAGACTCTCAAGGTCACTTTCATTTTTAAACTGCAATATTTAATACGTTTTCTGTTTTTACTTTTTTATTGTAAGCATCTCTAATGCGTTCAGTCCAACGGTCTTTTTGAAATTATTTTTGTATTTCGCAGATAATAGTATGCAGTTCAGAAGGGATCAAAGTATGTATGTGTAAAAGTGTCTGATGGTAACAACTATAAATAAAATAACTCATGATAAGGACTGCGCCTATTTTCTAATGTCGTTGTTTCGAACGGGATTCCCTTGTCGAATAATGTCATTAATTGATAGAAAAAAGACAATTTACAGCAATGCCATAGTAGTGAAGTGCTGGGAGACAGAAAGACAAGCGTGATCAGTGAAAAATAACGTGAAAAGAGAAAACAGAACAAAGACTACGATGGAACGAAACTGAGAAACGAAAGGTAACGAGAGAAGGGAAAAAGTTATAGCTGAACAAAGACAGAGAAGCGACCAGAGAAACATGGGAATCTGCAAAATAAAAAGTTGAAAGGAATTTGAGGCAGGAACGTCATGAAAAAAGAGAGGAACGTGGGAAATAAGATGAAGGATGGCCATGAGCAAAAAGAGAGAAGGAAAAAGAAAATTTGAGTAAGGACGAAAAAGAAAAATGGAAAGTGAGGAGCATGACGGACGTGGAGAGAAAGCAAGAAATATGTGTGTGTGGAGAGAGAGAGAGAGAGAGAGAGAGAGAGAGAGAGAGAGAGAGAGAGAGAGAGAGAAGCAACGAGTAAAAAGCGAGGACGACTAACAAAAACCACACCCAGGAAAAAATAGGAGGAAGAAAAAAGTGGTAGGACGAGAGCGAATATGGGGGAGAGAAACACAGAATAATGGGAAAAGTTCAGGTTTTAATTTACACTAACTTCCCCCCAAGGCACGTGAGTAGTAAGAAAAAATTAGGACTAACTACATAAAACAAAATCCTGCGAACTCTTTTGGGAGACAAAGAAAATATGGAGAAACAAGAATGGAAGATGATTAAGTTACATGAAAGATGAAATAATTGAAGACTGAAACGGCTGGACGAAGAAGGAAAAGGATGAAAAGAGGAAGACGAAGAAGAAAAGGCCAAATACTGAGGAAACAAAAGTAAAAAAAAGCAGGGAGGCTTCATGCTGGAATTCAGTCTGACTTCCTTTCAAGTTACGGATAATCAGAATGGGAACAACAATATGAAGAGCATGAATAAGAACAAAACCAGGAACACGAAGAGACAGGCGAAAAAGAAGAAACAAAAGCTCTAAAAACACAGAGGAAGGAAAGGGGATCGGGAAAAAAACAAATCAAGACGAATCAAGATATAAATTCATTCTAACTTCCTGCCATGTTTACAAGTCTAGATACCCATCCTTGTAAAGGTCACTTTTGCACTCCTACGTGGACGGCCAAGAAAAGTATGACGATTTGGAGGAAGAAAGGGAAGAAGAAACGATGACAGGAAATAGAAATTAAAGCAGGAAAATTTTAGGTTACAATTCCTTCAAAGCAGAGAACAATAAAATGAGGGAAAGACGAAGCAGACAAAGAAAATGTAAAAGTCGTAAAACAAAAGTAAGGACGTAGAGGAAAATGTAATGGAACGAAAAAAAAAAAAAAGATACAAACTTAAAAACAGGTACAAGTAGTCTTCAGGTAGTAATTCCCCCCACCTGGCCGCTGTGTTTACCTTTCTGGCTCCAACATTGTAAAGGTCAAGGCGCTTACCCTCCTCCTCTGCGACCCCTTGGCAATTTACCCTGATTAATTATTCTTTCTCAGCCTGTATGACGGTAATGAAGCGGCTGCACACAAATTACATCCTTGCTTACGGGCCTGTATTCATATTTAGGAAGTATCCTAAATAACTGTTTATTACGATGAACAAGTCTCCGTTTAGCAGTTAACTGTTTTCTGTAAAGATTTTGCTTGGTTGTATTTTTTCACTTTAATTTTAGTTTGGCTGTGAAATGTATGGAAGGTGTATAGGTGGAGATAGTCGTACATACACACCATCTCACATACACAACCTTGAAAGGGTTTATAACTGTGGCCCCAGGCTCCTTGACTAAAGAATGCAAGATTAACTAACTAATTACCCGCAGATGAGTTTGTTTAAGATATGAGTTTTATGCTAAACGTCAGCTTCAGGGAATATTTCAGCTTTCAGGCAACTGCGACTCACTGTCAGCTGAATAAGATCGTCTGACGTTAGATGGATCAGTCTCTGAGATTAATAATATTTGAGTTGTTGCAATCATTAGAGGGTGAACGACATCAGTATTAACACCATCAGGTTCCCAGGACTCACTCTCAGCTGAATAAAATCGTTTGGTGTGAGGTGGAACATAATGGAAGAGTTGTCCGAACCTTGAGAGGGGTAATATCATCTCCCCTGCTTCCTCTGCCATTTTTATAACCCATCCCCCAACACCACGACCCCCCAAAAGACGTGTGTGTGTGTGTGTGTGTGTGTGAACACGCGCGCATACGTCAATGCACACTGTTGAAATTGAGTGCAACACAAACACGAATACCATTGCACACAAAAAGAAAAAAAGGAAAAATCCACAACACAAAAACATGAAAGTATGAATAAATGAATCCTAGGTTTATATGAAGAGGAAGTATTTGGATGGAAATGTCGGGGTTCAGGTGGGGAAGACTAGGGATGCTTTATAGGCTGGGGACATGAAGGTAATTACACTATTTTTTCTTAACACACTCCTGCCACGACACGCATGGGGAATCAAACATACCTGGAATCAAAACTAACGCACTACAATTCTCTTTTCACTCAACCAAATTTTACCATGTGTCTATTTTGAACACTGAACTGTGATAGGAGAACAGCACTACAATACGATGCCAGTCACTCTCACACACACACACACACACACACACACACACACACACACACACACACACACACACACACACACACACACACACACACACACACACACACACACACACACACACACACACACACACACACACACACACACACACACACACACACACACACACACACACACACACACACACACACACACACACACACACACACACACACACACACACACACACACACACACACACACACACACACACACACACACCAGCAATACCACAGAAAAGGTTACCAGTGCAACCATCCTCACCATAATCAGCACCAAACTACAATTACTAATGGCGTTCGGACAGTTCTGCAAATGTAAACCTCAACTGTACCACTGTATACGTTCACTGAGGTGGAAGGCGTTACGTGCTACATTTATGTTAATATCTCGCTTCCCAACCTTCCGGAAATCTCACCATGACGGCTCCAGAATTATTCGTGATAGCTGCATACGAAACTGACGGCCGTATCTTGGCGGTATTGGAGGCTTCGCACAGTCTCTACCTTAGCGACAGATTTTGCATATTACACTTTAACTCTTTTATGTTCTTTACACTGGTTTACTGTCGACAAGTTTGCATCAGTAACAAAGGAGGTAAAACGGGTGTAATGCACAGAGTAAAGCGCCAAGGAAGAGGTGTTACGAATTCTCCAAAGTGATTTAAATACGACCCAGCCTCCGACTGTAATATGGCTGAAGTGGTGTTAAGTGAATTAGGTTTGCTCAATATCAAGTTGTCTCAGTGACTGATGGTGAAGAAAGACAAAGCCCTGTATTGCCATGTTGTCCTCGTTTAACTGCAAAATATTCTGTAATGCTGTAAAATATCCTTAATTATAAAACAACTGCCTGCTACGATTTCTCACAGATCGGAATTTAGCCTATGTGTCTACAAAACTTTGTAGACACATAGGCTAAATTCCGATCACAGCGATTGTTTGGCAGAGATAAACAAATGCGTCTGAAAGTAGCGCAAATAAAAATACGCAGTTTCATTGATGAGGTTAAGCTGCCATCCCTTAGTTCTGGCAAGGCAGCATCTGAGAGAGTGGGAAGGGTAGTTATTATTATGGCTGAAAAATCCAGTAGACTAATTTCGACATTGGTGATCGAGGTAATTTTTATTGACGTGCCTCCCGGTTAATTCGTCTGTTGCCAGTCTATATGCCTGTTAACAAGTCATTAAAATAACCTCTCTCTCTCTCTCTCTCTCTCTCTCTCTCTCTCTCTCTCTCTCTCTCTCTCTCTGAGGTGAGAGTATGCGCACTGTAGGTGTGTGAAGTCAGGTACAGTTTGATGTATTAGTATATGTGGTGCCATGAGGGGTAGCAGTATGAGGTGTGGTAGTACAAAAAACATGTGAAGTATGTTAAATGTCTTTTACTGGGCATTCATTATTGTGACGATAAGTTCAAAAATAGTGAATTACTTTTGAACATAGATACTGAACCACTTCGTTACGACAAATAACGAGGCTAAACAATGACTCAAAATCCGGCAGACTCTTCAAAATAAGGTATAAGAGTTTCATAATCGTTCAACTAAAATTTACAGAGCTATGGTTTTCCGCAGCAACACGAAAATACAATTAATGGGTAAATAAGGTTAGTTTAATTTCTATGAACACTTCTCCGACGACCTAAAACAAGCTAACCTACAGTACATGGGAAAAAGCTGAAGAAAAAGGAAAACGAAAAAGAGGAGCCCGCTAAGAAAATTCTGGTTGCTAGTAAAATGCTGGAACAAGACACAGTTTGAAGTGGCCTAAAGAGCTTGTAGAAAGACCAACAGAGTCCTCGACAGAAGGAGGCTGAAATCCTTAACACGAATCTCGGGTAAGAGAGTAAGAGAAGAGGAGAGACGAGAAACGACCGAAAAGGAGAAAAGTTGCGTCAAGATTCAACACCAAGGAAAGGAGAGAGAAGAGACACGGGAGGGGCAAACAAATGGAAAAAAGAGAAGATACGAGAAGAGACGAGAAGATACTGGAAGGGAAGAGACTGGAAAAATGAAGAGACGAGACTCGACAAAACGTGAAGTGGAAAACAGAGGAAAGGACAAGAAAGAAGAGGGTAGCAGAGGAGACGAGTGCCAAGGAGAGGAGAAAGGAATGGATGGGAGGAGAGCATAGGAAAAGAAGGAATAAAGGAGAGGACTAGAAAAGGAAAGGAAAATATAACTGAAGAGGCGATAGGGAAGGAGAAGAGGAGAGAAAAGCAAGAGAAGAAAAGAGAGGAGTAGTCACGAGACAGAAGGAAAGAAACGTGGATAGTGGGAGAGTTAATAAGAATACACGCGAGAAACTATCTTACTGTGGGGATTGCGGAATCACACACACACATCCATTTCTCTCTCTCTCTCTCTCTCTCTCATGCATACACACACTTTTATTCTCTCACATTCACACGCTCTCACACTCTCAAAGAAAATTTAGGAACCGAGAGAGACGCGGTGATGAAGGATTGCAAAAGGGCTGATGGTGGGGGGGTTGGGTAGGAGCGGGGTAGGGAGACTAGGTGAGGAGTAGGAAGGTGGGGGAGAGATGACGGTGAGGATGGAGGGAAGGGGAACAGGAAGGTGAGGGTGAGGGGGGAGGAGGGGGGTGTAAGGTAGCGTGGGAAGTAAAATTCAAGGTTTGGGGAAGGAGGAGGTTGTGGCGTGCCGAGGCGGGAAAAATGCAGAAAGATAAAATGCTTCTCATCAAGGAATTTATTTGAGGTAAAATGTGTGTGTGTGTGTGTGTGTGTGTGTGTGTGTGTGTGTGTGTGTGTGTGTGTGTGTGTGTGTGTGTGTGTGTGTGTGTGTGTGTGTGTGTGTGTGTGTGTGTGTGTGTGTGTGTGTGTGTGTGTGTGTGTGTGTGTGTGTGTGTGTGTGTGTGTGTGTGTGTGTGTGTGTGTGTGTGTGTGTGTGAGAGAGAGAGAGAGAGGTATATCAGGGCACGACCCCTCCCCACCTCTCACAAGGTTACAGGAGTGTATTGTGTACCTGGTGGGACACCCATACTGTGGGGAAGTTCACAAGCTTAACATTTATGGTTTATCTGACCCCCCTTCTCTCTCTCTCTCTCTCTCTCTCTCTCTCTCTCTCTCTCTCTCTCCAGTGAGCGTGTTTAGGAACTACGTACAGGTGGGTAATCGATTCATACCCGATTTTTATGTCTAGATCGACACATAAACGACTCTATAAATTTCTTTGGAATGTTAAACATTCATAAAACCCACTGACTCTCACTTTCTCTCTCTCTCTCTCTCTCTCTCTCTCTCTCTCTCACACACACACACACACACACACACACACACACACACACACACACACAATCACGGTATTCAGTTCATGCATCCGCCTCTCCTGCTCCCCGTCCCTTCCCTGAAACCCATGCAATCGCATCTGCAAACTATTCTCACACATCATTTCCTCCTCCTGCTTCTCCTCTTCCTCCTCCTCCTCCTCCTCCTCCCCGTAGAAGCTGGGCCCCATTCTCCTCTATTCTCCTCCAATCCAATTTTCACTTGCATTTGTTTCTTTACTGCAGGCTTCACTCTCACTGATTCCCCACTTTAATATTCCTTTTCTCTCTCTTGTTCACTTGTTTCTGAACTTTTATTTTCACTTTCCTCATCACTCTCGTCTTCACTTTCAACTGTTTTTCCACTCTTTTTATATTCCTTCATTTTCTCTTGCTTCTGCATTTTCACCTTGATTATTTACTTGCTTGTTTAGCCTCATTTTCACTTTTACATATTTCTTTTCTAGCCTATTTCTCAGTTTCCTCCACCTTTACTTGATTAATTTACACTCTAATTTTCATCTTCACATCTTCACTTACTGATTCACTCGTCTTCACTTCCATCTGATTTGCCATAGTACACTTAAGTTTTCCTACGCTTTCACATAAGTCTTCATTTTAATATGATTCCTCACTTTCTGGGTCACTTTCATCTTCACTAGGTCCTGTCTCTTCACTAGCCTTAATTTTCTCCTTCACTTTCACTTGTTTCTTTTGCATTCTTTCACTGGTATTTTTTTTTTTTTATATATATTCGGTATATCTGTTTTCACTTTCACCTGTGTCCTCACTCACGTCTTCATATTTTTTCCCCTTCTCTCGCTGCTTCCGTCATTACTTCCGCCTATACCTACTTTATTCCACACTCATATTCTCATTCAAACAATAGCATTCACTTTCTTTTCTTCACTCAAATTATTTCCTCTTCACGTTTGTGTTTTTCATGTTATCTTCACTAGCTTTTTTTTTTTTTTTTTCCCTGTCTCTCTTAGACTCAGCCTTCAGTTCCATGTTTACTACAACCTTCTTTTCATTCTGTCCTTTCCCCATCAGCCTAACTCTGAATGCGGATTACGAAATATGCATTATAGTCCAATAAACTTTTAAATCATATAATTAAGCCAAACCAAACTCATCAAGGCAAATAAAAAGAAGCTAAAATCTACCTCACTTTGAATTTAGACCCAGATATAAGAACTTTATTTATTCCAGCTAAAGCCAGACTATTTTACCACAGAGAAGCCCACCGCAGCTAAAAGGTTAATCCCTTGGTAACGCAAGTGATAAGGCTTTCGTACACCTAACCTGTTCAACAATTTTGTTTAAGCGAAATTAGACCTTGGTGTGTTTGATGTTTCTAATCATTAATATTTTCAGCTGTCCTATTCGCCCTAATAACTGCACACTGCTATCTCTGTCACCCAAAATCACGTAATTCTGTCCATCACCATTTCCCAAAATGACTGCTCTCTCTCTCTCTCTCTCTCTCTCTCTCTCTCTCTCTCCACACTGAAAAAATAAACGGTACTATATTTCTTGTAAAAACAGCTTTGCAGATACAGGATGTGCTAAACCGCTTCCATACTTTCTCATTTGATGACTGTACAGGAGCATAATATTCGCTTCTGTGTGGAGTACGATTGGCTTGTTTGAGGGGCTCACCACATACAAGTGAGTGAAGTGAAAGGCATCCCATCACGTCAGATACCCTCTTCTCACTACCTTCCTTCGGTCTTTCTTTCTTCCTTCCAGTCCTGTATGACTCTCTTTTACTGTTGATACCAAAATTTCCTACTTAACATTTTGCTAGCATGCCCTTCCTGATTACGGAGGACACGTAGCATCTACAACCATAAATTTTTCACCGCAAGATTTTACGTGTATTCCTAATAGTTTTACTGTAAACAAACGGTAAACTCAATCCTCCCCCGTCGCTCACTCTTCCTGTAACCTAATGCTGTCTTCAATCCGATGACGATTATATTTTGCTATCCTCTGACGAATGATTTCCGCTTGAGAAGGCTCTGTAGATGTGTTTGTTTTTTTTTTTGTTTTTTTTTTTTTGGGGTGGGGTGGGGTGGGGTTGTTTATTAAATAACCTCTCCAAATCGAAAATTCTGTCATATGCTACGTAAAGTTGTCATGAAACAAGAAAAACAAAATATAAACTCCGTCACCGGACTGAGAAAAGTTAAACGCACAGTGTCCAGGCACTCGAAATGAACGGATTTCGAGTGTGGAATTCTTCTATTTGAGTTTCTTATGAAGGGATAACTTTTTCAGGCTTTCGGCCTTGGGTTCAGCCTGCATGCATAAAAATGAAGCTTCGGTCCTGGCACACACACCAACTTCAGTTTCTTGCATCTATACTGCTCCCAACATTGACCGTTCTATCTTTTATTGTCCACATTTTTTCCAGCCTTAACCAGTCTAAATTCTATGTTCGAACTGCTTTAAACACCAGTTATAGTTTCTTCATCGCTTTAGACACTATCCTCTCTTCTCTTCACCGCTTCGCCCTCCATTCCTCACGCTGGCTTCACTTCTCACCCCATCAGTTTCCTGCGGCACTAACAAAGTATGAGACAATCCACCCTGACACTCCCTCCTTCACCTCCAGACGCAACATGTTCAGGAGTCTAGAGAAGAGTATCTTTTTCTTCTTCTTCTTCTCTGCAGCAGACAGATCCTTCAGAGAGTTGGGAAGAATTATTTTCTGTTTATCTTCTTTACATAAAACTGTCAGGGATAAAAGTATATTTTCTTATAAAAGTTTTATTGCTGAGGGTCTCCTGTAAGCCATAAACCATCAGCCCCAGTATTGTAATATATATATATATATATATATATATATATATATATATATATTTATTTATTTATTTATTACAGAGGTGCTGCGACGGCTCACTGGCAGTGCACTCTTCCAGTGATGCTTGCAACCCGACTCTAAGATTCGAGCCCACGCCGTGATCGATTTTTAAAATGGTTGCTGATAGGTTGTTCTTTCACATGGCTGCACATGTGTGCACCCTATTGTTCAACCGATGACACACAAACTGTTATCACACAAACACAGCTTCCACTACAGACACCCAACCCACTTTCGTAATTCGTCAGGATGTAGAAGGGCTATTTTTGGCTATTATTTTTTCTGAGGCGAAGGTCCAATCCTAGAGTGGGTCTGTTATGGAACGATACTTATGCTGATATAAAGTGAGGAACTAGTTTTCAGATACTTGTAACGTGAGGATGCTTTTTATTATATCTCATGATAAACGCCTTTTGCGACAGTTTGGGTGACTTTCACATGCAGTACTTGTTACAGCTCTAGACATCAAGACAACTAATGCCATACTATCGTGACATTTTCGATGTATTTGACGAGTAATCCAATCACAGGTGGGTACGGGTGAAAACAATGAGTGATATTGGTTCTGGTGGCGCCATCATAGCGGAGAGAGGAGGGAGGGAGAGAGGGAGGAGTGAGGGAGAGAAGGTGATAGGAAGTGAGTGAAGATGAGAGGGAGGGAAGGGGAGATGGGGGATGGTTGAAGGGAAGGCCGAGCTGACGCCAATAGAGGAGAACGATTCCGACGACGCCCTAAGCAATAGTCACAGCTATAGACGTCGACAGCTACAGTCTTTTCACTTTAACTTGCCCTAAACCCCTGTCATATCTCATTCTTGAATGCCAATTTATCCTTAGATTTACTTCAGAATACGTTAGTCACAAAGACGAGCCAAGATATGGATGCTGAGCCAGGGCCACTGAGTTACATGAAATAAGCTGCAATGGGACGAAATTCCAGGCCAAGAAAAGGTGAAGATCTATAGTAACAGTCTTTCGTGACATTTTCGGTATTTCTCACGAGTAATCTCAGAGGAAAGTACGCGTGAAGACGAGCAGACTTTGACCATTTTCACGTGATGCACTAGTCAACATGGCGATTGAGAGCTGCATGACGTTTGCGATACCTTTAACGTGTCGATCCAAATGGAGGTGGGTATGAAATGATATTTGTGTCTGATGGGTTGCTGTCATAGAAGAGGGGAGGAGAGGAGAGGAGGGGATGGAGGGAGTGGAGGGGAGGGGAGAGGAGAGGAGGACTTAAGTGGAGAGGGAGGTGAAATGAAGGAAAGGAAAGGAGAGGGGGGAATAGGAGAGGAAGAAGGGAGGGATGGAGGTAAGAGTGAGGTGATGGCAATAAAGGAAGGCGATGCAGATGACCCTCTCAGCCCTGACTGATGACCCGCCATCCCCCCACACTTTCCACCATCACCATCACCACCCCTCTCTTCCTCCCTCCCTGCCTCTCTCTCCTTGCTTTATTAAGTTTGCATTTATTACGCACAGTGACTGAGTGACTGATTAATACTGTCGTGACCAGCCAAAATGCCTACGCTCTTCACATCAGCAGACTGAGCCGTCACCGCAAAACACAAGACAGTATGGCGAAATATAAGGATCATACTGTGCTTAAAAATTCACGTCGTGTGTTCTGAGGCTACCTTCAACGAGCATATCCTGTGGTAACTTTTCTCCACTGGCAACTCAGGCTTGTCGGCGACTTTTACCAGGTAGCTGACGGCGTCTCATGGCAACTGCGACTGTAACTGTCAACAATACAGTAATACTTTAAAAGCTGCCAAGAGAATGGCCAAAGATTAGTTGACAGGGAAAAGTTACCATTAAAAACAATCGTGTAACACTCCCTTCAGAACACAATGACAATAACGATGTTTGTATTTCTGACTCTGCGTTATTAAAAAACACTTCTGAGATAAATACACCAGCGTATCTAAAATGACAATGCTTTTACACTTACGTTTTCCAGCACCAGATGAGAGAACACAACATACCTAAAAAAAAGATAAATACAATTAAAAATACGAAAACTCATTGTTAACATAATTCATATATATTCCAAAAACAATAATAACTAATTAGTAACAATGCTAAAACAGTAGCTCCAGGCAAGGTTACCGTGGCGCACAACAGTTTAGAATAGGACCTGTAGTCACCTGTATAATTCCATTTTTTTTTTTCTTCATAACATTAAGTGCAACAATAGAAAACCCAACCTTTCAATTTTTAAGCTTATATATATATAACATGTGCTTGGAAAAAAAAGTCTTGGTGCGCATAAACATTCATGTGGAACTCAAATCATAAACTTCCGACAGCCCAAATACTCACATTTAATATAATAATGGCCAGATATTACTTTGACCTGCGGCCTTGATATTTTACATGTTAGATTAAATTTTTCTCAGGATACATTACTGTGGTTAGGAGCTTACCCGGAAAATCTCTTGAATTATGACAAACTTTTATGGAACATTTTTCCAAATTTCTGTGGTAATTAGGGGAAATGGGCCATACTACGGAGTGAGGAAGTTTCATCTATCTTTTCTAATTGACACTTGGATGCTTTCCTATTGAAGCTATAATTGGGCACTGAGTCATATTCTAAGTAGGTATGGAGATTTTACAATACCTCATCCTTAGCGACTTATTCTGTACATTATACCTAATTATCTTGATGCAGTGTACGTCGACATTCAAACAGTATAACATACTAGACAATGCTAAGGTTTAACATGAAACTTAACTGCTTAGAAAAAGGTGGCAGGAGAACTCATATCCTGCCAAGAATACGGCCCATACTGTGATGCAAATTTGCTGAACTTGTCAATCAGGATAAAACTCAAGAATTACATCCTGTTTTATTGGATCACATTCTGGACAAGCCGTTTCTCACAACTAAACATAATGGAGGAGACAGTGAGAAACTAAATACCCAGAATATGAATCAATGAAACGAGATGTTCTTTATCTAGAGTTTGTCCCGGCCAACGTGATCAGAAAGCCTGCGTCAAAAAAAATCCATTCCCGACGTGAACGCATCCTAATATTTGACAACTTTTTGTTCATGTTATTTTTTCATCCAGTCATTTAGATACTTGATGTCAGACAAAAGGCAGATAACGTTTTGGTCAACTGTACAACTGTCATCCTCAGTATGTAACTCCCTCTGCCTATGATCTCCAGTCTTTAAAATCAATTATTCCAAGCATCTAAAAATCAACGGATATAGATTTTGGTTGCCTCTTGTTCAAATTTTAATGGAAACAACTTTTTGCTGGATGTCTTCTTGCATAAAGGGAAAATAACATCTACCCTAAATCCAAGGACACAGTTTGGTGCCAGCAGGAATATAATGGAATAGGTAGTCATTGAATTTAATGAGTTAATCCATGATAGACGCCCATCAGCGATCCTGCTTCTCGCTACTGATTTCAAAGCACATAATCCTGTTGCTCTCCTCGCCTTTACCCAACACTCCCTCGGGCTATTCCGCTTACCACTCCAATTAACACACACAACTTCCTACTTCCCTACCAGGCTGCCCAAGAGCTACCTAGTCTCTAACTCTAGCTCTGAGTCAGACGCTCTGACTCTGTCTGTGTCTGTATTCTCTGTGCTCTATGACTCTGTGTCAGTCTGTTTTCGCCTTACCAGCTCTCTTTAAATCTGATTATAATTCTAGCTCAAAGTATTTGTGTCTATGTACATAACCAACTAATCTCCCTACCACCTCCTTTACGCCTAACCTACTTAGCCTCTCTGTCTCTTAACTCACCAACTTATCTATAAATCTATTTATCTATCTATCTATCCATATACATGTGTGTGTGTGTGTGTGTGTGTGTGTGTGTGTGTGTGTGTGTGTGTGTACTGTCTCCGTTTATATCCGTCTGTCTATATATTTGTCTATGTCTGTTTGTTTGTGTGTGTGTGTGTATATATATATATATATATATATATATATATATATATATATATATATATATATATATAGTAAATAATGAATATGCTTTATTTCTCTTTTAACGTGTAAAACATCAGCATCTCTGTGAGTCACTCATCATCAACTCAGTGACCCATACTTTGTATTTTCATCACCTGCCTTTAGCAAGGCAAGGCAATATAGTTTGTGTAATTCACCGGGTCGGTCAGGACCACTTGATGGTCGTGATCGTCAGCTTTTTACCCTCCCGGAAGGGAGCTGAGAGCTCATATAGTCCGATCTAAGGGCAAGGCTGTGACCTTCACACACGCACACACCCGTCCCCTTGCTCAAGGGGGACAGTAACCACCCACTTCGTCAGTGAAACTTTTCGCAATTTGAGCGAGGCGCGAACTCCCGTCCACCAGTTGGCAAGCGAGAGCGTTACCACTGCACCAGCGAGCGGTGTGTGTGTGTGTGTGTGTGTGTGTGTGTGTGTGTGTGTGTGTGTGTGTGTGGCCAAAATATCTCGAAAATTGCGGACGAATTTTCACCAAACCTTCAGGAAATAGCAATTATGTGCATGTGAAGAAGCCTATTAGTTTTGGTGAGGATTTGATCAATGGCGGCCGAATGCCAGCCACCATATAGTTTTAAAATAAGGACTGGCTTTTTTGTGGAACGCGAAAATTTGAATTCTGTAGAGTTTTGCGTTTGTGTTTTTTTTTATCCCCAAATTTGGTTTGTACGTAACTTGTACCTTACCCAACAACATATTTTGACGGGCGATTAGCATTCGGCTCCAGAATTCTTTTCTTTCATCTTTTATTTTTTCTGTGTTAACATCTGGGCTGAAAAATTACTGACCCATCAGTCCTCCTACCTGCCACACACCTTCATATGGCACATGCTAATACTTATGTCCGTAATGAATAAATTATCACTGCTGTCTCAGTTAATGGTCATCGAATCCTTGCAGTGAGAAACACATTAACACAGCCAGTTAGAGCTTTGATATGTTTCGCGAGTTATAAATGACCTTCACACAACACTACAAAGGTAACAATACAGATTCCCTGACTGTTCACTCAATCAACTAAGCATCATTACCCAGGTGACCGACAATTCCATATTGGGCGTTGATACTTTTCATATTTTTCTAACTGCAGAAGTTTTTTTTTTTTTTATGTAAAGTTTATTTCAAACGCTGAATAAGGCTGTTTCTTTAAATTATGTTCCACTGATTAAAATAGCATGCTTGCATAAGCATAAGAAGTTGACGGAGAATATTTTCAACAGCTTTCTCAGAAACGGAAAAGTGTAAGAAAATGTTAAAATACTATACTGATCGAGTGTATAATTCGGGACTAAAGTCTGCCTAATAATTTACCTTTTCTATTGGCCACATTCCTCAGCTGGCTAATTAACATGTCTATGCTGAGAGGCTTGGTATGTTTTTCTGTCCATATGAGTCGATGATTCTGTCTGAAATGATGCGTCAGGGAGAAAGTGACTGAAAATGTTCTAAGTGTGAGGAAAACACCTAGGAACTGTAAGCTGTACAAGGAATAATTCATTCCTGTCAAACTAATTACTTCCGCGATCTTTCCTCCTCGTCATCCCTCTGTCACATGCGCTCAACTCTCACAATATACAACATTCATGACCTACCTAGTGCATCGTCTGCCTCTTTGATCCAGCAGCCACAGGGGAGAATCCCCCCCAACAAAGACCTCGACTTCTATTTGAGCCGGAATGTAGGACTCGCCAGCAAAGTCTGAGCGAGTTTGACGTGATTCGGCTCACAAAGTGTTTCGGCGCCGATACGGGAAAGCTTCAGGGTCAGAGTGGCCGAGTTAAGCCATTCAGCCCGAAGACGTCCTTTGTATTTAATTCATGTTGTCTCCAGATTTTATTCAGCCTAGGGGAAGGTTTTGTAAGTGAAAGGTTAGATGAAACATTAACCCCTTCACCGCTAGGGCGCTCTACAAAGTTAAATATAATCATCTGTTACCAGCAAGATCAGTATATGTAATCACGTCGCTTGCCTGATACAGAAAAGTTGATTTGACCCATAGGGGATATATATAGGGAATCATCCTTCGACCTCTGTGCCGTATTCTAGCTGGCTTTCTTGCATGAGTATTATTATTTTGTTTTTTCAACGTTACATAGAAGAGTTTTGCTAATATCACTTAGACACAAATACTGTGGTATATAACGGTCCATGATGGGGTGTTATATATATAAGAAAAAAAAAAAAGCTAAGAAGGGAGTGCTATAAAAAAAGTATATAATAAGTTTTAGAAGCAGCAACCCATAAGCATACTCCGACAACAAATAAAACCATGCCTACTGTATACGCAGCCTTCAGTCCATCCCCCCCCCCGCCACACACACACACACACACACACACACACACACACACACACACACACACACAATATCTGAAGCTTCCTCATTCTGCAATCAAATCGTCCTGTTTTCCTCCCTCCAAACTCAAACGTAAAAATCTACAACAAAGAAAAAATATTGACAAGAAAGCTAAAAGGAAATACCCTGACCTGCAGGAACCCATAAACATGTCCCCTAAACACACACACACACACACACACACACACACACACACACACACACACACACACACACACACACACGAGACACACACACAAGCGAGACAATAGGTCCTATCCCGTATCGCCGAAATCCCTTTATAGGCTGTCTTCTCTCGGTCTCAGGGAAGGAGAAAAAAAAGTTGCGATAGGAAGGCAAAATAGTAGAAGAGAGGTAGGGGGGAAAAAAAATAAAGATAAAACGGACAAAGGGTGGTGGAGTTTTCGTCTGTCTTGAAAATCTTGTTGTGAGATGAAAGGGGCGGGACGTCGATAACTCTCCTTTTATTGTTGTCCCCCCTCGAACAACACAATACTAAAGGATTTCCCGCACTGTTTGAGAGAGAGAGAGAGAGAGAGAGAGAGAGAGAGAGAGAGAGAGAGAGAGAGGCGAACACGACTGAGGGAGTAAGGGTTAATCTGGCAAAGAAATCGCCTGAAACTGTTTAGCGTAAAGAGAAGGAAACAGACTGAGGAAGGAGAAGGAGGAAAACGGAGGGAGGGCCATTAACTGAACGTGAGAGGATGAAGAGAAGATGGAGGAAAGAGGAAGTCTGGAAAAGGGGGAGGAGAGGGGAGGGCAAAGAAAAAGTACTCCAGGAAACTAGAAAATCATCCTTCTCTCTCTCTCTCTCTCTCTCTCTCTCTCCCTCTCTCATAAAGGAACAGCAGGGGTCAGTAACAAAACGAAAATCCAGGGAAAGGGTGATTTGCAGGAAACAGGCGCTGAAAATGACAGCAAAAAGAGAATGGCTTACGAGGGGAGAGGGAAGGAGAAAGGAGCGGAGGAAGAAGCTGACTGAAACGTTCCCCCCCCCCCAAACAAGAGAGAGAGAGAGGGGGGGGAAGGGGAGACAAGAAGAGGGGGCGAGAGAGAGACAGGAGGGGAGAGAGGGGGTTAAGAAAGAAAGAGAGATGGAAGGTATGGGGCAAGTAAGAAAGGATAGACGGAGGATGAAAATGACTGAGGGAAGAAAGGAAGGAAGAAGAAAATACATTACGTGAGACGACAGGAAAGGTGTGAATCAGTGCAGGAGGGGGACAAGGGGGCTGGAATGAAGGGACTTATTTACATATACTGAATATATTATCTACCCGTGTCAAAAGATCCATTAAATATTCATCTCCACCACCAGCATCACCATCGGGAGGCTTTTCACTAATACGAACTACAAACCATCTCTATCAACCCCTTCAGTATTAGGAGGCCTCTGTCATGCCCTACGTGCTATCTTTTCATGTCATTTCTTACGTCTTATATAATCTTGTCTTATGACCTGTCGTGTCCTGATTTACGCTTTAATGTCATACTGTAAGACATGGTTTAGGTCATTCCTTATGTAATATGCCTTATCTTATGTCTTATCTTTACAAATCATATATATTGCGTAATATCATGTCACGTCTGAAACAGTTTGTGTCCTCGGAATGTCTTTTATCTTTTTTGTCTTCTGACTCTAATGTATTCTGACTATCGTCTCGCCATGTCATGTCTGTCTGTCTGCCCGTGTGTGTGTGTGTGTGTGTGTGTGTGTGTGTGTGTGTGTGTGTGTGTGTGTGTGTGTGTGTGTTTCCCTCTCTCTCTCTCATCATGAAAGATCCAAGCCCATTTTCCGCAACCCCCTCCCTTCATCCAAAAAGAGGGCTGGGGGAAGTGCATGCATGAAAGCAGTATCTGACCACTGGTATTGGCCTCAGGGTCGATGCCAAACCACTGATACGCTATAACCTGCTAAAATGGTAAGGAAAGGCGGCGATATTTTAGCCAGTTGCTCTCAATAAAGGCTTTAATGATCGCTGTGCTTGTTTGGGGTGGGGGAGCGGGCGGGGTGGTAGGGGGAGGGAGGAATATGCGTGAGGGAGAGATGGAGGAGATAGGGGTGATAAAGGATTAAAGTGGGTGATGATGGAAGTGGGACGAGGGAAGGAAATGAGTAAGGGATTGGGAGTAATAAGTGAGGAAGGTGATGGGAGACAGAGGAGAGAGGGAGGGGTGAGGAACAGTTGATGGAGGGAGGAGAGGTGGAAAAGTGAGACGGAAAGCTGGATGAGGGAGTAAGGGAAGGGGAAGTGAAGCAGATGGGGAGAGATGGGTGAAGGACAGGTGGATAGAAATGAGTGAGGTAAAGAGGGGAGAGACGGATGAGGGAAAGGGAAAGAGATAGGTGAAGGGGAGGGGGCGGAGATGTATGTGAGGGAGAGGAAAAGTGGAGATGTGTCGAATTACAATTAAAAAAAAAAAAGTTGCTTCGTCTGTGAAGTATAATGCTGATATCGTCATTCTGACCTGAAAAAACATTATGCCTACAATCATATTAATAAACGCTAGAATAGAGGGTCACATACATTCATTATTCATATTGGGTCACCTTAACCCGACTCCTATGGTGTGCTGTGCACTGGACTCCTCTCTAATCTCTTTTCCTCTTCCTCCCAAACTTACCATCTGTTCTTACCCCACCTCCCATTTCTCACCATTAGCCAGAAAAAGGGGAGCTGGCAGGGTTTATGATAAAGGTGTGGGTGGGGAGGTAGTAATGGAAGGACGTGGGGTTGATGAATAAAGGAGATGTTGATAGAAATGCTAGGCGGGGAGGAATATGCTGAATGGTAGAACGAGAAGGCGTGGGGCTCTGAACAGGAAGGGAGGAGAGGGGTATGGGTAAAGGTTGAGGGGTGGGTGGATATGGGGCAAAAGGTGCGGGGAAAGCGACGCTGCCGTTACGTGTAGAAATGAGAGAAAAAGCTATAGTCTCACCAATCTTAAACCCAGGTTTGGGTGGAGTCTGGCGCTGGGTGCAGCCATGCCATACTTCCTAAACGAGCGATGAGTAGATTCTGTTATATACGTAATAGGCATCACAGATAGGTACACACATACTAATACAATATAAACGTAAGTACTCTAGCATATAAAAGGAAGGTAAACGTGTAATGCATATGGCTCTTGTACATCAATAAAGAAACGTGGCATACATATTTTACAGTGGTGCTGAAAAATATGTAGTTACTTTTACCGACTTTCACGGTAGTTCTAAGTTGGGTAAGTAATGTAACAATTACGTTTATAATATAATTTGAAGGAATCAGTAGAACATACGCTATTTTCTTAATAGAAATAAATAAGTTAAAACACTCACGAGCGGCAACACCAGGCCCATACTGGGAGTTAATCCATTGGAGGGAGATTTAAGCTTCTGTCAGGTGCTTCCACTATTCACTTTCTATGTTGATGCAGACACAATGGCAGCTACGCCAACTCGCTCGCATCTACATAGTCAAGCCAAAGAAATGGCCTTCAACGTAAGCCAGTATTTTCTGCAGGAGAAGCAGTACGGAGGAATTTTCGATGATGTGTCAAGGGCAATTCATCGAACAGCTGCAGCAACAGGACTTAGCAAGAGCAGGATTGAAGCAATACGCAGAGAAGCAAGAGATAATGAAGAAAACAACTCTCCAGAGTTTACGTCTCCCAAGAAAATCACTCTCACCTCTTCTGATGAGGAGGATTCATGATAATTTCTTACATGCTGTAAGAGAAGAGGAATA
>NC_137029.1:27289465-27316965 GCF_032717465.1 Coenobita brevimanus | reverse complement strand
AGGTTGCCGGGGCTATTTCTGGCATGGAAACGGGAGCAGCAGCCTGATAAATAAAAGACAACATGGACGAATAAAGAGGAGAGAAGAGAGAGAGAGAGAGAGAGAGAGAGAGGTTCCTTAAAAAATGGAAGAACTTTATGAATGCTGCTTTTTTGGGACAAGATCAATCTTCCCATTACGAGGAGAGAAATGCCCTGCCATAAAGAGATTGGGGAAAAAAAAATAGAAGAAGAGTGGAGGCGAATGTGGAAGGGGAAGGAGTGGTGAGGGACAGGGGGAGGGAGAAGGTGGGGGGGAAAGGGGAGAGGAGGGGAGGAAAGATGAGGGAGGATGATGATGAGGAGAAGGAGGGAGAACGAGGCTCGGTAGGTGATGAAGTAAAAGAGAGGGAAAGGGGAAGGAAAGAGTGAGGGGAGGGATGGGAGGATGAGGTAAGAGGAGAAGAAGTGGGAGGAAACGAGGGAGAGGTGGAGGGAAAAGAGGGAGAGGCTGGGGGAGGAGAGAGGAGGGAGAATGGGAACGCGGAGTACGGGAGAGAAGGGTAAAAACAGAAGCTCAAGTGGAGGGAGAGGATGCTGTAAAAATAAGAGAAGAACGGAAACCCAATAAATGATTCTTTTTTACACGAGATCGGAGGCTCCCCTTAAGGAACTAATCAGAGGACAAAGGAGTGATGAAGCCTTGATAGGTGACAGACAAGAAAAGCTTGTGGAAAATGTGTGTGTGTGTGTGTGTGTGTGTGTGTGTGTGTGTGTGTGTGTGTGTGTGTGTGTGTGTGTGTGTGTGCGCGCGCGCGCGCGCGCGTAGTCCCTGGTCAGGTGAGAGGGAGACAGGTAAAGCTTGTTTTTATTACCTGGCAAACGAGAGGAAAAAGTCTTGCTCTGCTACTTCTCTCTCTCTCTCGTCTGTTTGTTACCTGGCTCAGATAAAAGAAGGGAAAAAAGGTTTGCTCTGGTAGCCTACCGACCGCACCTCCCCCCCACAACAACGAGAGAGAGAGAGAGAGAGAGAGAGAGAGAGAGAGAGAGAATGTATGCCCTGTTCCTCATTAAAACATAAATATTGAAATAACACAGGGTATAAATTAACAACTTCAAATCGATGACATTTCTAGCAAATTCTCTTCACTGACAAACAATTCTATTCAGCTAAAGCGATAATTTTTAAAGAGTAATGTATAGTTTTCATGAACCATTTCAATATGATATTTTCCTAATTTAAAAAAAAAATCGCCTGCAAGTAGCAAGAATATGGATACAAATGACATCATCTAACGTAGGAGGATAAAAATAATGTTAAATATAGAGAGGCACTATCTTCTCAAACCAAAGATAAAGAATACACAGATAAAAAGGACATTAAAAGTTAGGAGAAAACTAAAGAATCGTTGACTATCAATATAAAAATAAAGAAAAGATGTCAGAAGTACACTCCGATCCCACAAAATTACGAAAAAAAAAAAATGAAAGGACATCCTGTGTAAATCAAAACACACTGTTACACAACAGATAGATAGACAGACAGATAGACAGACAGATGGACAGATAGACAGATAGGCAGACAGACATAGATTAAATAGAGGAGTGGGAGTCTCACAACTCTCTCTCTCTCTCTCTCTCTCTCTCTCTCCTTGACCTAATCACCTCGTTAATCAATCACATGCTCTTGTCCGACACGCCAGCCACCACCACCAATATGTGTGTAGCCCTCGTTATCAAAGAGCATCATTAACAGGGATAATTAACCGCTATTCGTGTATTCTTGACCCCTATTCCCCTCAGAGTCATTATGCATTGGTGGTGAGTGAATGAGGGGGACGTTAATTAGACGGTGATTAATGGTCTCTCTCTCTCTCTCTCTCTCTCTGTCTCTTCTGTCATTCCCTTCATGACCTGTTATACCGTCAACGCCTTCCTTCTCCACTTCCACATCCTCTGCATTCTCCTCCGTCCCTTCTCGTCACTGCTATGTTTGTCTTCTGGACCTGTAACTCCTTCAATAAATTCTTCTCCTTCTGCTCTTTCTCCTCCTTCTCATCCAACTCCCACCATTCTTCTCTGCATCTGCTTTGATCTTCCTTTTCCACATCATCTTGCTTCTAATTCTCTTCTCCACAGCCTACAACACTCTTCATCTCTTACTGGTCTTCTTTCTCCTTTTTTTTTTTCCCCCTCACCTTCCCTTGCTCTTCTTTTCTCCTCTTACAACTCCGATACTTTCTTTGCCCCTTCTCATCTCTTCCTGTTCTTTCGTCTCCTACAACTCCTTTTCTCCCGGTCTTCCTCTCTTTCCGCTGCATCCTCTTCCTCCTCCTCCTCCTCCTCATCCTCCTCTTCTTCTTCCTCCTCGTCTTCAGGATCCTTGAACTTCAACATTTTTCACTCGATCAACGAAAATCTTATTCACTTTCTTTCCCCAATAACCCAAAGAATTTCTCACAAGTTTAGGCATAATATCAACTTTGCGAACTAATATTGTGGCAAAGGCGCGCAGGTAAGGTGGTGTAGTGGGTTGAAGGCGCGAGTCGGAGTAAAGAGGCATGTGTTACGGGTAGATATGAATCCCAGAATGAAGTGTAACGACGGAAATGATGACAAAGAAAAAATTATAAACGTGAGACGAATTTAAGATGGAATATAATAAAGTCCAGTTCACGTACAAATCCTTACAAGTGGGATAAAATGGAAGAGTCCATGAGGGAGGGCGACTTGGCATGGTAGGAAGGAAATGGTGGTAGTGGTGGTGGTGTTTGCGGTGATTTTTTTGTCTGGTGTTGTTCCCGAGCAACTCTGTGTGTGTGTGTGTGTGTGTGTGTGTGTGTGTGTGTGTGTGTGTGTGTGTGTGTTGCCGGATGACGCGGGGTGTTTCGTTGCATGGTTCTTGTGTTTGTGTTGGCCACCAAGTTTTCATTTGTGTTTACAGCAGGGACTAAAGTTCTTTCCATTTTTCCTCACATAACTTTTACAACAAGACTCTGATACGCTTACGACGCAAAGATTCGATATATTATTTTGTATTCTGGTTCGCTGTAATCCTGCTAGCCGCGTTAATCTCGCCTTGATCGGCTGTGCGATTTTAGAAAGTCTGAATTACCAAATATTTGTATTCAGTATATTCTGGTGTTGATTTTAATACAGGTGGTTTTAACATTACAAAAATTGGGGCTAAACGAATTCTTATGTTGAATATTTCGTGTTTTTCCATTTTATCTGAACCCTTTCAACCCAACGACGTAATTTTTTAGTAATTCTTGCCACCTCCAAAAGATATTTTTCAGCTTAGATGACACACCTTGTAATGAAGTGGTTACTGAAGACTATAATTATAACCTCTCCCGTTCAAAAACCCTCATTTAAACTTAATAAAATCATCTTGAAATAAAAAGAGCACAATTTAAAAAAAATATCAATGTTCTTTCCATTCTCGCTGATCTCATTACTCTTCAAGTGAGTATAATTAACAAACCTGTGAAACTAAATACTTGTCTGGTCGTCTTCGTTCAGCTGCAGTGGAAAATATGAAAAGTCACTCAGTTCCCTAAACCATCAGCACTTTGGAAAGAGGAACGCTTCACCTCACATGCCTGAAAGCGTCTGTCGGTGACTCTGCATCCTTTATTACCTGTGACATTTGATTCAGCCGTCACTCAAAATTTTAGGATGTTTGGAAAGGCTGCATTAAACCTTTCAAAAAAGACGACGCATTTTTCTGGCTTACCCTTTCCACAAACAGACGACATTATTCAGTCCGTCTGAATTATTGCTTGTGACATTTGATTCAGCGGACGATCAATAAGTCAATGTGTCTGAAAACTGCAAAAAAAAATTAACTTTGATGATGCATTTTATTGGTTTATCCTTCCTTCTACCTTGCGATATTATTCAGATTACTGGAAATGCTGCTGGTGCTAAATGATTCCGTAGTCAAAATGTCATGGTATTTGAGAAACCTGCATCTGACCCGCTAATCGAATGAAGTTTTTTATAGGTACTTGCCTGCTGCTGCCATGCGATATTATTCAAATTGTTCGAGTTTCGTATCAGTGAAAAAGTTAGCCCTCTCACTGTCGGGCCAACTCTAGTCGTTATTGTTGAAGTGGAGTCACAGAAGCCGGAGTGTTAAAAATGGCCCCATTAACCTCTTCTGTCAGAGGATAATTTTTTTTTTCTTTTTCCGGACGATGTTATGAAGCATATGCAATTGTTCAACCTACAGGAGTTAGATACGAGTATAGCCTTCATTAACCACTTCACTCCTATGGCGTCCTCCTAAGCTGAATGAAATCATTTGGTAGTAGCAAAAATAAAAACGAGAAAACAAAAACGCCATCAAAGTGAAGCAGTTAACCCTTCAGTGTAACGACGCCTTTTGTATTTTACACCTCCTGCCGCCAGGCGATGCTATTCAGTGTCTGCGTGACTTCCTAGTGATGGAGTTAAAACCTTCTCTCTTAAGCCTCTCAACATAATGATGTATATGTTATGCACATCTTGTTTCAGTCACACGATTTTATTCAACTTGCATTAAATATCTATGGTCGGTCTGTGCTTACATGACGGAACTGGGCCACTCCCACAAATTAAATTCGATGAGCCTTAGTGATGGGGTAGGAATGAGTATCCCTGGTCACTTGTCAAATCGACCCTCCAGTCTGCCAACACCTGCCAGTAACTGAGCTGGATGATGCTGGGGACTCGTCGTTAGAAAAAAATAATAAAAACTCGCTACGGTCAGAGGGCCACTGTTTTCTGATTCAGTACAGTCACCAAACCAGGTAAACTTGGATTCCTTATCACATGTTAGCGTACTTAACATTTCAGCTAATATTGCCTGGCAGCTTTGTAATTAGGTAACAACAAAATCTTTCTACTTCTGGCCAGATAGTTACTTTATCGCTTTCTTGTTTTCTTGTTAGTTAAGAGGTCTTATTTGTCATAGCAATTAACTTCTTCAGCCCAACTGTGTCATTGCTGCTTTGTCCTTGTTGTTACAAAGCGGTTTACTTATCAGCTCTAAGGTACTTCCAAGTGGGGAAGGGGTTGATAAAGGCCACACATGGCCCCTCCAACTCGAAATATCCTTCCTGACCTGAATAAAATCACCTGCTAATAACACAAATATAGTAGAAAGAAAAGTCATAATTGTCAAGGGATTAAACTTAACTGAATCACTGTTATGCATCGTAGGGAAAATGCTCCTTCCAGAGAACTTAAAATCTGTTCAAAGCATAAGCCCTTCCCACTTACTAAACCGGGTCATTTCTAAGCTAACTTAAACAGCTCATAGTTCAAAGAGAGTTAGCTAAATGGAAGGGTTTTTCTGCCCGAGTTTCCCTTAATCTGAATAAACTTTCTAGTAATAAAGGGGCTAATGAAAGATGTATCTTAAGCTCCTCCATTTCACAAAGTCTCCTCGATGGTGAAAATTACAGTCTGGAGACGGAGTAATGAAAATGCAAAAGACGTCCTCTGCATAAAAGTGGTTATTCATTTAATCCTCTTGCTAATATTGCTTCATTTGTAACCTCAAAAAGCTCGGTAATTCATTTTAATTAAAGTGATTTATTGCCTTTCATTAATATGGCTGCTGGATTAATCAATCTTCAGTTACTTGATATTTTATCTTCCCACAATATTCTTAGCAGAATGGCGAATTTTGCCGTATATTCTTATTGTCAAAAGGTGATCATATTTAGCTCACTAACACAGTGGCGTATTTACCATTTTATGCATGCCATTACTGACGAATAACTCTGAGGAGACTTAAGATAATAGCCTTTATTAACCCCTTCCCTAGCAGATGTCTGGTCTAAGGCAAATAAAATCGTTGGGCAGCATCCAGGATAAGCAAAAAAGGACGTCATCTGAAGTGAGTGTAATGGAAATTCCAGCTGTGTTAACCCGTTTCCTGCGTACGGATTGTCTTAGCTGATAAGTTCCGTCAGAAGTCAGTTGCTCCAAGAGAGAAAGAGAGAGGAAAAAATGCTAAGTAACTGTTCTCACATTTTACCTACAGAAAATAGTGCAACAATTCCCATGCTTTTAACACACGCTACCATGACTGACATCCAGCTGTGCCTTTAGCCTAGTTGGAACAGAATATTTGAATCGTCACGACTGGATGGATGTTACTATTATCAACGCTCTTAGACTCCTATGTTCATTCACCAGAGTAAACTTGTTGACGTTAGTTGGAATAATAGAACAGAGATAACCCGGCCATGGAAGAGTTAATGCAAGAGATGTAAGAATTTATAGTCTCTAGTACGCAGACACTTCCTCCACTCCTGTCATGGCCGAACCTCCCCCTCACACCATCTCCCTGTTTTTCTTTCTTTTTTTTTTTTTTCTTTCTTTTCCTTCCGGAGATCCGTACCTTGGTGGACTAGATGGTCACTAGAGATAAAGGGAGAAGCCTGTGGGATGTGCCGACAGTAATTACGAAGGCATGGCAATATGGTTCTTGGGCGTGCGTGCTAAGCAGGGCAAAGCCACAGTAATACCAGCTGTCCAATTCCCTGTCTGTATTTGGTGTCCTAATGCATTGTAATGTCCCAGTACGTGCCCTGACACACACTGAAGGTCCCATAACAACCACAATGTCCCTCCCCTAGTGTCCAGGTGGGTGATAGTGAGCCCCAGAAATAGCGAATTTGGTGTATTTGGCGGCATCGTTATGAGATCTGCGACACTGACACTGACACTCTTCCCTCCCTCCCTCCCTCCTTACCTCACTTTCCTCCCTCCCTCCCTCCTTTCCCCACTTCCCTCCCTCCCTCCCTCCTTACCTCACTTTCCTCCCTCCCTCCCTCCTTTCCCCACTTCCCTCCCTCCCTCCCTCCTTACCCTACGTCCCTCCTTCTCTCTTCTCCCCACCCGAGCGGTGGAGGGGGGAAATTATTGCTTCCATCCTGGGACTAGACTTACGTACGTACGTACGTACGTGTGTGTGTGTGTGTGTGTGTGTGTGTGTGTGTGTGTGTGTGTGTGTGTGTGTGTGTGTGTGTGTGTGTGTGTGTGTGTGTGTGTGTGTGTGTGTGTGTGTGTGTGTGTGTGTGTGTGTGTGTGTGTGTGTGTGTGTGTGTGTGTGTGTGTGTGTGTGTGTGTGTGTGTGTGTGTGTGTGTGTGTGTGTGTGTGTGTGTGTGTGTGTGTGTGTGTGTGTGTGTGTGTGTGTGTGTGTGTGTGTGTGTGTGTGTGTGTGTGTGTGTGTGTGTGTGTGTGTGTGTGTGTGTGTGTGTGTGTGTGTGTGTGTGTGTGTGTGTGTGTGTGTGTGTGTGTGTGTGTGTGTGTGTGTGTGTGTGTGTGTGTGTGTGTGTGTGTGTGTGTGTGTGTGTGTGTGTGTGTGTGTGTGTGTGTGTGTGTGTGTGTGTGTGTGTGTGTGTGTGTGTGTGTGTGTGTGTGTGTGTGTGTGTGTGTGTGTGTGTGTGTGTGTGTGTGTGTGTGTGTGTGTGTGTGTGTGTGTGTGTGTGTGTGTGTGTGTGTGTGTGTGTGTGTGTGTGTGTGTGTGTGTGTGTGTGTGTGTGTGTGTGTGTGTGTGTGTGTGTGTGTGTGTGTGTGTGTGTGTGTGTGTGTGTGTGTGTGTGTGTGTGTGTGTGTGTGTGTGTGTGTGTGTGTGTGTGTGTGTGTGTGTGTGTGTGTGTGTGTGTGTGTGTGTGTGTGTGTGTGTGTGTGTGTGTGTGTGTGTGTGTGTGTGTGTGTGTGTGTGTGTGTGTGTGTGTGTGTGTGTGTGTGTGTGTGTGTGTGTGTGTGTGTGTGTGTGTGTGTGTGTGTGTGTGTGTGTGTGTGTGTGTGTGTGTGTGTGTTCCTCGCAGCCTCTTCCAGAACACACACGCACTTTTATCTTGCCAGGTTTACGAGACGAGAGAGAGACAGAGATGTGTCGGAGCGTATATACTGGTATGGTGGTGGTGGAGGGTGGTGAGGATGGAAGGAGAGGGAGAATGGTGTGAGGTAAGACTGGAGTGGAGTGCAGCAGGAGGAGGGTGGAGTAAGGAGTGAGGGAGGGTGACGTGATAAATGAGAGAAAATGGAAGGCTCGTGGAATGAGCTTAGAGGAGAATGGAGAGTGCCAGAGAGTGTATAGAGAAGGGAGACTTAAAGGGTACCGTACTGAGAATGGAGTGTGAGATGTGGCAGAGTGGAGTGACGCGAGAGGAGAATGGAGAATGATGGTTAATGCAAACAGGGGAGGAGATTATGGAAAAGAGGGGAAGAGAATGGAAGATGGGGAAGCGTGGAGAGAAGGATGTGGAGAATGGTGGAGAGAAATACAGTGGAGTGAGCATGAAAAGGCCAGGAAGGATGGAGGGTAAGGAGGAGTGAAGAAAAAAAAATGCTATTGCCACAAGGAGAATTGCAGCAATAACCTTACCCGTGTTATAACAGTCTTGCCTCGGGAATTGTGTACATGGACGATCTTGTGCTGGAGTTAAAGGAATGGAGGAAGGAAAATGAAGAAGAGGTACATTGCTACAGAGAAAACTAAAATAATAATCTCGTCCCTGTCATAACATCCATGCCTCGTGAAATGTGCAAATGGAAGACACTGAACCAAGGAAAGGAGGAGGATATAAAAGAAAATGATTCAATATAAGAGTGAGATAATACCAACAATTATCTACTTTTTTAAAATAAAAGCCATACCTTTCGAATTTTTAAAAATAACTATTAGAACAGACAAACTGGACTATTAACCACTTCAGCACAAGATCGTCATGAATATGACAATCTCACAGCTACAAGGCAAGTTTACTCAGTTTAAGAGAGTACCCAACTAGTAAAGGGGTAAATAAAGGCCCCTCAAGATCGAACAAGTCTATCCGAGTAAGAATATAAATGACACTGAATGGAAGGAGTTAGACTATCATTCCTCCCGTACGTATTTTTTTTTTTTTTTTTTTACCCTGGCGCAAAGGGGAGGAGAGGGACGTTGATGGGAGAGGCTGAGTTGAAAAGAGGAGAGAAGGGAAAAGAGGGCTTATCAGCAAAAGTAAATTAGCAACAATATTCCAGGCCTTATTGTAACAAACATGTATTGCCATTTATAAACTGAGGGTGGTAAAACTTGAAATATCACTCGATGAATTATGTAAAAGGAAAATGTCGAACATTCATTTCATGAAATATAAAAGATTTATATCACAGGAACATTACAAACTAGCGGTATGTAGCAGTGAGAACTGTCATGAAATTATTTTAAAAAGATCATGTATGAGAGAAGTCTCGGAGTCATACAACGAGTAATATAAGAAGAAAACCTCGAACTGTCACCAATGGAAATATGCAGCACGAAATCTGGAAGTTACCCAAAAAATTTCGCAAGAAGGATGTTAATGAACTACCACTCTAGGAATTACCGTATGAAAGAGTGAGATCTCTAACAGTCAGCCAAATACGTAACATAAATACCTTGAACAGCCTCTCTCAAAAAACACCATGATGCACAACACCACTTAATTTATATTTTATAGATTGACACACCGTTTCAAGTAAGCCAATGCGCACTATATTTTGATGTTTTCCGCTGGAAGGATTGTGCTTTAGAGAACAGTCGCAGTTCAGTTTTAAATTACAGTTGAAGGCGATTTCACAGCCACCATTTATTGCCAAAACACTCCATTATTTCTTGCAATAATTCTTCTCTTGACATGAAGATTGACAATTAATGCCTATCTACTACACGGGGGTTACTAAGGGAGGCATAATATATTTGCTAAGTCTCGATCTTCCCCTAGAATATGACCCTGAACCATCGACCTTATATCCAGGTCTGCGATGGCACTGCTGGGCGAAGAGGGATAATGGGGAAACAAACTTTATCCACGAATGTGACCGGCCCAAGAATCGACCTGAGTTTTCCAGTTGTGGGATGCAATTGTTACCCAAACACCACCGACTCCCCCTTCCATCTCCCCCCTGACAATATCACTACCCACATTCCACTCCTCTCCACTCCACTCCACTCCATTACACACACACACACACACACACACACACACACACACACACACACACACACACACACTCTCTCTCTCTCTCTCTCTCTCCACCGTTCACCCGGCCATTGTGTGGACTCAGGCCTCGGTCTTTTCTTGTGATTCTCTCGTCCTCGCTTCCCAGACTTCAATTTCTTTTCCTCCTGTAATCCCATCCACCTCCGGCTCCCGGGCAAAGAAAGTTAATTTCATCGCCTCGCGCAAATTAACTCACCGCCAGTGCCACTGATTTTACCCCGAGCGACTTCACAGGCTCGTCCATGAAGAATAAGAATTGGGTGTGACGCAGGCCTACACGGATTGAGGCCTGATTGTAACGGTGACAGTAACGGTAACATGTAATTCCAGGTTACCCATTTGAGGTGTGGGGGCCCGAGGATAAGCTACCCTGGTCCAGTACACTTAGGGGTAGATGACGAATCTACTTCCCTTTGTCGCACTGTATGATCAGCATCCTCCAGGCTCTTCTTTGGGGATCGACTCTATGGAAATATATTAAAGCTTGTCTAACAAGTTTACCGGTACCCCCTCCCCCTCCCGCATACGTAAACACACACACAACAGAGCAAGATATGCAGTGGGGGCGGGGGTTGTATAAATGATTAATTAATAGGACTGTTAAAATTCCCAAGGGAATGCAAAATGGTCACCACACACCGACAGTACAACGACATGACTTCTGTGCAAATTGCCATGACGAATAATGACAATACAAAAACATCAAATTTCAAAATTGTTTTCATATGATTTGACGTTTGACGTCATTAATCCCTTTAAACTCTCTAAAAAAAAAATCAAGTGGTGTTCTGGGGCTAATGGCCCAAGGAACGGTTGTGCAAAGCATGAAACAGAGTGGTGATGATATAAAGGACTGGTGGAAAGTTAAAAAAAAAAAAATGTAAGAGAGAAAAAAGGAACGGAGGAAATATAGTAGTTCTCCACACTTTGGTGTGGAGAAATTTTAATACATATACGGTAAATGAACATACATATATATGTACAATATAGTTACATACCTCGGAGTCCATGTGCATACATATAAACATATACCATATATAAATCAGCTCATATACTGTGCATATATAAACATATATATAAATCAGCACATATTCATATCCACATACTTGGAATCGGCATACATTCACATATATCAACAGTCATGCACAGAAACACATATAGCACAAAACGATACTCGTATTCTGTATCAGTGGTGGCGTTTTACTCTTACATGAAAGAAAAACTGTGTCCTCCAGTCTCTCACAACAAGCTGGCGTACTCCACTTACCACCCAGGTCAGCTGCCGTACATCTGTGAGAGGAGGGGAAGGCGGAGGGGGAAGGAGGAGGGGGAGGACATCAGGTGCGAGGAGAAAAAGAGGGAAAATGGTGGGAGGATACGGGTGGGTGGAATATACGGGAGAAAACAATGAAGGGAAGATATATATGTCTGTATATATTCTATCAGCCGGCTTGCACACTCCTGGCATGACCGGGCAGCTCAGGTCAACACGTTCAAGCCGTGTTTTACGTGTCGTGAAAGATAGCTGACCTATCCCTGGAGAAGTGACCCGCCCCTAACCAGTGCCTCACGCAGGGGAATAGTCATGGAGAGCTACTGGAGTGCAGGGAGCAGGGCGAGAAACACATATGATCTTTATTTTGTTGTACTTATTTATTTGTTTATTTATTTATTTTCAGTTGCTGTGATTGTAATTTAGAAAGTTTGTATACGTCATTACAGAAACGTTATCAGGGTGCGAACAGCTGAGAACAACACATGAAGGGACATATCACTGCACCATTTTCAACGCCCGACTCTGGGTGGGGATGTGGGAGCAGCAATACGAGAGAGATGGCGGATGGTGCGGGTAGGGGAGGGAGGATAAGGGTAGGAGGAAATGGGAGGAAGGATAAGGGTAAGGGGGGTAAGGGAGGTAAAATACGTGTAGGAGAATAATACTGGCAGAGGATATATGGGCGGGGGAATAAGGAAGGCAGACACTTAGTTGCCACGGTGGAGAAGAGGTGGGCGGGGAGAACCAAGGAGATAAAAGAGAGATAAGAGAGAGGGAGAGTAAACGGAGACTGAGAGAGAGAGAGAGAGAGAGAGAGAGAACGTTGATTGTCCTGTCACCAGCACAAAGGACAGTCCCCATACCAAACACAATCACAGCATCACATATACAAGAAACAGTGTTTATGCTCCTTCAAAACCTCAAGTAGACTGTCAAGGCTGCATATTTAATCTCTCTCTTTCCGGTGACGCTTGTTATATTCCATACATGCCACTGTCAGACGATTTTATTCAGCTTAGGAGAGACTTTCCAAATGGAGGGGAATACACAGCCTTCATTAATGCATTCTGAGTCCTTCTTAACGATGAAATTTTTTTTGGGGGGGGCTTAATCTTGACTCTACCTGATGACCGCATTCAGTTCAGAAGCACTGTCTAATAGAAGTAAGATACAATATTTTTCGAACACAGGAAATTACATACTTCCGTCATTAACCTGATTAGTCGTGGGTTGAATAAAATAGTTTGTAGGTAGCAAGAGCAAACTAAAATAATACATCGTAGTGAAGAGGGTTACTTTCACAACGATGACATTGTTTTTTACCCTTGCTGCCTCGCGACGATTTTACTTAGTTTATAGGAGACTTCGAATTGGAGTGGTTAGATGGGAGTATAAAAACTCACATGGAGTTATTAGAGCATGTCTATATCCTTCTCACAACACCTTAGAGACTAACTATGTGCCTCCATAGCTCCCACTTTCCTCAAGCTACACAAAATCTTAAAGTAGCTGGTCCATCGTTCCGTAAATCGTTTGATGGAGAAAAACAGATTACTAGTGATTTACTTGGGCTGTAGAGGTTAAGGTGTAATATGGAAAACATATCGCTAAGGAAACTCCGCTACAGAGCTTACTGTGCCCAGGTGACTTCACGAGAATTCATACAAAGAAATTTCACTCTTTATGGAACTTCATAAGTCTTCATGCGCCTTTCAGAGATTTCAAGGACTCACAGATTTCACGAGACATTACAGCCTTCACATACCGTACTTCATGACACTTCAAGAGGTTTTAGACTTAACGAGAAAAAAAAAATCAAGAGACCACAGAAGTTACAAGACTTCAGAGACTTAACAAGGCTTCACAAGAATACGATCCACTCACTTGATGTAACTGGCTTGCAAATTGGGCCTGAAATACAGCAACAAAAATTCCACAGACATTTTCGGAAATAGAGTGGCTTTTGACTTCAGACAGGGCCATTTGCAGATTTTAGCGTGTCTATAATAACAGTGTACTTATCTGAAACAAGGCGTGAAATTAAGTGCTATCAGGTGGGACGCAGACACACACGTACGCACACACTCGTAAATACACTCGCACACACATGTAAACAAAACTGGATGAGGTAAGCAAACACTCTTGAATATACGTTGTACGTACGAGCACACACACACACACACACACACACACACACACACACACACACACACACACACACATAGAGTGAGAGAGAGAGAGAATGACGCACACAGACAGCCACCCATTCACCCCACCCCCTCCGCACATACAAGCAGGGAATACACAAACACCATCTCCCTCACACACACACAATAAACAGCTCGGTAGCCTGCACGCAATAAAACACAGTAATGCACGCAACACGCACACAAACACAAGAGCCATCAAGCGCCCCCAAATGACATCAGTGTTGAGTGTGGCAGAGCAAAGACGCAATCTCCTGTTTTATTGCTGGTCCTGACGCCACAGCTTTGATATTTTTGCCCAAAGTTCGATAATTCCTGCGGCTACGTCTCTCTCTCTCTCTCTCTCTCTCTCTCTGTTTATCCTTTTTCCTGACAGTTCTATTGAATTTTGGAAGACCTTTTCAAACCGCAGTATTAAATAAAACCTTCATTACATCCTTCACTAAAATAAAGCCTTCATTACATCCTTCACTGCCAAGATCCTTCCAAAGTTTATTAATATCATCTAGTGGTGACGATTGTGAAATTATACAAAATACCGGGTAACAAAGCAGTTAAAGGAGCATTACTGCTGAGATAAGGAGGAGTTTTAAGGGCTTTTTTTTCTCTACAAAGACGACTAGTGCAGTGGTGGTTTAAGGCACTAGTAGGAATGGTCTAGTGGACTGTATATCATTTCGGATAGAAAAGAGGGGAATTTTTATGAAAATGTCCCAGAGGCATAGACTGGTTACCCACAATTGAATATTCTACACAACTAGAGCCAGCCTCGGCCACGACACCTCCCTCGGGTAGTATGGGGCTGGTGGTTACCCTGTTCTGTTGTTCCTCTATCTGACAGCCACCCTACATTTCATGTTTAATTTTCTCAACAAAATTACGGCCATTCCTTAGGTACCCCTTTCGGAAACCCAGGAGGGCCCGAGGCGTGGAAAAGTGCGACGCTCGGTTACAGCAGTTTCGATCATTTCTGTTGGAGGAGATCCCTTCATGTCCCTGGAAGTCTTTTACACGATAGGAAAACCTTCAATTTCTAACACTCTTAAATACAGTCTTACTAATCGCTATGTTTTCCGAGAACTATAATCAATTTCAGACCCGTGTCTCTTATTACGGTGGCTAAAATATACACTCGGCAGATTATACAGGGTGATCTTTATAATTCGTTCCTGCATCTCTATCTTGTGTGTTGCGGGGATTGCTCAGTATGTTGATGTCAGGACGCAAGAAAACTGGCTGCGTCGTGATATTATTAATTAACCACGCAATCAATGGACATAAAATGGACGTTATTAGAATGCATGGAAAGGGGTTGTAAGAAGTAGGAAATATTACAGCATAGACACTGGTAACGCTGACTGAGCCGTCCTCGCAACAAATGAGAACTGGGACGTGTAATGTATGGACCACCCTGTATATCATGCTACTTTATATTTTGCAGAAAGAGTTATTCTCCTTAGCGTCGGCAACTACAGAACCCCACGCGAGTCAAGCCTCCCCTGAGAGCGAGCGCCACTGCACTAACATTTCATTCTAAACGTCTGACTCGCTTAAATTTCCAGTTTTCCCGAAACATTTCGTGTTGCGGTTACTGTACAGTCAGGGGGTAAAAGTTAGGCTATCATTTCTCTTCGTCTGCTTAACACATGGGCGTTCTATCATTTTCCCTTCTTGATGCACGGTATCAAAGAGCATCATGTGTGGGCAGAGAAACACGAAGCACAGGGAACAGATAAGTAGAAATGGTGAAGTATATGATGAGGTTTTATTTCCAGCTGTACGGTGCATCATACCAGCCTGACTGAGAAGCTGGTCGTGTTTGTTCTGAAGTGTTTGGGTCCCTTTAATACCTGTAATCTGACCTGTCGTACTGGCCTGTTTATTATCGAAAATGAGCGTAACGACACACTTCGTTACTCCAGAATTACCTCTCCTGTAATTTTCTAACCAATTTCATTACGTTGTCGTCCTCTTGATCTATATAAATATCTCGCCTTTATCTGTACCATTAATTCTTTCATTCCTATGATTTATGTTTCTCTATCATGGGTCTAACACCAAACGATTTCTCTCAGAGGGGACTTTTTAGAGTGAATGGGTTAGTGAAAACTACATCTATTCCTTCCAGTTACAAAACTCTGGAGACAGCAAGAATGAATTTTCAAATTTTTCATCCTAGTGAAGTGCTAATTCTCAAAACGTTTCAGTGCACTTCATAAGTTACACTCTGAGCCTCTGCATTACAAACAAGGACAAAATGAGTTCCTGAAACCATAAAATGCACGAACTGTTGCACATTGACGGTAAAAGTCTGCTGGTTTTGCACTGAATGTATTCCAGCTTCACTCACGGTACTTCAGCTTCATTTACCTAACGTGCTTCCAATAATAATGGAGACCAGAACTTAACTAAAAACTCTTGCACTTCTAATGCAATAAGTTAAAGCTGTCTCTAAAGCCTTCAATTCGGTGATATCCTCTGATGCTGTTCCCGTCCATTATTTTTTTCCCGATTCAATGGAGATGTGTTTTAAGTGAAGGAGATAAATAGGCCATATTTATCCTCTTCACACAGGAAAGTCTTTATCCTCCTCAAACAGAAAAGTCTCTTGTCGGCTGAATAGAATTACAGTACTTGGAAGTTTCATGAGTATATATATATATATATATATATATATATATATGTATATGTTGTAGGTGGGGGCGCTCACCATCCACTCACTCGATGTAGTGCTGCTCTCGGGTGTCTGCCCTTTTCTCTCCATCCTTCTTTCCTTCCATTCTTTTCTGTCTTTCCTTCATTCTTTCCTTGTCCTTCTGCCTACGGGTAACTTTACACTCCCTCTTCTGTCTTTCTTTCCTTCATTCTTTCCACTTCCTTCAGCCTGTGGGTGACTCTACACTGAGTGACAAGACAGATGGTTTCCTGTGCACCAGGAAACCATTTAATAAGCTGGGTGGTAACCATATAACCAAATTTTGGCGCCTGGTGGTTTAATGGGTAATTACTGCGCTCCAATTGGATTGAGCCGGTGAAGGTTTATATCCAAGGGATGGTTGGGGTTGATTGCTCATGTAATGCCACTCAGGGATGAGTAAGGCTGGTCACTCTCATCTTAAATGTCGGGACCAACTGCCTAGCCCCGGGCTCCTACGCTCCTCATGGGGCAATGTAGGATCGGATGATAGATAGATAGATAGATATATGTATATATGTATGTATGTCTCTATAAGAATAGTATGGGGATAAACTGATTTTTAACTTGAGGGTCAATGTATTCCCAGGGGCCCACAACACGAATTTCTAGATCCATGACAGGTTACTTAAAGCTGGCAAATTATAGTGTTGTATTGTTATTGCTTTTGGAGATTCGGTAACAACTCTTCTTTAGCGATTAATTCTGTTCATTACACCCCAATACCCACTCGTATTATGCTCTTGATGTAACTCTGTCGATATTCAAAAAATAAAAAAGCATGCCCGAGAATGTTAATGTGTAATATGCAAAATAAATCGCTAAGGGAGAGGTGCTACGAAGCTTCCTATACCTCCTAGAATAGAGGCCATAGTGTCAGTATCTGAAATGAGGTTCATGGAATCAAAAGGACGAATCAACCAACCACTGACGTTTGGGTTCCATATTTAAAAAAAAAAAAAATCCTTACGTTATCTTACATTATTTTTCATCCAAATAGTATGGTTAGTTACTGTGGTACATAGGTGGAAACACACACACACACACACACACACACACACACACACACACACACACACACACACACACACACACACACAGAAGAGACGGAAATGTACTGAAAGCAGCCAATACGGCCATGGGTGACGTACTGTAAGCCTAAGGTACCGAGCGCAGATTAGGCAGTACCTGACAGGATAAGCATCACGGGGCTCAGCACACGCTAGTTATTACAGCAGTTATTTAATATGGATTACTAAAAGGAGTACAACACTGAGGGGTAGACTCAGGTATGAAGTCCTCTTATCCTCCTCACACGAGATCTTCATCATGAGTTAAGTAAAATAATCTGGCAGTAGTTTGATAGGAGTATAAAATCTCACTTGATGGAGTTATTAGAGCTTGTCTGTAGCCTTTCCACAACACCTTAGCGACTAAATGTGTGCCTCCATACCTCCCACGTTCCTTAAGCTACGCAAAATCTTAGAGCAGCTCGTCCCTCGTTTCGTAAATCGCGCCAACTAATATCATGCATTGGATGAAGGAAGGACGGGGCAGGGGGTAGCGGGGCCTGAAGAGGGGAAGAGGGGGACAGAAGGAAGGGAGTACGAGGAAAGGGGATGGATGAAGTGAGGAAAGGAGAGGGAAGAAAAAGGGTGGGGTGTAAGATAAAGGCGAGGGGCTGAAAAGGAGGTAGGGGGTGGAAGGAAGAGGGGAAGACGCAAGATGAGGGTGGGGAAGGGACGGGGGGGCCATGGGTGGGGGGCGGCATACCATAAACACAGCTCAGCGGCAAAATGAACCTAAACGTTGGCTACCCTGTTTTTGGAGCGTCCTTATACACTGGTAGCGTGATATTTTGCCACCTCATCACACAAGGGCAAAAATGAGAAAAAATGAGAGAGAGAGAGAGAGAGAGAGAGAGAGAGAGAGAGAGAGAGAGAAGGAATACACTGGGAAAAATATATTGCGAGAGAATATGGGAAACACAAAGAGAGGGTGACAACAATATCTGAACAAAAAAGTGTCAGGGAGAGGTGATAAAACACAGTGAAGTCAAGCAGAAAAAGTGTATGAGAAAGGAAGGACGTGTAAACAGGGGTACGAAAAGATGGACGAGAGAGAGAGAGAGAGAGAGAGAGAGATGGGGGTAAAGCGACCAGAGAGAGTAAAGAAAATAATCTAATAGTAATAAAGAGAGTACGGTAGCAAGGTCGGGGAGAAGAGGCAGGGAGCAAATCTGTGCAGTGTGTGGGAGGCTGGAAAAAAAAATGATGTAGGAAAACAATAGTCACCTTTCCATCTTAGTCCTAATACAGGCTCAGCAACCTTCAAAGCAAATCACTATGGCAACGCACCACCTACAACGCTACACTACATTTGCTCTCACTCTCATCACGCAACTAATACTCGCAAAACATGCACTCTCAATCTGGACGCTGCAAACACACCAGCTCCTATGTAGAAATTTACAAAAAATCCAATAGACTTGAACCTCCCAAGCACACATTCTCTTCCAAAGATATACATGTCAAAAGAATGTGGCAGACTCCCTCTAACAAACAAACAACACACACACACACACACACACACACACACACACACACGAAGGAAAAAAACAAGAAAAACGCTCTCCCAAACCTTTCCTCAAATATCATCACAGCACTACACGTTATCCACAAAACTCATCACAGTTTCTATGCAGCAAAGATACAGAACACAAAATCGACATAGCACGAACATAGATAGCACAGAAATAATTCCCAGTGCCGGAAAAAAAAAAAAAAACAACACCACACAAAAGTATCAGGATAACACAAATTCCCGCTAACAGACATACACCGCAAGCCTAACACCATAACAACCTGCAAAGCACAAAACATCCTTCCAAAATCAGCAACTACACGTACACATATTCAGAAGGCGACACGTAAAACCAATACAAAATATAGCACCACGACACAACACAAGACAGCACAAAGCACCACAAAGGGAACAACACAACACAACACAAACACAATACAAATTCACTCTATCACGATCCACATATAGTACACAACACAAAAAAGTCCTCTCCAGTGCAAACAAGCAATCTCCTAACCTAGTCCAACACAACAGAACACAACACCAAACGCAAACATACAGTGGCAGCAAAAAAATCTCTTTCCCACTGTAACATCCAATCTCCCCACGTAACAAAACACAGCACAACACAACACTCTCCCAAATCCCACAAGCTGTCCAGAGATGAAATTGTTTGGAAGAAAATTTAAGGGTCAAACTTGACTTAAAATTGAGCTCGAAAAATATCTTCTGCGTGATTTTCATTACTGGAAATTGTGTTCTCTCTCTCTCTCTCTCTCTCTCTCTCTCTCTCTCTCTCTCTCTCTCTCTCTCTCTCTCTCTCTCTCTCTCTCACCATTAAGCCCCTCTAAGTCACCTCTCTCTACCACTCTTTATTCTAATTGTGCATTATCGTTTCTCCTTCATGGTTTCATCTGTGTATTCATTTCCTCCCCTTCATCCTGCTTATTTTTCCTCGCCAGTACGTAGTCTATTTTTCCTTCCTCCTCCCTACCTTCACCCTCTTCCTCTGTCTCACTTCTCTACTCAATCTCTCTCTTTCTTTGTCTATTATCTTTTCTTGTTTCGTTTATTCTCGTATCTCTCATTCGTTCTCTCTCTCTCTCTCTCTCTCTCTCTCTCTCTCTCTCTCTCTCTCTCTCTCTCTCTCTCTCTCCAAACAGCATAAAGCATAACTACCTAATGAGGACTACAAGTTCTGTGTGCTCCATAAAGAAATCTCATTACTGATTCGGTCTCCTGAGTTCCTTTGGCTGCTCTCTTCCTTTCACTTTCTAACTCTCTCTCTCTCTCTCTCTCTCTCTCTCTCTCTCTCTCTCTCTCTCTCTCTTTGATAATCTTACTCTTCCCGCCTCCCCTACTATCTGCATATTACTCTCTCTGCAACTCTCCCATTCACTCTATTTCTTATGCAGTTTGGTTGTCTTTCATTCTCTCCAGTCCTTTGTTTTATTGTGCATCCCTTGCGAATTTGTCCGCCTGTCTGTCTGTCTCTTAAATAAACAAGAAGTAACGCCGCTAACCTACCCCCTACCTCTCAACAAATCTCACCCTCACTATTAAGCTGATCAAAAACTAATTACACGGTGATAATACGATATGATATCGCTAGCAGAACTGTAATTATGTGAACTCCATCCTACCTTCGCCCCCAGTTTCACTCTCCGTCTCTTCATTACTATAGTCGAGAGGAAATTGGATGGGACTCTGAGATATCAAGTCCTGTTTTCGCTGGCTAGGCATCGTCTTGTTAAACACTCTATAAAAAAAAAGTAGCCGCAGCGAGAAATGAACGCTGTGGTGGGGCAGACGGGATGACCGAGGATTCCCCCATATTAGCCATATCCACATGTCACCGACCATCGGCCACCTCTGCAGCCCCGCTCCATGATCCTTACCCTGTGTCTCTGGCTTTCTCTTTCTCTCTCGGTTTCTATATAAACTGGTGTATTTCCGAAACTAATTATGAAATTATTATGACTTTTGTTCCACACCACCACTGAGGTAAAAATCAAGGAGAGTTTTCTGTATAAAGGTTTCCCCCCCTCCTAAATGTGGCATATGAGCGGGGGAGTGCGGCCTTGCCGATACCTCCGCCTGACCAATAATTATACACTCGCCAGAACTGACCTGCCCTCAGACAAGGGGGGGGAAACCTTTATACAGAAAACTCTCCTTGATTTTTACCTCAGTGGTGGTGTGGAACAAAAGTCATAATAATTTCATTATTAGTTTCGGAAATACACCAGTTTATATAGAAACCGAGAGAGAAAGAGAAAGCCAGAGACACAGGGTAAGGATCATGGAGCGGGGCTGCAGCGGTGGCCGATGGTCGGTGACATCCTACCTTTATGGTCGGTGACATGTGGATATGGCTACAGTGGGGGAATCCCAGGTCATCCCGTCTGCCCCACCACAGCGTTCATTTCTCGCTGCGGCTACTATAGACGTTTTTACTAGGATGGTTATTTTGGTGTCTGGTCGTTCCGTGCCTGCCATTTTTGCATTTACTGTGTTAGAAAATCATCATAAACCCTCAAGCTATATATGACTTGAGGTACCAGGGCCAGAAATACAGGAGTGAGGGCGTGACTGTGTGAGCTGGTAAGAAGCAAAAAAACACCACAGGAAAAGAAACAAAACATTTTCTCTTTCGTACATGAAGAAGAAAATAAAAGAGAAAACGAAAAAGCAAAGAAGTAAAGCTTAGCATGAAACAATAAAATTAAAGAGTACACTACATTACCCACGAAAAAGCGAAGAAAAAAAAATAAAAAAAAAAAACTGAAAACGCCATCTCTACTTTCTTCTTCCTGGTCCCACACGGTATGGTTAAGTTCAGGAGAGCACCTGATTAGTGAAGGGGTTTAATGAGGGTTCTCTCTAACTTCCTCCAGTTCGAAAAGTCTCTCTCAGTTGAATAAAATCGTCAGCAGATAGCAAGAATTACACGAAAACGTCACCGTATTGAAGGGGTAATGGGCACATCACAAGAGTTAATATAAATGAATAAAGGATTTGGCACACTGAAAAGAGTAATACATACCAGTGTGTGTGTGTGTGTGTGTGTGTGTGTGTGTGTGTGTGTGTGTGTGTGTGTGCACGAGCGCGAGCACACACACACACACACTCACTCATTCATTCTGGTGGGGTTCGTCCTCATATCACTGCCAGGTCACAAGCACACACTCTCACACACACACTACCCCTATTTCTATATCTCTCCCCGGCTTGCGCCACACCTCCTCCATTTTCTTTGTCAGCCCGGGACTGAATTTGGAGAGAAGGAATGCAAGAAAATGGAGGGAGAGTGAGATGGATGGAATGGATGGAGAGGTGGAGAAAGGCAGAGGTGGGGGGAGAGGGGACGAAGGAGTGAGGGAGAAGACGGGGGTGAGGGTGGAGTAGGCGAGGGTGAGGCTGGAGAAAGGGATGGGGGTGGGGTAGGCGCGGGTGAGGATGAAGTAGGCAGGGTGAGGGTGGAGTGTGCGGGGTGAGGGTGGGGTAGACGGGGGTGAAGGTGGAGGAGGGGGTGAGGGTGGATTAAACAGAGGTGAGGGTGGATTAGACAGGGGCGAGGGTGTAGTTGTCCTGGGTAGGGGTGAAGGTGGACTCAGATAGAAGGTGTGGAAGAGAAAGATATCAATGCTAGGACAAGGTAGGGAGGGGAAGAGGAAGCGGTGAAGGTGGGGAGTGAAGCGAAATGACTAGAGGGAGGTGAGGGGCAGGAGGAGAGATATGCGGGAAGAAGGGAATGGGTAAAAAGGATGGGGAGTAAGAAAAGTGTTCCCTTGAAACGAGAAGGGAGGGGGAAGGGAAGGTGTAAAGTGGGGATAAATGAGTAGGGGGGAGTGTAGGGCATGATGGAGAAAGGGAGGGGACGATGGAAAAGAAGGAGAAGGTGGGGGTGACGGCAAAGGAATAGGGATATGTGAAAGGAAAGAGAAAGGAAGTGAGATGGAACAGATGAGGTAGGGAAAGGGGAAGGAGGATGGACAAGGGAGGAGGCGGAATGAAGGAAAGGAAAAGGCGTAGAGGGGATCGATGATGAAGAAGGGGGAAAGAGGAGCAGGAGGAGATGAGCGGAGGAACGAGAAGGGGGATGGAGGAAAAAGGAGGAAAAGAGGGAGCAGGGGAAGGGAAAGATAGGGTGAAGGGAATGGAGCAGGGGGAAGGGAGAAAGAGAGAGAGGGGAAGGAGGAGGAATTAGGAGGATCAGACAGGGAAGGGGGGATGATGGGAAGGTGGGAGAAAGGAGAGGAAGGGGATGTGAGATAAAGAGGAGGATCAGACAGGGAAGGAGGGATGAGGGAAAGGTGGGAGAAAGGAGAGGAAGGGGATGTGAGATAAAGGAGGGAGGGAGAAGGGGAAGGAGGGGGGACAGGTGTGAGAGAGGAGGGAGCCAACACCGTGTCTGAGTTATTAATCACGCATCCTCGCACAAATTACATTCTGCCCGACTTAAGCTATTTTCAGCGTCTCTGGATTTCTGTGTGTCTCAGTCTCCTGCCTACAAGGAAAAAAATAATGCGTCCTCTGTTTTGACTTCTGTTTTCTCTCTTACTTCCTTCTTCAGTAAAATAATAATGTATGTTTTCTTCGCTTTTATTTTCTATCTTACTTCCTCGCACTTTGTGTTTTAACCCCTCCCGGCAGAAAATAAAAATTGTATAGCTCTCGAAAGAATAAAACAAACTATGGCTGAAAATGTAAAAATAAAAATGCGCTAAAATAAAAATGATCCACGCTTTTTATTACACTCTCCGTTCCTTTCGCACTATTTCTCATTTTCTTTTTCTGTCGTTTTTTCCACAATTTTCTTTTTTCTCCGTTTCATTCTCTTTTTTTTTTCTTCCTTCCTCCCGGCGTGGTTTAAAGTCTCCTTATCATCGGGTATTATCATAAATTGCCCCTCGCTCTCTCTCCCCGCTCCCTGCCTTATCTCTGGCCATTCTGTGCTAATTACTACAGTCTCCTCGTTATCTCTTGTCCCCATACACCCTCCGCTGTCACCGTCTTATGCTGGCTCATTATCTCTCTCTCTCTCTCTCTCTCTCTCTCTTTTCCCTGTTCCCCCTCAAGTTAGTTTTATCCATTATGGACCCCTTGCAAACGCTCTCAATCACTCGGGTTCTCCTGCTTCTTCCTTTATTGGGTCTCTCTCTCTCTCTCTCTCTCTCTCTCTCTCTCTCTCTCCTTATCTAAGCTCGTCTTAATATACCTCCTTTAATCAGCTTTGTGCTAAGAGGGTACTGTTCTCTCTCTCTCTCTCTCTCTCTCTCTCCCAATTATAGCACCTTTTACCAATTAATCCCTCACTCTGTTTTGTTCTACTTTCCGCTTTCCATCTATTCATCCTCCTCTCTCCTTCTTCCCTCTCTCTTCTCGTCTTTCCTCCCTCCCTCCTTCGCTTTTTCTTAAGCTTTCCCTTCCTCCATTACCTGTTCTTAAGCCTTCTCTTAAGTCAACTGTCTCAAAATCTTCATCCCCATTACCTGATCAAAGACTTATACACGGGGCGTGAGTGAGAGAGAGAGAGAGAGAGAGAGAGAGAGAGAGAGAGAGAGAGAGAGAGAGAGAGAGAGAGAGAGAGAATCATACAACGGAAAGAGAAAGAGGAGTGAGAATGTGTGAAATATATAAATAAAATCCCAGGGAAGGAAGGGTGAAAGTAGGGACTGACGGGAGAGTGACAGGAGGAAGAAGGAGGCTGGGAGAGTGGGATTTGGTAGAGAGGAAGGGAGACAGTGTTATGTAAGACGCCCTCCTGAGCCCACAACGAATTAATCTTTCTGAAGGAGGTGTCAGGGAGTCTCCTAATCCCAAAAGAATACGGGTCTCTACACCTTTCCCCTCGGCCCTGCTCCCCTCGTGGTCTCCCCTCGACTGATGATGGAACAACTCGACTTGATGGGAACATGGAGGTCAGGAGGGCTGGGATGGTCTGTGTCATTGGCTCCCTGTCTCTCTGTGTAAAGATGCGTTGCTTTGCTAGGAGAACGTCTTATGAACGTTCTCATGGTCCGTATAATTCTAGGATTCTATTCTAGCTACAGCCAGACGATTATATTCAGCTGAGGGTGAATCACAGGATCCTAGGAGTGTTAATACTGATACCACGAACTCTTTTCTTGTTCGAGTCAGCTCCAGTATTCCATCTAATGCCAGATGATTTTATTCAGCTGAGTGAGTCATAAAAGCCAGGGAGTGTTAACCCTGTAGTTGTATAAGCAAGGTTTTCAGTGTATGTCCGTCTGTTGCGCTCTAGCATTTGAACGCCTTGGTATAGAGACGTCATTTTTGCTGTAGGTTGGTAGCTTTTGACAATATCTAGTCCAAGAGTCAAAGGCAAAGATCGCTGGAGTGATAAGAAGCTGATCTCAGGTAAGCGGCTGGTGGCTCTCTCAGAAGATCGCTTGTATTATGTTCATGACACCACCTTAATATTTTTTCCCACTAACCCAACAGTAAATGACAAGAAAACTTTGCAACGGGGGGATGTCGAAGGATGCAATGTGTAGGGATAATCAACAGGAAGAGAAAGTGAAACATAAAACGTGTAATTTGGTAAACTACGGATAAACAAGCATACACAAACAACAATGGTCAAACAAAATCAAAAATCAAACAGAACAAAGCGTTGCAGGAAAACCAGAGAGATTAAACAGAAAAAAAGAACAGGAAAGAAGACAATAGAATATAAACGACAGGAAACGCCACATATACAGTGAGAAGCAGAGGGTATTTAATAAAAAAACAAAACAAAAGAAAGACAAGAAGAATAAAAATAATAAACAGGCTGTAACAAAGCAAACTAACAGATAAAGAAGGACAAACAAAAACAAACAGATACGACTCAGGTGTTTCTCTCTCGCTACTAAAGAATTCAAGACTCGTGTTCGGCTTCATAAAAGTTTTCAGTCAGTCTGTCTGTCTGTCTCACCTTCCCACACACTCACCTCCTCCTTCCTTCCGTCCCCCTCACACAGACAAATATACTCTCCCTCTCCTCTATTTCCTGTCTTTTCTCTTGGCCGTTCTCCCCCTTGCATGTTTCCTTCCGCTTCCCCTGCCTCCATTGCCATGATTTTGTTTATTTCATTCCTGCTAGCTCCATACACCATTATCTGCTCAGGAGAGACTTTACGAACAGTATTGGTTAAGTATATCCTTCATCAATCCTTTAACTAATAGGACGCTCACCTTAACTGGAAAAAAACAAGTCAAGTTGCAGCAAGAATGAATGGAAGGGTTAACCAATACAGTATACTAACATTATAATTATTTCCCCTGGCTACCTGAAGACGTTTTTAGTCTACTTGAGAAAACTTTTTGTATGGAGAAGATTTTACCTTTTCTTTATGACTTTCTAAGTAGGTAAGACAAATGACAGACTATTATAACTGAAGAAAGACACCTGGTTTAATGAAGGCTACATCTTACCACTGCAGCTCGAAAAATGTCTCCTAAGCCGTATAAAATATCTGCAAATATCATGAAAAAATAAAAACAAATCAATTAACACATCGTCAGATTGAATGGGTTTTCAGTTCTGGGTGAGTTTACTGTTCTACATCTTGCAGCATCTTAGACAAAACTGCTCAAGTTACTACTTTCGGTGTACAAAAGTAGTTTAGTATCTATCTGTCCTATAATATACTACACTAGGAGCCTAATTTTGCATTTTCACCAAACGCGTGCTAGTCATTTAACTAGAGTCAGACTGGCTCATTCCCATTCCCATCAAGACAGCCAAAACGAGTTAGGTGTGTCACTACTCAGCTTAAAATCAAGCAGTATGGATGTATACTTTCTCGCTGAATTATATGATTTATTCTGAGTACGTTGCACAGGAAGAGAAACCGAATGTGGATACATGGAGTCAACATCGAGATCAAATTCTGGTGCCTTTAACAACAATTCCCAAACTTACTGAGCCCTCCACATAAATTCTAAGGTTTCGTCAGGATGAATACTGAAAATTTCACACTTCTGTACCTTAGTCGTAACCTGACATTAATTATTTCATCGTGATATTCACTACTACTTTTGAGAACATAAATAATGTAATAATGTAATGTTAGATATTTTATCAGGACATTGACAACTACCTCTAAGTAATTTGTGTTGCCTATGTAAAATATAGTAAGTGATTAATCATAGTTAGCTGTGTAGATTTCTGATTCTTTCTGTACTTCTTTCTGGTTGCTCTCTCTCTCTCTCTCTCTCTCTCTCTCTCTCTCTCTCTCTCTCTATTTCCCTAGCCTCCGAGGAATCAATTAGTGAGAGCTTGCGGGAAGTTGGCGGTGAGGAGAAGAGAAAAAAAAAGTTAAATTATGATGACGACGATAAAAAGTTTGGAGTATATGCAAACCATCTTGTCGATGTACCCGGGCACTCGCTAGGAAGATATGAGTTTCTCTTTCCTGGACACCACGATTTTTTTTGTTCATCATCATCATCATCATCATCATGACCCTTATTCCCTTCATTAAGATGGAATATATAGAGAAAGAAATAACAAGAAATATGGCGATACGATTTAACAGTGACTAGTCAATACGTTCTTCTGTTGACACACACACACACACACACACACACACACACACACACATTTCATTACCTGTTTTTAAAAATTTCAGACGAGAAACACGAATATAACAAACGAGAGAGAGAGAGAGAGAGAGAGAGAGAGAGAGAGAGAGAGAGAGCGATGATTGCAGTGA